>NW_009798269.1:619541-732632 GCF_000520075.1 Aphanomyces astaci | reverse complement strand
AGCGACATCGTTGAAGCGTACGATGCGTCCAAGCACCCCGAGGTGATTGCCGGACGAAAGACACCCGACCAAGTGTTTCGGGAGTTTCTTGACACGTTTGACGTGGACGGCCACCACGACGCCAAGGTCACGCCGGACATGTGGGAGCATTACTACGCTAACATCAGCGCCAGCATTGACGACGACGACTACTTTGAGCTCATGATGCGCAATTCGTGGCACATTTCAGGCGGAAAGGGATGGTGTGCCAACACGACCAACCGTCGGGTGCTCGTCAACGACTCCCATGTTGTGGAAGTCGAAGACGATTTGGGCGTCAACATGTCCAGTGTGCCAGAACGACTGGAGCGACAGATCAAGTCGTACATGAACCAGCCTGGGACAATCAAAACGCTCAACTCGATCAACGTGACTGCGTGCTTGAATCACACGGTGGACCCTCCGAAGTCAGCGCAAGCTACCCCCACCCGACTAACCGAAGCCAAAGTCATGCCGCTGCAAGCCATGCAACGCACGACAGAGTCGGTCATCCAACGACTTTCGAACAGTAGCATGATGAGCACCAACCCCAGCGTGGCACAGGTGGATGGACTGTGGGGGGCGTTGCGCCAAGTGCTGCGATCGAAAGGACTCGTGACCATCGTGCAAGTTCGCCGAACCATCTTGCAGTATGGAAAAACCATCGCCGCCACCCAAGTGCAAGCCGCGCTGGGGCAAACCGCTCAAGTCACGTTGCCGACGGAGATCGTTCAGAAACTCGTGGACGACGTGCGCCAACGCTGTCCGCTGCGTGGCGAAGATGTGACAAGCGCTCGGGCGTCCACGGCCGGATTCTGGAAGTGTCTGGCCATGCCCAAGGACGACCAGTTGGTGAAAATGGCCAAGCGGGTGTTTGCCCACTTGCAAGTCGAAGCCAAAGGCGACTGCACGCCGCTGGTGTTGGCCAAGGCGTATGACGCCCCCAGCCATCCATCTGTGATGCTCGGCCTCATGCCCGCTGAAGACGTGTTCAAGGACTTTGCACGGTGTTTCGACGTAGACTCGTCAGGGTGCATTCCGTACGACAGCATGGATACGTACTGCAGCGACCTATACTTTTCGGTGGGGGAGCTTCGCCACTGCCTCCAAATGTTGCGAGATGTGTTCCACGTCGAGATCCCCACCACGACGTCTTAACACCATCGATGGAGTAGAATTGTTGTCCGAGTTATATATATTACTTCGAAGTACGTAGTAGTTGTATTTGATGAACCGCTGCGATACCTACACGATACATACAATGGAGTATTATTTTATCTTGTTAGCGTCAAACGTGTAACGTGTGAGGCTGACACTGCTTTGCCCGTCGAGGGAATGTCGGGGCTGTGGACGATGCAACCTTGTTGTCAGGAAAATCGAGACGTCGTATGGGGGGCGGCATGGACAGTTCCTGCGACAAGCGATCCAGGGCTGTTGTGAGGCGCAAGGCGCTTGTAGGTAGCGTATACGAGGCACCCTCTGCGATCATGGAGGACGAGGCATCGGGCGGAGCCTGCTGGAGCTTGTGGCGTAAATGTTGACTGAGTTGCTGTAATTCGTCGAGAACTTGGGCTTCCAACGTTGCACGAGGTTGTGAGCTGGAACTGTGCAAGTTTGGACTGTGACTCTTAAGTGTCTGTGGCAGGACGGAGGATGTGGGTGGAACCAGGGCGGTGGAAATGGACGATGTCTTGGTCGATGAGAGAAAGTCGGTCGGACTTATAACAGTCTGCCCGAACGGTGCTGTTGCCTGGCACGACGTTGGTTCAGGGGCTTGGAGTTGGTCTTGTTTCGTTTTCGCCAAGTCCGGCAAAGGTGGTGACACGACGTTAATCGATGCGGACGTATACTCGGTCGACTGGGCATCAAAGATCATTCGAATTGACGGGGACGCCAACACTTCCTTCAGCGCACAAAGTTGCTGCCATCGCTCCCTCCACGAGCCATGGGCGTTCGTCAACGGCAGATGTGAATGATGCATGTGGGCCATGGCAGGCAAAATGTAGTCGTTCTACTTGCATCGGTCAATGGCTGGACGATTGACCATGAACACGAACGAACCAACAACTCAAGGAAGCACCGGTTCGACGACCCTGTGGACGTGTACAGCCGGCTTGACACGACCCCCAACGCCGCATAAAATTCGTCAAAACTAGCCAAATTGGGTAAATACATCGTTATTGAAAGAAAGCGTGAAGGCGAACCAGAGAGTTTGTGGCAGTGGGGTGGTCCTGTGCGCGCTCTATCATGTGTGATGAGCTGGGTACTGTACTTGCAACTCATAGAAGCAGTAATGCGGATACAACGTACCCGAATTTGATGGAAAATCACGTCAATGTCGGCAAGGCGAAGATTCTATCAATGCCAAATGTTGACCTCTTCAACACGAATTCAACGATGTACGAACCGCGTTGTCACACAATCCCGCGTCGCGAAGAAACCGTAAAAATGACATGCTTGTAATCGCATTGGAATCGTCTGCGCAATAGTATCCAAATGCCGTCTAGGATCTGTCTCAATAAAGTGCAAATGGCGTTCGAAAGCTGTACCTGTAGGGCCGTGTCCAGTGATTCGATATGGGGCAGGGATAGCCACCTGTCCAACTGATGGGGTGGTGTGTTCCCAACCTGGCTGTCGGTGACAACAGCCACGCTCTTGCACAACTTGCTTCCGTTGCCCTGGGTCGTGTGTCATATTACACAATGCGTTCAGTGTACTTAATTGGTGTGAACTGTTTACCTTGAAGAGGCGGCTGTTCTTGTCCATCCATAACAGCAATAACCGCATCTTTTGTTCTTCTGTGGGGTATTGCCGATCCCATTCCTACGCCGCGCCATCAACCACACATCCGCGTTTGGGAGAGTTGCATACCACACTTGAAAACACCAGCAATGCGCACTTGGCCAACGCTGCCATGAAGTCGTGCACCTCCATTTTAGACGGGTGTTGTTTATCCAGTGACTTGAACAACGTCAGAACTTGGGCCCGAGACAACAGATCCTACACCAGCAATGACCACGACCCGTGGAAAGTGATGCTTACAGGGCATATGTGGTAATGTTTGAACACTTGTAGGAACCCTCCAAAGGTCAAAGTGTGGTTTTGCTCGATCGAATAATGTGGCCGTTGAGTTCGTGGGTTCACTCGCACCAAGTCCACGTCCATAGCTTCGAGGAAGATCATCTGAAGCGGCATAGCATAGGAAGACAGAACCTTCTCCGCCATGATTGTGTATATTCGTAATGATTGAACCGACGTGACAAAGTGAAACTGCTACCAGTTTCATTATTTAGATTTCAAGCGACTTTTTTGTCGTTATCTTCAATATGGTTGGTGTCGCAGGCTTGATGGATTTCGGAGCCAATTTAATACCTTTGTAAATGAGATGCATGTACCCAAGAAGTACAAAATAGCCAAGTACGGTGGCAACGAGAATGAGTGGCGACACTCCTCGTTTCTTGATGGCTCCAGTATCCGAACAGCCACGTACACCCAGCCAAGCCAGAGGCCCTTTCCACCTACCACAAGTGCATCCGTCCAAAAGAGAGCCAATAACGTGCATTGCCACTCCACGAAGTTGCCGACCGACCGATCGGCAGACAACATGCCGTCACTGGCATACCGGTTACACAGTCGTGATCGTGCTGGCCGCATTGTCCTTGTAGAGTCGACGAATGTCAGACACTTTGCCATACACTTGCATGGCAATATTGAACTGAACGAACCGGCGTAGCCTAATGTTACCTGCGCAGCTTCAAGTCGGATGGCTCGTGAGGGGAAGGCGGCAGCATCTTCTAAAATTCAAAACAAGAATATTAATATTACACATTGAAATCGTACTGTACTACTGATTGGCCAAAACAATGCACGTTGAAATTTGATCTTGCAATAATGCTCGCCGATCGACGCCCAATTCTGGTGCCGGTCCCTCAGCAATGTGGCCATGACCAGTATGCAAACTTTGTGGAGTACCTGTCAACGTGCCCTGGCATGGAGCTCCATCGAAGCACAGGTATGTTACATATTACGATCGAAAGCTGTACAAGAAGTGAATGACATAGTTGTGGATGTGGCGTGTACCCAGCCCAGTGAGGTAGACAGACAACGCATGGAAATCCCATACTAGTTCACATCTGGCAGGATGTATATTCTGGCGACGTTCGCTTGCGACAGAGTGTCGAGCTGAAATTTGGTACGTTCATGTACTTGATGGGGCTATAACTGAGGAATGCCAGGGGACTTTGTGGCGTATTTTCAAGCCAAGGCGGCAGGCACTTCCCACTGGCTTATGGACACAGAGAACGATTTACACTTTTACTTGGCCCAATGCCCTCTACTTTCAACGTCAACGGACGTCCCTGCTGTCTTGCCGCACCTGTTGCCCGCTATGGCTTCCTTGAGGTAGGGTTGGTATATCTTTCGGTGTGATTTGACCTCGTTTTAATGACAAGTGTATGGCATAGGCCACCTATTCTGGACAATATTCAACTGACCCAAATCAATCTGTGGATGACGATCGCATCCAGTGACACGAGTGTCCATTACGATGCGTACGAGAACGTCCTCCATGTTTTGCAGGGAACAAAATGCGTGCGACTGTACCCCCCGTCGGCCACGCCAGTCATTCAGGCCCACGCCATCTACTCCAAGTCGTCCAACCACACCACCTTGTCGTTAGCGCAAACCAAGGCACTGCCACACTTTATTGAGTTTGACGTTCATGCCAACAGTACTACGCTCCAACTGGAGTCTTGGTTTGTTTTGGCTCACACTGACGATTAGTGGCGCTGTATATTCCTGAAGGCTGGTGGCATCAAGTACGACCAGACAGACGTTATCTTGTCGAGTTGGACAACGCCAGCATTCACGAATCTTGCGGTGTAGGTTCGGTCAGAACCGCTGACGGTGGCCATGAACTATTGGTTTGACGGGATGCGGCCAACTCTGGTGGCGCAACCTGCCATGGTTCCATACTATGCCAGAGGTTCAATACATTGTAAAACGATTTATTCTCTCATGATATATGCGTGCCCATAATAGTCCTGGTGGAAGACTTGGTGCGCACGGCTCGACTGAAGGCAGTTCATGCGACCATTGCACAAAGTCGCCAGCGGCTACTCAACGTACGAACTACTCTATCAGAATCATCGAGGAATGTTCTTTAATCACGTTGCAACGGACTCTAGAAAGGCGTGCTCGCTCGGCTCACGTAGGCAAAAAACATATTGTTGTCCGCGTAACATTCGATTCAACGACCTGAGAAAGTGGTTTAGGAGCGTGGATGCTTTGGAAGCCTTTGTCGTGAACGCAAAGGGCGGCACGGACAAAGAAGATGCTCTGCTCACGGCTCCCCCCACGCTGCTGTATTCGTTGATTCTCCGCTTGAGTGAACGCCAGCCATCCGTTTGGTCCGCGATGTTGGAAGAAGCGAGTGTGGAGTTGGTGGAATTCCTCACCGACGCATGGGACGACCACGACGCGCTGTCTCGCCACTCGAACGGATCGTCCCCACCGGCGTACTTTGCTGCCGTGTTTGCGTGCTGTGACTTCGATGTGCAAGAGGTTCTTTTGGCCAAAAAGGACGCCTTTGGACGACAATCTGCACGCCACGTCATGGCATCGATGTTTGGTTTCGAGTAATAATCTTGACGTTATGCAGTGCCATCAACTAGTGTATGCCGTATGCGTCGCCGTGTCGACCCCCCATATCTCAAAACCATATTCAACATCATATTGAATACTTATTCCATGACTCAACCCACATACATAGACGCTTGCCAAGACGGCTCCGATGGTGCTCCACTAGGGCTCGGTTTCATGTCCTTTTCGTCAGAAATAGATTGCCGTCGTTATTAATACAACTGGACCTTGCAATCCCTTTGGCCACATACTATACGTATAGTATAGATTTCGATGGTCCTTCAGGAATTACGAGATCTATACACTCCACGAGGGACGTCACCCATTGTACTGTCTACAGTCCGCGCCACATGAATAGACTCACCCCGTTTTTGGTCGCTCATGTTTGACACAAACTATTCTACACTTCAGGCCAAGGCACATCTTCCTAACTATCAATAGACAAAGCGATTGATGTACGATATAACATTCTACGAGCTGTAGTTCATAATTTATGGACAATGTCAAAACTGTACTAGTATGGGTCTATTTATGTGGTGTGCACTGTATAGTTAGAATTCACCCCTAAACTGTACCATGTCCACGCCTCGGCGCATGAGCGTGCAAGGGTCGCTCTCGACGTTCTTGAGCTCGATCAACTCGCGCAGGTCTCTGACCCAGTTGGCGCGAAAGGCATCCAATTCAGGCAAAGTGTTCAAAAGCATGGCGCAGTCCATCTTGATCAAGCACGCCACAAACAACGCCCGCGGGTGGGAAACGTACTACCGCCTATTCAGCAATTGCTCTGAGTTTGGCTTTGTAGCAGCCTTCCTCACAACCATCGTCATATTGTACTATTCGGGGCTGTGGCACCGACAAACCACCACTGGCCACGTCCCTTCCACGGTCAACTGGAGCACAATTGGCAGCCAATGTACACTCACGCCCCTGGGATTTGTTGGATGTTCCAGCCCCGAAATAGCTGTCGTGTCCACTGCCGTGTGGACCGCCATTGGCCAATCGTTGGACCAGCAATTGTCGTCCAACGTCGCTTTGAAGATGACTACGTGTGTGATCGGAACCTCTCGCGGATATGGAGCGGTCGTCTTCGTGCTCGCCCCAGACATGTTTTCAACTTGTTCGGAAGACGTCAACCCACCGGTGGCAATGTTGGCAATGCTAGAAACCAGCACCAACGACGCGACAGCCACACCCACCTACCTCCTGTCCATTCTCAACGACGAGCTATCGCCGCCTCCATCTCAAGTCAAAGACGACACATCCGGCGCCACGTCGACGGAGGTGGCGACACGTGTCACCAAGGTTTTCATTTCCGACACCGGCGTCACGTCCCCTGCTGCTATCAGTCAAACGAACTGGCGATTCCAAAGCCAGCCTCTCGGGCGTCGATACACACTTTCGTTCAGCTGCTCATCTGAATTTATCATGTCCACTGACGGATTCACCGGTCTGCTTTCGAGGAAAACGTGGATTGTTGGGTGGACATGTCGACACGATGTATCGAATTGGGCCGAAGTCGCCATCTGTCAAAT
This sequence comes from Aphanomyces astaci, assembly GCF_000520075.1. Taxonomy (NCBI): domain Eukaryota; phylum Oomycota; class Saprolegniomycetes; order Saprolegniales; family Verrucalvaceae; genus Aphanomyces; species Aphanomyces astaci. The sequence goes on along the minus strand of NW_009798269.1, from coordinate 725,442 downwards.
GGGGCTCATTGCGATTCTGGTGCATTGGGTGGGCGGCGACTTGTTGTTGACGTTCCTGGGGCTGCAAGGGTTTCTCTTAGGCAAACCAGTGCTCACGTACGACTTTTTGTCGGGCTTGGAGCGCCGAAAGCGAACGGTCGTGCTGCTTATGGTGAGTCGCTTGGTGACATTAATGTACACCGAAATCACGCGGCTGTACGTCGACACCCCAAGCCACGGTGCCCTGTTCGTCATGTCGTGCTTCATGCTGTCCGGTCTGTTTGTCTGTGCAGTATACTGCAGTCTTCTCGTGATCCAACGTCTTCCTTGTCCCCAGCCGTGGAGATTCAAAGCTGTGCGAATTCAAGGACCGCTCTTCGTAACCGGCACGACCATTTTCTGCGCCATGGCCAGCGCTGTCTGCGACCTGCGACAACGGTACCACGACCCAATATGGACATTGCGGACGCCGTCGCTACTCGTGGTCGTTCCAAACGCCACTAGTTCTTTTGCCACGGGGGCTTTCACAGAGTTGCAAGTCGCCCCCGTCTCGACCATCCTCGCCCCCGTCATGCTCAAGATCATGGGGGTCATGCTTGGCATCGCCGTGGTGCTGCCAATGCTGTACCATCGTCAAGTCGTAATCGACTTGGCGTTTATGAAACGCAATGAGTTTCTGCACACGACATTTGTACCGTCGTACGTAACGGCCTTACCCCTGTACGAAACTGACTGCATTCGATACGGGGGCGCCCTCGTCGTCAAGCCGAGCACCCTCGCGTTGTTGGGGTACGCCATGCTCCAAGAACACAAGATAAAGCGGCGGTCGCTCGTGGAAGTCATGCCCAAAGCTACCAAGGAACACGACCCCCACTACCCCCTCCTCGTGATTGTCACTGTGTACGACCTCTTGCCGTGCTTGTTGCTGCCGTGGATTCCGTGGACACCCACGATCGTTGGCACCGTCAAAAAGTACGCCTTCACCAAAGCTCCTCGCGGAACCAAGTTGCCTCGACGAAAGAAATACGTGCCCACAAAAGGGTCCTGCGTCAGTTGACCTTTTGTCTCCATGGAATTGCGAGCTCCATGTACATAACGTATGGCAGAGTAACACCATTATTGGAACACACAACCTCGCCCCACGTTCATTGATTCACGTTATTCGTTCAGTGCCACGATTGCAAGTTATTGAACGTAAAAAGGTTAGCTCAAAAGCACATGTCGAATCTCCCCGCCTTCAACTGTCGCTTGTGTGACCTTTTATGAGATCGCTTTCATTCGGATACGAGAATTCTGGTATCCGGATGTACCCTAACGTGACCACTGGAACAATCTCAAGGCACAACAACGCTTTATTCGCAAGGGCAAGTGGTCCGTGTGCAACTGGCAGCATTTGACATCTGACGGGAAGCATGAAACGATTCTTGCGTGTGCCGTCGACCATCGCAGGGTACAGTCGTCGACGGTACACCACCATGGGTCTTCTCATGGACGTTCCGCCCGAGTGTCTCAAAGTAACCGAGCCGTCGCCCCAGGACACGCCCAAGTTGAACTCGTTCACGGAAATGTTTCGCAGCATGTCTCCGTACATAAACGTCCATCGTGGCACGACGATGGTGATTCACTTGTGCGGGGATCTCATCGAGTCGCCCTTGTTTCCCACGACCATGCAAGACATTGCGCTTTTGAATTCGTTTGGCATTCAAATCATCCTCGTGGCAGGGTCCCGTCCTCAAATCGACACCCGACTTGTCCATCGCGATATTCCGCATGTCGTCAAGCGCGGCTACCGCGTCACGGACGCTGACGTGCTGGCGTGCGCCATGGATGCAGCCGGGTAAGTTCACGTGCAAGTCAATTAGCCATGCTGAAACTTGTCTTGTAGGTCCGTTCGATTTCGTATTGAAAGCGCGCTTGGACGCGGCATTCTCAACGCTCCTGGCGACAGACAAACCATCAGCATATCCAGTGGCAACTACGTCCTCGCGCAGCCGGTGGGGGTCCGAGGAGGGGTCGACTACAAGGTACTGACTTGTGTGTCGCTTGGTCTCATGCCTCACTTTCGCTCTGTGCAGTTTAGTGGAGAAGTGCGCCGCGTCAACGACAAGAAGATCAACGCGGCACTGGACGGAGGCGACATCGTGCTGCTCTCGGACATTGCATACAGCGCGTCGGGCGAAGTGTTTCACATCTTGTCTGAGCAAATCGCCGCCAAATGCGCCGTGCAGATGAACGCGGACAAGCTCATCTTCCTCCACGACGGCGAAGTCATGGTGGACGTCCGCAACCACCAGGTCGTGCACACGCTGCTCATCCGCCAGGCCCAGCAGTACCTGGAACTAGCGTCGTTGGACCCGACGTACGTTGTCTTGGTTGTTGTCCTGTACTGGCGGAATGATCTGATTGTCGTTGTCCTCCTGTACGTAGCCTCAACCCCAACTTCATTTCGTACTTGAAACACGCAACCAAGTCGTGCATCAGCGGCGTGAAGCGCTCGCATTTGGTGTCACGACATACGAACGGCGCGCTGTTGCAAGAATTGTTCACTCGAGATGGGGAAGGCATCATGATTTCCAAGGAAATGTACGAAGGCGTGCGCATGGCGCGCAGCGCCGACATCCCTAGTAAGCCCCCCCCCATGGCGACCAACCCCACCGCCGCGACGCCGACGTAGCCATCCTCGTCGTACTCATCTACAAGTGTTGGATATGTGTGTGTAACTAGGCATCATGCGGCTCATTCAGCCCATGCTAGACGACGATATCCTCGTGTCGCGGTCCCAGGAACAGATTGAATCGAACGTGCACATGTTTACAGTCGTCGAGCGCGACGGGGCGATCATTGCATGCTGCACTTTGCAGCCGTACGAATCCAACTTTGCTGAAATGGCATGTGTGGCCGTGGACCCGGCCTACCGCAAACTCGGCAAGGTATGCCGTCCGGTTGTTGGCGAGTGATAACGTTTGAGTTTGAACTGAGGCGTACATGGTTGTTTGATGTAGGGCAATGCGCTGCTGGGGTTTATTCTTCGCAAGGCGTCGGCGATGGGCGTGAAGAGCCTGTTCGTGCTCACCACGCGAACGTCTCACTGGTTTATGGAGCGAGGGTTTGCTCCCGCCCAAGTCACCGACCTGCCGCGCACCAAGCAGGCGTCCATCGACCCGACCCGCCAATCCAAGGTGTACATTATGGACATTAGCAGTCGCCGCATGGTTGAGGAAAAAGAGTTGCTGTTGCTGTAATGCCACAAGGGTGGGCTGGAGTATTATTATGTACAACTTCCTGTCCAGTAGGTAGAATAATGTGTTGGTGTAGCCTACCTACCTAGCCCTTGGCTGGATTTGGATCAAATGAAGGATAGATAGTATACCATCTAAGGAGATGCAAGCTGACATGGTCGATGCAATATATATTAGTACCGTGCCTTGTGACACTAGACCTTGCACACGTTGGCAACGTACGACGCTTAAACATGTCGTACGAGGTACAAAGGGAAAAGAAATATTGAATCTGGCTTAGGCACGGTCACCATGACAAGGAAGTTGTCGACGGTGGCTCCGTGGCACTCCTACTACTGGTCGCTAGCTGTGCGGTTTACTGTTGCGCACCGGCGCCCATGCTATCTTGGACGCGTTGCATGGTCGTGCCAACTTGCAGATGGGCTTGCATGTACTTGCCCACGCACCGATCGACGCAGCTCATTTCGCCAACATTCAAGTCGGCATCGTGGAAGCGGTAATTGCACTTCTTGAAGCACACTTCCGCCATCTTGTTGAACAAGTCCGTGTACATTTCCATTTCGACCTTGGCCATCTGCATCTGTTGGTCCATGACAGGGGCGGCAGCAGGCGCGGGCTTGGCAAACATCACGACGAACGGATCGGTGAGTGAGTGGAATGAACCGACCGACCACCAAAAGTGCGGTCGTCTTTGTATCCGGCAATCCGGATAATGTGGAGGTACTATTAATAGTTACTAGTATTACTTAAGTGCGTAGTAGAAGTACTCGGAGTGGGTCGCGTTTACATCCCCCACAGGCGTTGATGGTACAGTAGCAGTGGGCATGCTACTGGTCTTGCGGAAACGTTATTGGCCGTGTCATATATCTTGCCGAAGCTACAGTATAGAACAACCCTCTATAGCATTGAATGCCAACGGGGCGGAATGACACGACCGGGACCTCTGCTTCTTGCACATGTGATCTGTACGTATAGGTTAATCAAGGTGATGGCTTGCAAGGTGTGCTCCTTGGAGTCCAAGGAGTTGACACTGCGCCTGGATGGCTTTTTGATTTACCAGTAGAATGACAGGAATGGATTTACGACGGACTAATAGGACTAATATTCAAACAGGTCGCTTGGCTTGGTGGGCGGCGCTTCCCGCGCAAGTTTCTCTTGCAGCACAGGCAAGTATTGATTCAATTTGTAGTACGCTTGCAGGTATTTGCCCACACACCTGTCGTCGCAAGTGGACTCGCCCATATCCAAATCGCCTTCGCGAAACCGGTGGACGCACTTGTCAAAGCATATTTGACGCATCTTGTCCTGCATGTGCATGAGTGTGTCCGCTTCTTGCTTGACAGCTTCCATCACCCGCTTCTGTTCCGCTGTCGGTTCTGTGGCCGCGGCGCGCGTTGGCTGGAACCCAGGGAACATCTTGCTGGTAGTTAGTATGCGAAGTAGCCCAATGGTGAATGCTCATCGTGGATTGGGCCAAATCCCACCAATAAAGAAGCGATTGCGGATAAAATGCTCTATCCGGATTGTTGACTGGAACGCTGCATTTCTACTCGCATTTCAAGTTCAAGATGACGATGTCAAGTGTACTTGCCCACAAGGGCTGCAGGTGGATCGCCCTGGGCTGGACTGCCTTCATTGCTGAAAACCTAGTCTTGTCAGAGTTCAAAGAAGACATTGTGGCTCACTTCGGCCAAGACAACTACCGGCTGACGTACTCGACATTGTCCACAGCGGCATGTGGCTCGATTGCGTATGGATTTTTGGCTCATGGTCGCCAGCAAGGCCCCGTCGTGACTTCGTTGGCCAAACGATTCCCGCTGATCGTGTTTTCCGTCCAAGCGCTGGGCTTGGCAGGCATGGCGTCGCTGGCTGTACCCAAGCTGCAAATCCCATTCACCACGGCAAGTGACAACGACGCACCCTCGTCCATCACGACAACAGAGGTCGCCACGCCTACCTTTACGGTGCAATGCCCTGTGGACTTTAAGGGGGGCAAGACAGACTTGAAGGAGGTCACCCGGTATCCGATGCTGTTTTCATTTGGGTTGGCCACGTTGGGCACAAGTTTGGCATCGCCGTTTTTGTCACTGCGTCTTTTGGCAGGGTTTCCCATTGTCATGGCCGTCGTGGGTGGATTACATCAAGACCGTCGACACTTGCGTTCAGGGGAGCTGGACCAAGCGACTTATGACAAAACCAGCTTGCTGCCGTTTGTGGCGCTGGCCCAGCATGGCGGATGGGAAGCTCTGGCGGAAAAGCTACCATGGGTCAACATTGGCGTGGGGGTGGTGTTTGCATTGGGGCTGGCCCGTCGACGCATGGTGCTGCTAAAGCCAGTCTCGTCTGGGATTGCGTCTAAGCTTCCGCCTCCGCTAGCATAGATGGATAGCAAGCAATACACCAAGAATAGGTTGAATCATCAAATACTACTAGTAGCCAGTCATTCAACCAAACAGCCTGTCCGTCCGTTCTTAACTCTTGAAATCAAAATGGATTACGACTGCCATATAGTATGGCATTAAAGTTGTTGCAGTTTAAAAGTTCGTACTTGGATTTGTGATTTGATTTGGTCAATCAAACGTTGTATAAATTCGATAGTCACTCGGAATGTCCATCGTGGGAATTGCACCGCTAACGTTATTAGATATTGCTTTACAGCTCGGTTCATGAATCTTATGGGGTTGCCCTCGCCATAGAATCTGGGCATACTGTACATACTGTATAACACCAACTATTTCTACCAACCACCTAACACCACCTCGACAATCGACAAGGGCTTGTTTTCCGACAAGACATTTTGCTTGTGGCAGGCTGAACCAGAGAAGCCAGAGGCACAGCGGCATCGTCCAACTTGAAAAAAGCACACCCCTCGATTCGAACACTCGACAAAACACTTGTTGCCCGCAGCCCCGACACCCACCCCCCCAGGTGCTGGCACGCCACTGCAGTCGGTCTCATCTTGGGGGGTCAGCGGGTCGTCTCCACTTGGACAATGGCCTAACAGGTTTATGTCTGTGGGCAATTGAAAACATCAGATGGGGATTGTGTACGCAAGGAACAATCTGCTCCAAACCACTCGGCCACTCGCGTGTCGCCTGCGCCGAGGCCAACTGGCCATGATGAGTCACATACACACCCGTAGATGCGATTGGCGTCCCATTGCTAGGACAAGCGCATGAAACAAGAAATGACCATCGAGAATTCATGGCGTTGGAAAACACAACATATATTGTACCGAGTAGGTGGTTGGAGTGGACAGGGGGAGGGCCGAGGTACTGGCGGACCAGTCGCTGACACTCAAGCAGCGACCGTGCCCCGAGCAATTGTTAGGACAAGACGCTAACGTATCGTGCCAATGGATAAGTTCAATCACAGGTGCTTTGAATATTGTATAACACGTACTTCGTTGACACGCGTTGCCTTCGTATCCAGGAACGCAGAGGCAGGTTCCCGACGTGCGATTACACAGACCGCGCCCAGAGCATTCAAGCACCGTTTGATGCGCCAGGGATGCAGAACTCGGGATATCGGACCACGCCAGGTCGGACGGACATGTACCTGCCATCGCGACGCATCAGCAGCCGTTTGGTTTTATTGAACTTACGAACGGAGCAATCGGGGGCTTTGTACTCGGCCACGTCAGACGAGGCACCAAAGCCAGGGTGGCAAGTACACGTGCTGCTCATGAGGGTGCAGTCCCCATGGCCGCTGCAGTCGTTCAAGAAACGGCAGCCCACGCCACCAATGTTGGCACTTTCTTCGAGCACGTTGTTGAGGCTGTCGGTGGTTTGCACTTGATACGATCCAGAGGTGTGCAGCGGTGGCGTGGTGACCCCACTGAGGGTGAATTTTACGCCGTTTTGAATCGCCACGGACGAAGATGCGACCGTGACCTGCACGGTTAACCCAGAGATCGTCGCTGTGCTCATGCTGTTGATGCCGTTGTTGAACATGACAGTGCCCGCAGGACTTAGCGTAAATCCCGTTGGAAATGTCACAACGATGTGCCCCCCGACGGGGATCACAGTCATCGTGTTGAACAACACATATGCTGACGTGACCGTGTTGGGCGTTGTGAGGGCGGTTCGGACTCGTGCAAACCGCAGATTCGACTTGATGATGGGCGTTGCAGGTACGGACATGGACTGAAACGTGTTGCCGTTGACGTCCAGTGTGGACACGACGAGGTTTTCCCACGCTGTCACACACGCTTCGTCGTAGAATTGGTTGCACGATGAGCCGGGGTTTGTAATGCCCTGCAGGGTGTACTTGTACGTCCCTGGCACCAGTGGAAACGTCGCCACGCCCAAATTGACCTACAAGTCCCTCAACTTGGTCACAACGTGTCGCAGTGTTGGTACCTACATCGTTGCCACTTGTCCACGACGAGTACGTGGTCGCGCCAAACCCAGTTGTGTCCAGCACCCCCACCGATTGGACCACATATCGAGCCGGAAAGGTCACTCGCATAATCGACCCCGCAGGCAACGTCACTGCACTTGTCACAGTGACTTGCCAAGGTCGATTCGCGCCGGCCGTGGAATTGCTAGAAACTGACGCAATGAGGGCATCGTTGGCTGTTATGACTTTGGCCGGGACTGTCGCAGATTCCAAGAGAAACCCAGTTGCGTTGTACGTGGACACGTCGAAAGGTGACGTCGCGCCAACACCTATTTAGGCACAGCATCATTCATACACACCACGATACACGGCGGTCCTGATGAGCTATCCCACCTGGGTTGAATACCCCGTTGAGTGTAAACGACACTGTGCCAGCCGCAACGGCCGTGGCGGCAATGGTAATCTTGGGCACGGTGCCAAGCATCGAGAGCGAACTTGCGGCGTCGAGGCCCACAGGCGAAGTGATGGCCGTGGGGGTGACCATAAACCCCGACGGGAACGTGACTCGAATGGAGCCGCCCACTGGAATTGCGACGGTGGTGGTCAATGCTACATCCACCAACGTCTGTGCTCCTGCCACCATGCTTTGGAGAGCCATGGTCGCAGTGGATGCCGCTACCGAATGTACCCAAAGCATCAAAAACATGAGCGTCCATGACCATCTCATTCTGTCAGCTGTGGAAATCTTTGGTGCCGCTTCACTCACTTGCATTTTTTACCGGACAAAAAATCCGAATAACGTTACCCAGGAAGATGGAATGCAAACTTGATTGATAGTTCAAATTCGTAACTTTCCAAGCAATAATGAATTGCAAACACTACAAATGGCGTAGCTAGAAGTTCCAGTTGTATGCAAAGATGTAGGCTACAATGGTGCATAGTAGTACTTGTCTGGTGACTGCAGTCATTTGAGTGGCCAGCAGCTTGAACAATTGTTCATACAAGGCACCCAGGTGGTGGAGTTATTTTTACACGAGACACAGCTGCCTAGGGGGCTTTCGAAGGCAGTGAGTCTTGGAGGGACGCGGTACCCCACGGGTTGCCGGCCGGGCGAGCGGCGACAGGGGCCGCCGCAGCAGCAGGGGTCGACTTTTGACCCCAAGGGTTGCCAGCTGGACGAGGAGGTTGAGGGGCCGTCGAGGTCGGCGTGGGCACGAGGGTATTGGAGCGGGTCTTTAAGCCTCGGAATTGGGCCTGAATTTTGGTGGCGGCCTAGGAAATGACGAATTCCGTCAGGATACATACATTCATCCATTCCAAACAAGCTAGCCCACCTGATCTTCCGTCAAGGGACAAGCGTCGGGGAAGGAAGAGCCGATCTTGGCGCGGTCACCCCGACCAATGCAAAAGCACTTGACGATAGCACGGTATGGCCCCAATTGCACTTCGTTGGCTTCGTCGCCGTTCAAAAAGCACAGTGTGTACAAGGCCACTTCAAACTCGGGACTGACGCCAATCAAACTACAAAAGATCACAACAGTCAAGACGCTGTTGGGCCAGCTGCAACATTGGATATACCTCGTGGACACGGGCTTGGTTTCGTTTTCCCACGCGAATTGGATGGTCACGAGCTGCTCGTACTCGTCGGGGTCGAGCGTCGACCGACCACGTTGTTTGGGCTTGATGTAGCCCAAGTAGTCCAATCGACCGGCCTTTTCTTCCAAGTACATTTGGATCCAGTTATGGAACCCAGACACTTTGCCTTCCTTGACTTCGCCGATAAACACGTGTTCGAACCCGGAACTGTCGTTGGCAACTTCTCGACGGTACAGTCCAAACCAGATGTCGTGCAGCTTGCGCTTGAATGCGCGGATGTCGCCGTGGAACTTGCCGTTCTTTTCCAACCACCTACGTATGTCGATTTGATAAGACAAGAAAGCAATCGATCAACGGGGAAGGCTAATAAGGCTACGTACGCATGGACGTATTTGATCACTTTAGTTTCGGCGATGGCGTCGATGAACAGTTCGTTTTCCTTGAGTTCCTCGCGGGACACGTTTTCGGCCACGCCAGTCTACCAAGAGGTTGGTGACCCGGTTTTAAGAAGGGATGCTACGTACACCACGTTCGTAGTTGTCGAGCAACGCCGTGAACAACTTGAACGTCTTCTTGTTGAATACTTCGGGATTCACATACGTGAAGAGGTTGTCAGGGGCGACGTCACCAGTCTGGTACGGGCTCTTTCCACGTTGCAAGTTGATTTGGTAGTGCTCGTTCGGGTTTAGTCGGTTCTCATCGAGAGCCCAGAGGCGGTTGCAAGCATCCGACAAGCTCTTGAGTTCGGCGCCTACGTCGTATCGTGTCAAGTCACGCTGGTGGCTACACAAGGCCGATGCTTACTGGTGGGGATTGCTGAGGTCATGGATGGAAGGGCACAAAATGCAAAGTGAACTCATTGCCTTGCCCCTTTGACACTCTCCCGACGCCACATCTGGCCAATCGCCAGCGACTTTGCTTTTTGCATGTATCACGTACGTACAAAGCGTACGTATTACGTCAAGCATAGTAAAAGCTAAATAATTATTGTACGTACCTCTTGGAAACCAATGGAACGCGTACATTGAAGTACAGTTTGGGGAAAATACGTGCAATTTGTCCAAGGGTGAGATACTTCCTATTAATTCGAGATTCATGTCGTTTGATTGGCTAAAATGATTTGGTTTCAAACGTCCATTTGACAAGAATGTGTTCACGGACGACATCCACAAGCCAACGTGGTGTGTTCGACGATTGACGCTTTGACTAACGTTAACTGTAAACCAACTCTTGACTAGGACTGGATGCGGCATGCATATTGAGAGCGCTTTGCGAGGTACGAGTGCTGGTAGTTCAATGAAACTGACTGTCGCATAGGTGTGCCAGAAAGAAGTCTGGTGTCCTGAATATATGACCGGCGAACACAAGAGCAGCTACATGCAACCGCTCTTGATGGTGGTGGTGCTTGTCGCAGTATATTACTTTTTCGCAGTCGTTCAAATACGCGGGACCTTGGCCGAGATTAAAAGGGACGATTCAATCAGTGTCCAAAGCGTTCATTTTTGCCTTCTGGTATAAAGAAAGGCATTATTATACAGTATACGTGTAACGTTACCGGTATCGGTACAGCCGTTTCTCGGGTAAACACGCACATACGTTTGCAAACTCACACTGCCGCCCGAGGAATGAAGTCGTGCACGAAGCACATATAAGCTTAAAGCACTGGCGGGGGTAAAGGGGTAACTGCATAATATATGCACACAGTGCTTTGCATCCAGGTCAAATGTTGTGTAGACGTCCGTGGACACTGTATTCGTTTTATGGAGACTTACGACCAGTTACGCGTAACGTTAAGGTAGTTTGTTTCTATTCATACGCAACTTCCTCCAAGCAAGAAGTCACCCTGGGTGACTTTGTGAAATATATTGTAACAATAATAATTTAGATAAATTATCGCAAATCATGTATTTTTGAATTGCGTACGGATAAGACTATCTATTTTCGAATGAAAGTACAGTATCAAAAATAATCCACCGTAAAATCATTATTGCCATTCCAGCACGATGGCGTATAAGACAAATGCATTAATCGATTACTACTACACCGCGCAGTCAACTTTGAGATGATAGCGATATTTAGATTTGATTTAATACAACTATTGGCATAAAAATATTTTTTGCACTGCCTTATCAGGCCCCATGCTAATATTGCACTCTCACACTCGAAGTGCTACTTGCAACAGTCACCCAGCATTTCACCGGGTTATCCATTGTACCACGTAATTCGAAGTACTATTAATACATGTTGTAGGTTTAATCGCGGAGGTATCCTCGAACTGGTTAGTACTTTGACAAACAACGGTACCAGTCATTGCAATTAGTCCGGAGTTCCGTCCCGGCTATTCCGTGGAGATTCACAGAGAAGATATATCGGTGTTTGGACGAGGAACACAATAACCTATTGTTGACAATTGCAGATATCGATATACTAGTAACATTATTTACAATCAAATGTCAAATTTCGACTGTAACAATATAGCGTGGTCACCCATACAAAGATATCCCCGAATATGCCATATTCTCTCGAGTGACCTGCTTAGAGTAACGTTACGGTATACTAATAGGAATTTGGAGATGCTCAAATCCACAAATCGAATCGTTAAATGCAGGTTGACTGTGAGACGATATGGCGGCGCGGCGGGGGCTAGAAATTGCAGAATCAGAAGTGAATCTGTATTGACCAATCATACTGCTTATTCGGATACATAACCGGATGTCGGAACGTTGGCGGAATCCACACTCACGTCGGAATTTTTATGGTATGGTGTGGGGGTTGGGGGTTCCGAAACCGATCCCACATGTAACTGCCATGCGACGTTTCAAAAGTTCGATGGTGACAAACAACGGGCACTTGTTTGCGTGCGCAACCGAAAAATGACTCAAGTCAACGTGAGCAGCTTCGACATTTGGGCTGTGGGCATCTGTGTCGTGATCGGCGGGCAGTACTTTTCGTGGAACTTGGGGCTTGCCGCTGGGACGCTCAGCTATGGCATCGCCGTGGGGCTCATGGGTTCGGCGTACCTGTGCCTGTCCTTGTCCATGGCCGAGGTCACAAGCATGGTGCCATTTGCAGGCGGCGCGTACGGCTTGGGGCGGTGCACACTGGGATACTATGTGGGATTTATCCTCGGATGTTGCGAATTTCTCGAGTACATCGTTTTTACGTGTCCGTGTCGGTGGTAACATTGGGTGACATGCTGACCGCGCAATGGACGGGACTACACGACGCGGTGTGGGTGGTGTGGTTTTTGAGTTATGTCGTTGGGTGCGCTGCGTTCATGCACAGCAAAGTGTTTTGGATGTGGACGCGTCTGTTGGCGGTGGTGTCGATTGGCCTCTTGCTTCTCTACTGCGTTGGCTCCATGCCGTACCTAGATGTCACCCTGATCACCCAGTCAGAATTCGCCATAATCGGTGGCGGGTATGGGTTCATGCAAGCGTCGCCCCAGGCCGCGTGGCTTTTTGTTGGAATTGAGTCCCTCAACACGTTGAGCGGAGGCGTAGCCCATCCCAAGGCTACAATTCCCAAAGGGCAAGTTGCATGCATGCTGACGTTGCTTATCACGGCCACGTGGGTGTTTGTCGTGAGCATCGCTCTACCTCCTGGAATGCCATCCGTGTCAACTGTGTTAGTTCCACTCAACTATGGCTACACTAAAATGTTTGGCATCTCAGATGACGCCACCACCATGCTGGCCGTACCAGCCACCTTTGCCACCGCACAAGGCTTTATGCTCTCGTATGCCAATATTCTGGACGCCATGGCCAACTCAAAGCTACTGCCTCCTTTCCTAGCCCATCGACATCCGGTACATGCCACCCCCGTCAACGCGTTGCTCGTTGGATCTGCGCTGAGTTTTGGGCTTTGTTTTGTCATTCAAACCTGTTCGTTGGGCGTGATCATGTTCAACGTGTGCATGCTGTTTGGGTTCATGGCGTACATGGCTCAATGCGTGGGCTACATATTTCTCAAGCGGCGACACAAAAGCATGGAGCGGCTGTTCCATAGTCCCGCGGGCATCGGCGGGGCCGTGTTTGCCATGTGTGTGTGGTCGCTGAACATTGTGTCGATCGTGGGGTTCCAACAGGACGACCAAGTTGGCGTTGGAATTGCCTTTGGCGTGGTGGCGCTATGCTCTGTTTACTATCAAGGATATGCAAAATACCACCAATCGTATTCCGACGAAGAGCAAAAGCTCATGTTTTTCGCCCATGTTGGTACGACAGCGATAAGGCCTTCGTGTTGGAGAACGACTCTGATCGCCGAACTTCACATTTTAGCTGAATATTGTTTTGTGTGTTGGTAGCCAAGCACAATCAGTCCAAGCGGTTCAGAATCATGCACATGAATCGATCCAAGCGGTACTCGACTACGAGTGGGTACTCGGGCACCAGCAGGACCATTGCTGTCAAGCAACAACGAAGAACCAGTGGTGGAGCTTCCACGGCAATTGAAGCTGAATCTTCCAAAGCACTTGAGGCTACGGGAAGTGACCAAAAGTAGAGATCTTTGACGCCGCAAGAGTGGCTGCATGCTTGTGTTGATGGAGAAGCAAATGTTTATGGATGACATTTGTAAACTCCTTCTGAACGTCTCTTACGTCGGAAATGTTGGCTCTTTCCTGCTTGATTATCGCGACGTTGCAGCAGAGGTCCAGTTTAGCAGTGCTGACAGTTGAGGCAACGGAAGATGGCTGTCGCTGATGCACTACGTAACGTTAGTTAGAAATACGTGTTTTTGTCAACGGTGATAACGTTAAGATTGTCACATTTTGCAGGAATACAGTTTTCTTGCACCTTTTCGTGAAACGTGTCCAATTATATATAGACTCCCTCGTCAAACGGTGAAGAAAGTAACGTCAGCTAAATCACGACCAGTCCCCAAAGTCATCTTGAAACACCCCAACGATCCACTCTACAAAGACCCGCTACCGAAACAGCATATGTGCCCAACCAGCGTTGACATTTGGGCGGTGGGCATTGCCGTTGTCATTGGAGGTCAATACTTCTCGTGGAACGAAGGGCTTGCTGCAGGGAGCGTCAGTTACGGCATTGCCGTGGGTGCCATGGGAATGGCGTACTTGTGTTTGACGCTGTCGATGGCCGAAATGACCAGCATGATGCCGTTCGCGGGGGGTGCGTACGGCCTCGGCCGATGCACGTTGGGGTTCTTCACTGGCTTTTTGCTTGGGTGTTGCGAAACCCTCGAGTACATCCTGTACGTCACGTGCTCGTGCCTGACCTTGAGCCGAATGCTGGCCACGAAATGGCCCGAGCTCGACAAGTGCAAGTACCTTGTGTGGGCGATGTCGTATGTGGTGGCGTGCTTGGCGTTGGCTCGCGGCGGCCGTACGTATTGGATGTGGAATCGAGCCATGGCTGCCATATCCTTGGGCATCGTCGTGATTTTTTGCTTGGGTTCGCTTCCGTTTGTGGACACCACTCTGCCTTTCCAGTCGGATTACTTCGTTGTGGGCGATTTAACGGACTTTATAGAAGCGTTTCCAAAGGCTGCTTGGTTCTTCATTGGCATCGAATCGCTCAACACATTGAGCAATGCCGTGCCAAACCCCAAGTCCACCATTCCCCGGGGCCAGCTGGCTAGCATGGTGACACTGCTCATCACAGCGACGTGGACGTACGTTGTGTGCATGTTGTTGCCTCCAGGATTGCCCACACTGAGTGCCGAGCTGTCCCCGTTGAACCGTGGCTTTACGCGCATGTTCAACATTTCCAACGCAACTGCGACGTTGTTGGCGGTGCCTGCCACGTTTGCCACGGCTCAAGGCTTCATGTTGTCGTACTCGAATATCCTCATGGCAATGGCCAACTCGAAATTACTTCCGGCTTTCCTCGCCACTCGCCACACGTCGTTTGGAACGCCTGTGAACGCGTTGGTGTCCGGCACGATGGTCAGTTTCGCGCTGTGCTTCGTTGTGGATGCGTGGTCGTTGGACCAATATGTGTTTAATGCGTGCATGCTGTTTGCATTTACGTCGTACACGGCGCAATGCCTGGGGTACATTTTCCTCAAGACCCATCACAAGACAACCAAGAGATTGTTTACGAGTCCGCTGGGCATTGGTGGGGCTGTGTTTGCCATGTGTGTGTGGGTGCTGAACACGATCGGGATTGTGGCGTTTCAAGGTGATCACCAGATGAGCCTCATTTTTGTGGTACTGCTGGTGGGAGTGTGCTCTGGGTACTATCACGGCTACGCCAAGCATCACCAATCGTTCTCGGAAGAAGAGCAAAAGATCATGCTGTTTGCCCATATTGCAATCCACAATTCGGCCAAGGCCAAACAGGCAAAGAGATCCAAGGGAAGTTTAAGTTCCAGGGGCAGTACGAGAAAAATGAGCAAGAGATACCTCCAAGTAGGGGTGCGTCCGTCAAGTTCTGTGGCCGTGACTAACACTACTGCAATTGAATCATAATCGTTTTATCCCCGAATCCTAAGGTTGTTCTTTCTTGCCTATTAGCATGAAAACGAATGCTGAACGACATGTTTGATTGAACAACGTGTTCGACACTTGCATCAATATTCATTACATTCCCATGATATTGGTTGGTGTACAGTGCAAAACCATCGTGTGTTTGGAGACTACAACAGGACGTCAAGAAGGTTGTAATATTCAATTCCAACAGTACAGTAATCCACCAAAGAGGCCAGCCGCCATGAGTTTTGAAGCCAGAAAGGGATCGTCAGTACACTCGACCCCAGTTGCGTGCTCCAATATATGTACTTTGAACAACGGGAGCTTCTCCACTCAATTAGCTAAGCAGCTCTGTACTTGGCAACCTCGTGGCGCGGGTGTCGAAGGACGCAACGCTGACCATGATCAGAACAAAGCCAGAGCACTTTACGCAGGTGGCAAGCCAGCATCGAAAACTCTGTCCAAGGCGATAGCGATGCATTGCCTAGAAATAATGTTGGTGGTTTTACAGTACATGATGTATGGTACACATTGGAGTGGAATTAAAAAGCGTACCCATGGGTGTTCATGACGCAAGGAAGGTGTTGGAACATAGTGTAGTGTAGTCTACAGCATACTGTAAAGCAGTGTCGGCAACCAACTGTCACAGGTAACCACCTGATACGGATTCGGCTGCCCTAATCAAAGAGTGAGATCATCAGGGGGTACAAGTACGTGCCTGACTTCAACACTACGTTGTACCATTGGCCGGAAAACGGGAGCACGAGCAGCTTTCGATACCACAACATGGTGTTGGTCCGAATCAGCGCACCTTCGTATCGACCACCTTCCGTCGCGTCGGTGTTTCTTCGATGGTCGGCGTCGCACGTTTACATGCGATCGACGATGTCAAAGATGGTCACATCGACTTCACGAGACCCCCCGTGCGGTGGACCGCGTTGACCACCGACTCGATCACGTCAATTGCTGATGGGGCTCTAGTGCTATCGACATGGCATTTTCCTCAATATAGTGCTGCGATGGATCCAACATTGCATCAGCATACGTCGTTTCAGTTCCAATAATTGTGATATCGTTCGAGTAGATTTTGACAGAATGGTGCAATGTGATCGTCGACTGTAGGTTCGACCTGTTTATAATAGTGATGAACGAAAAGTTGTGGCGGAATGTATTGGGCACAACAGCGTCATGTCCAACGTTCCAGCGACATACAATAGTATTGCAATGGGGTCACTTTGACATCCCAGCCGAGTATGCAAGGCAAATTATGCCGCCCCTAGGCAAATTGACACCGGAGTAAGGGCATGTTGGAGTCAACCTCACATATGGCGCCGGTCGTCTGCACAGTGACCATCATGTCGTCCAGCATTTGAAACACGGCACCCACGTCCAACGTGGAACCTGGCTTTCCAATCATCCTTGCCTACGCTACATTTGTGAGCCGTCTAGAGCTACTGTATATGCATCTTGGACCAACCATTCTTGGGAATTTCAAAACTGCTGCATGATGGCCCGCATCCTAATCGACGTGCTGTCGTACTGTACGCCCCATAGTGGCACCGTGTTGATTTTGTTGTCAATTCCTTGGAAGCTCTGTACAGGCAGCTTCGCGAGCCAGAACAGATCAAATTGGGCTTGCTACCCGTAGTATCATTGCGGTAACTAAACTGCCCAAAGACAAAATATTCACCCGTCCTGACTTGTGCGAATGGAATCGACCTAAACCCATACCCCCAGTTCGAGGAATCTCTGTAAATAATAGGGCGTACGAACATAGCGTCATCAGCACCGTTTTATACGGCAGCGGCACGTCCGTGACAACATTGCCAGCGGGAACGTTCTATCACACGGCGTGTCATGACACTGCCATGGCCAGCAGTGGTGTCATGATGACACCACTCCTGAAACTGGGCTTATCAAAATAAGCCAACGCAAAAACGCTTGGATAACGGCGTTAGTTGCACATTAGTCTAGACATTCTTGGCGCTCTGTTCATCGTATAACGTTACTTGGAGTTAATTCCATACCTGTATGTTAATTTAACTGCTAGTTGGGTAGCTCAGTGAGGACACTGGACTCCGTGCGTGTCCCACCTTAGGCAGTTACAAGTTGCAGTCACAGCTTGCCGTTACAGGTTGCGGGGACAAGTGGAATATGTGACTTGTGGAATATAATTACTACATTAACGACGCAGGGATAGTGCCTTTTTAAAGTGAATATTGTACTGTTGATGAGTCGACAAAAAGGGGTGCAACAGCGAGGTTTGGCACCAAAATGCCAAAACACGCGTATCACATTTGAAGTTCTCAATAATATCTATATCGTGCGTATTTCGGCACAACCACTCACATAGGAGCAGGTTTTGGCAGCTGCTGCTTTTGACCGTTTCAGCCGACATAATTGGCTGCAATGCTGCGACTGTCGATGCAAGCGGTGCTCCGCACGAGCCAGTCAAAGCTACATGCGACGCCCTTCCTACATCCACATCCTTCGCTGAATGCGTCGCCACTGCTTCTGCGTGCCGTGTCCACCGTCGTACCAGTGCACACCACACCCCGGAAAAAGAAGCGAAAGGGAAACTCGCCACAGCATGCTTCCAAGCCGTCGTCACATCCCCACCCCAACCAGAAAACATCGCTGGTGAACAAATCCAACGCGTCCGTTCTGGGTTCGACCAATGCCACCCAGGAGAAGGCCCAGGAACCATCCACCGTAGTAGAACCTGCTGCAGCAACCACACCGTCCGACAAGGACGTGCCTCAACCTGCAACTTCAGGGACACCGAAACGAGGTGACCATCACGCGTCGTCCTCCACGGATCTGGTTGTGAGTGCTACACAACCGTCAACGAAAGGCCACGCGCAAAAGAAAGCCGCGATCGCCACGAAACCACCAACGTCGCCTCTGGTCGAAGAGGCCCAAGTGGTCATCGGCCTCCTGGAAGAAATTGCCCAGCGCCAACGCGCGCTGCCATCCGCCGCGCATGTGACGACAATGCTCAACTACACGTCGCGCGACCAGGAAGACACGTTTTTCAAGCTGTTCGAGTTGTACCGCAAGCACGGCAACTCCAACGTGGACTCGACATTTCTCATTCCAGGAGTCGTCAAGTGCTGCGAAGTGGGCAATTCCAAGCAAGCTGTGGCCATTGCGACGGACATGGTGAACAACGGTATGCTCTTCGTTGTTTTTGGGGTGCCACGTACAGTAGTATATCTATCGATGGATACACATGCATGACAAGATATTGACCTTTTACCCAAAATATGGACTTTTGATTCACCAATTCTATCCATTGTATGTAAAAAGTTGTCCTGTGGCGATTGATATCACACTAATTGAAGTCACGCACTAATTTGACGTTGATATGGTTTCCTGCAACCTGATTGGCTAAATATATCCTTTTGTCGATGATTCTTGTGTACATCTATTTATTCGTTGTGTTGTACATTCATTCTCCATGTCACTCCAGTTTAGAATAAACACATAACAATATGTGTTGCCATCCTTGATACGTATTGACCTTTTACCCAAAATATGACCTTTTGATTCGCCAAATCTATCGATCGATTATTCTTTGTCCTGACGTTTGTATGTAAAGAATTGTCCTGTGGCGATGCCAATGATACTAATGACAGGCATTCATACACTATTTAAGTTGTTGCGGTCATGACTTCCGCTGCCGACACTTCTGTACATGTACTTTTGGTTGCATTGATGCATTCACCATGAATGTCGCTCCAGTTTAGAATAAACTCAACCATATGTGGATTTGGAATGAGTAGGCCGAAAGGTGGACCGCCACACATTGCATTTGATCCTACGGGTCGCGGAAACCAACAGTGCTGCTCGAGATGCGTTGAAAGTGCTCGACTTGCTCCTGCAGGAAGGCCACTTGGTCACGACACAAGACTACCAGCGCATTCTGGCCATCTGCACAGCCGACCACCACGAAGACGGTGCGCTCCGCATTTTGCAAGCGCTGCGGCCGCTGACTACAATTGCGTCCGACACGTATCTTCATTGGCTGTCGCGGTCGGCCATGGTGTGGCGCGCCGACATCTTCTTGGCGCTGCTCCAAGAAATGCGGTTGTCTGGTACACTTTGCCCTTCATGTAGTCCCCGGCTAACGTTTGTGTTTGACGATAGGTGTGGAGCCGCGGATTCCATCGCTCACGTCACTGGAAGTCGGTCGCAAGGATCCGGCGCTGACTGTCATGGAAGGGGTCCGGGCGGTGGGTCTGGACCCGTGCTTTGCCATGTCGGCCGTGTACGAATCCATTGCCAAGGCGATCGGGAAGGGAGACCGTCGAGACGGCGGGGTCACACGTCGACAGCGTGAAACCGCGTTGGAAAAGTGTGCATCTCATCTGTGTCTACAACTTGGAAATGTTTATATGTTGTGTTTGCGGTAGATTTGGCACGTTAAAAGTACGCAAGTTGGAATGGGAAGTGCAACCGATTCCCCAGCTATTGGAAACCCAAGCGGCGGGGTTGTTGCTCAAGAAGGAAACATTTCGCCGTCTCAAGTACCAGCAAGTGACCCGCGTGGAATCGTATTTGAACATGCTCCCCATCACGACCAACGTGACGCTCAATCTGCGCAAGCAGTTGCTCCGCATGTCGTTGCTAGTCAACACACACCGCGTCAAGCGCAACAAGTACATGATTCTCGGCGAATACGAGCGCGGCAAGTCGCTCATTGACTTGAGCAACATCCACAACTACCCGCCCGTGTCGCTCATGCGCATCATCCTCGAAGCGCGGGGCATGAGTCCCCGGGCTATCAAGGTACTCACTCCTCTCTCCCCCCATATCTGGGCAATATTTTCAGAGAGTCTGAACCTCACATTTGGATGATGCAGAATGCGTTGGCGGCCCCGGGGGACCTCACCCCCCGCGACAACAACGAGCTGAACCGCGCCAAGTTGAACGACTCGATCCACCGAAATGACCCCTTGCTGGACTTGCCAGACTATACGTCGTCGTCGCTCGAAACAACACTCATGCACTATTTTATCTCCAAGGGCATTCGCGTCAGGTAGAATATGCTGGCCATATTCCTTGAGCCTATTGATGCGTGTTTGATATAGTACGCAAGCGGAATTGGCATTGGACCAGGAAAAGATCTACGGTCGCGCCGTGATTTCCCCCGACTTGCTCTTGCTGGACCCCGTGTTGATCAATGGCGTACCCGTGCGTTGGATCGATGCCAAGAATTATTATGGCGCGCACATTGTCAACAAGCGGCTGATCGCCAAGCAGGTACAAACGTTAGTGTTGACTGTTTCGTTGTATTGAAAACGTACGTTAGCTGGCCTCGTACGTGAAAGAATGGGGCCCCGGCGCGGTCGTGTATGGCATGGGATACAGTGACATGATTTCGATCCCTGGGGTGGTCTGCTTGGATATGACCCCCATCCCAAAGACGTCGTGGGGCAAGTTCAAAATGGTGACCAAGTCGTACATGTACACGTTCCGCAATCTATTCCGATGGGCGCCGCACCTGGGCAGCGAATTGACCCAGGAGTATCTCACATCGAACGACTTAACCGAAGTGAATCGGGAGCGTGGAGCCCAAGAACGGTTGGAGCGATCGGCAGCGAAATCCGCCAAGAACCCCGTCGCCGCGGAAAAGAAAGAAGTAGAATAAACGCAACATGATGGATATATACATGTATTTGTGTTGTAAACAGAACCACGCAACTTGGTTTTTGCCAGCTAGACTAGGCGTGTCGTCAAGACTAATTGTAGGCGAGGATACTAAAAATAGTATTTCGGCATCGCAAAGCACCTCCAGACTCGATCCTTCGTGCGCCTTCCAACCCGGTCTTGTCCATGGAGCTGTATCCGACGGCAGACAACGCGACGGACGTTAGAATACCCCATGCAGGCGATGACGTTGCGTTCACGGAACCATATCACATACAGAACAACAGTCCCCGGCCGTCGCTGACCACTTTGACGCACACGCAAAACATACCTATGACATCCAGCTGGTGGCCGGTGATGAGTCAATGGTTGCCCTCGCTCGTCGTAACACCCAGCGTGATTGTCTGCGCTCACTTTCGTGGCCCCAACGGCGCCATGACCTTGGGCGCAGTAGCCGTCGCCCTTTGTAGCTACGAGTATGCCTGGCTAACTTACAAGATTCGGCATCACGTGCTTTTGCTTTACGAGAGATATATGATCGACCAAGAGGCCAAGAACAACAACTCATTATATGTTGTCCAACATGGACGGTACCAGAATCCGTTGGACGACACCGTGTGCGCCGTCCACATGAGTATGCGACGACGTTGGTGGAGCAGGTGTGCCATTGCCGGATTCGTGGCTGTGGTTGCCGCTGGTTCGATGACTGGAATTCTCAACAAAGTCCAAGCGAGGCTGCAGCTCAACAATCCGGAACTTCTTACGTTCACCGCCATCGCGTACGCCGTCGTAGGGTGCTCAGCTGCTCTCGCTCCTACGTGGACCTACGGCGTGGTGCTGTTGCTTCAAGTGTCTGGTTTTGCGGTGCTGACGTTTGATGGCTTTTTTTGCGCGCAAGAATCTCCGACTTGCTTCCTTATCATCGATCCAACCTTTGCCGTCACGGTTTTACTTGTTCCCATCAATCCTCCGAGTGGTCGAGTTGTCCCATGGCGTCGTTGAAGTCGGTGTGACCCTCGTCTTGGACTTGGTGGGAGTTGTGTGCATCCCCTTGTTGTGGTGTATGTTCGTTGAAATGGTCACTGGTTATGCCCGCTTCGACGAATACATCACCGCTCGATTCTTGATGATATTTTGGGGCTGCGAACTCGGAGCGAAGCTCGCCACACTGCTGATGCCACGACTTCGCCATGTCCGACGATTGTCGTCATCGACACCGTCGATTTTCCCCCATCTAAATCCTATTGACCTTGTTGGGGGCTCCGCAGGGGCAGTGTGGCGGTGTGGGGGGCGACTCGGATCTTCGCGTCGACCATTCCCCTTTGGCAGTACATTTTGTTTGCTGTGGTGGCCACCTTGATGTCAAGGTTTGAGTTAATTGACGACATGATATGACACCAGTATTCGTTGTAGGTATGGTCGGATGTTTGTTGGCATGCTGAAGCACCGGACGATTGATCCCTGGCATTGGTAAGTGTCGATCCGTGGTGAAAATGACTCATGCTGTCGGAGGCATGTTGGATTCGCTCGACAGGTTGCTGTTCATGGCGGCAACGTTCGCAATTTTCCATCGCGTGGTTGCACCTGAAGTCTATGCGTACGACGCGAAGCACAGTTTGGCGAGTCAAGTTGAAATGTTGGCTAAACTACAGTAGACCAACAATGGGTCTTGCAACCCTCAAACAGATCATACAGTTAATCCATATTCGTTCGTGAAGTGGGGGGGGTTGTTGGCATGGATACAGACTACGTCGCGCTGTACAGTGATAATTATCGACGTAAAACTACTTTGTAGTTAGCTAGTTAGCTACCCATGGCGCTAACTTTTATGGAAATTATTAATGAGTATTTTAATACTACGTAGTACTGCTGTTGTACTAATTAATTCCCATAAAAGTTGGCGCCATGTATATTTGTACTGTAAAATACTACAAACAGTACAAATATACATGATTGCTTTTCATGAATTAAGCGGCCGGACGCGCTCAATTATGGCCTAGAATGTCGTAGAAATGACTCAAGGTGTTGTCAAAGTCAGTCAACACGACCTGAGTCTGAGCAGCACTCAATTTTTTCGGGTCGAAGCTACCGTGGACTTGAAGGGGGCCGTGTAGGTCCGTCCTCCAAATGCCAGAACACGACGCAGCGAATGTCACCACTGCCGAAGATGACAAGGCCACCGCCGCGTGTGGTCCAGACAAAACCGTCGTGTGTATATTAACGGCTCGTTTACCTGGGGCGAAGGTGGGGATGAGACCCTGCTTTTCCAAAATCTCCAGTGGACAGTGAAACACGGCGACCTCGTGGTTGTCCATGGCGCTGTCGGCGCTGGCAAGTCTTCGCTTTGCTCTGTTTTGCTGGGGGAGATAATTAAACGAAGCGGGTCTGTCTTGTGGGCGGGTCGGTGGCGTATGTGGCCCATCAACCGTGGATCCTCAACGCCTCCATTCGAGACAACATCCTATTCGGCAAACCATTCGATCTCGTCAAGGATCAGCTTGGCCCGCGCTTGCTACTCTGACGCAGACGTGTGCATTCTGGACGCCCCGCTCGCCGCTGTGGGCGCGCTGGTGTTCAACGAGATCTTCCCCAAGTGTATATTGGGCCTTCTCCACCACAAAACCGTGGTATTAATCACACACCATCCCGACCTCATCAAGTCAGGCCACGTCCACCACGCATATACCTCGTCGACGATGGCTTTTCGAAACATCCACACACCAACACCCAAAAGGCGACCGAAGTAATCACCTACCTCTAAACCTGTTACTTTCCCCGTTGTCAGTCCCCAATCGAGGGTTCTGGGAACGGGAGGGTAAGACGAGCGACGTCGACACCCCAGACGAGGAAACAAGCGACAGACACGACGATGTAGTGTTAGTTACACCGACGAACCGGTCCTCGTATGGGTTTTACAACAATGTCAAAGTGCTCACCCCAACACCTCTGGTCGAGGACGAAAGTCGCGCCGACGGACATATGCGTGTCTGGCGCCGTCGTGCGTGCGTACTTGGCTAGCTTGGGCGGTTATGGGGCGCTGGTGATTGTGCTATTGACGACACTCGTCACGGAAGTCGTCCGGCTCAGCTGTGAGATGTGGCTGTCGTATTGGGGCAACGAAGCGTCGTCGTCCAGAAATCTTGCACGGGACAGCCGGCGCGCCATCATGAACGACAACCTGAACATCTACTCCGCCTTGGTATTTGCGATGTGCGTCCTCACGGTCGGCCAAGTGGGTGTCGTGATGCTGTTGGGTCTCCGGGGATCCAAAAACATGTTTGAAGCCATGCTCGGCAGCCTTGTCCGCACCCCCACACGTTTCTTCGACACGAATCCCATGGGCCGCCTCTTGAATCGGTGTGGCGACGCCGTGTTCCAGTGTGACATTGAGATTCCGCTCGCGCTGTCGTCCATCTTGCTCCAAACGGCCAGCGCCCTCAGCAAGATCCTCACCAGCGTGTTTGTGATCCAATGGATGGGGCTCCTCTTGCCGCCACTGGTCTATGGCTACTACAAGCTCGGGGCGTACTAAGTGAACCGGATCAAGAAGATCACCTTGTTGCCGCTGATGTGTCTTGTCAGCGAAGCCATCGACGGCGCCGTGACCATCCGTGCGTTTGGCCGAGTCTATCGCCATCAACATGTAGTCGGCCACATGTTTTGTCATGGTGGCCGTGAACCAATGGTACAGTCTGCGGATTCAGTTTGTCAGCAACGCAATGGTCCACGCGATTTTACTGGGTTGTGTCGTCGGGTGTTCGAAAATGTCCCCAGGACTGCTGGCGCTAGTCATCACGTCGTATGGCCAATCTCGTCAGCATGTGAGTCAGCGTCGAAAGGTCCTTGATATTCACCAGAACGACTGCACGAGTATTCGAATCTAGACGAGGAAGGGTCCAAGGATGTGGTCGCGCTCGAGGCGCTGTGGCCGACGACGGGACACATTGCGTTTGACCGAGTAGGTTTCCAGTACAAGGTCGATGACCCGCTAGTCCTCCAAAACGTGAGTTTTACCATCAAAGGCGGGGAAAAGGTCGGGGTGGTCGGTCGAACTGGCGTCGGCAAGTCCAGGTTGACCATGGCGCTGTTCTGCATCAACGAACTGGCCAGTGGAACTATCAGCATCGACGGCATCGACACCGCGACCCTTCCCTTGCGGCAACTTCGGCGCGGACTAGCCATCATCCCCCAGAACCCCGTCCACTTCAAAGGCACTTTGCGCACAAACTTGGATCCGTTGGATGCCTACTCGGACAACCAACTGTGGGCTGCGCTTGGAAAAGTCAAGCTTCTCGACCGCCTCACTAAGTCCGAAGCAAAGTTAGAGCAGCCAGTGGATAAGAGAAAGGCGACAATTTCAGTGTCGGCGAGCGGCAGATGCTGTGCATGACGCGAGCGCTGCTTGGACAAGCCAAGATTGTGGTGCTGGAACGAGGCCACGGCAGCCGTGAACCCACGGACGAGATGCTTCAGAGGATCATTCGAAACGAGTTTGCAGGGGCGACCCCCTTGACCATCGCCCACCGATTGGGGACAATTCTGGACTACGACCGCATCCTAGTGTTTGATCATGGCACTCTCATGCAAAATGACACCCCGGACGTCTTCCTGGCAGACACTCGAGGCGAATTTTACGAATTGGCTGCCGAGGTTGGAGCGAACTAGTACAGTATTAACATTTGTAGTACTGTTTAACTAGACTATTAGTATGTACTATATGCATATGTCTTAGATAAACAGTACTACATATGTACTAGTATTAACATATGTAGTACTGTTTATCTAAGACATATGCATATAGAACATCGAGCACATGTTTTACTCATGTGCAATGTCGTTCAAGTAGGAGTTGGTGTCTAAATATTGTATTATTATACATCATACCAAGCCTTATGGACTACTGTATGACGACAGTTTATAAAAAGTCCTTGGTGAGTCGATACACGATCGAGTATTCTACGAGCCACTGGTGCTTCTTCATGCTTACCCGCGACCCCACGACAGGAATCGTGCGGAGGAACAGCGACATGCTGAAGACAATCTGCACGCACGTGAGGCAGTGCACCCACTTGTGGTACGACTTGTCCAGCCGTGCCGAGCACGACGTGAAAAAGCAGAGCATCATGCACATGCCAACGCCGACGCATTGGAGCAGACTTGTGGGCAGCACCATCCCGGCCCCCATCAGCGTCAGGGCCACGGACACCGTCGCGAGCCAATTCCACGCGCCCGCACTGGACATTGCCAAAACTCCCGACTCGGTGGCATGCACAAGGGCCCGCACCCACAGTTCAGTGTACAGCAACGTGAACGCAACTGGCTTCCAGATGGCCACGACTGTGAGCATGAAAAAGAAGTCGAGGACATGCGACTCCATCGTTTTGTAGCCCAAGAACCGACCCAGTTTGGTCTGGTAGATGGCCCTTGATTCCAATGGTAGGGGGGATACGTGGGTCTTGGCCGTGTACCCGTGCTTCTTTGCCCACACGTACGCGTCGTGCTTGCCGAGTTCGTACAGCCATTGGATGCGTTCGGGTTCAGGGGGATACATGGCCCACCACATGGGCACGTACTGCGACGGCTTAATGTCGGCTTGGGTGCAGTAAAAAGGGCTAATGGTGACCGTGGAGGCATCCAAGATCGGCTGGAAGTCGAACAATCCCCCGTCCATGACCCATTCGCCCTTGAAGCGGAACGGAAGGCCGCAGATTGGCACCGCGCAGCACGACGCGTGGATGGACGTAGTCAAGTCTTCGACGCTGTCGAAGACACTGGCGCGACGGGACGACCACTTGGAAATGGATGAGTACACGATCACACAACGCTTTGCTTGCTCCAACGCCCCTGGGCGTTCAAAGTTACCCCAGAGTCGCATCGCGTTGTCCAAGTACTCTTTCACACGGAAAGCATTCTTGATGGACGATCGAGCGGACGGGGCCATGTCGTGGACCACTCCATGAACCATTTCGTCAAAGTCGTTGTCCAGACACAACGACAACGCGGCAAGGGACCCGCCGGATGTGCCAAGCATGGTCGCTTCACGATGCAATTCCATCTCCTGCAGGGCTTTGCCTACCCCAAAGAGGTAGGTCTTGAGCCACCCAGAGCATGCAAACGAGTAGCTCTGTGGCAGTGGTGCTTTGGATAAAGCTGTGGAGGCCACGACGGACGCGGCGGCGAACGAGGCTGCAGAAGGTCTTGGTGATGCTGACATTTTTGCAGAATAGCAGTTTTGTCGAGAGGTATAGAGTGGTTACTGTACGCACACCGCTTGGTGGTAAGATGCCATTGATTGGGCGAGAATGTGTTCGATAGACTTTGATTGGTGCTTTGATTTATAAAGGCATTTGATTGGTCCATTCTATGACGTCACCAACTTGGATTTCGTGGCATTTTGGTGTTGGTGACCATGCACACTTTGACGATGGTTCGTTCGACCAATCAAATGCAACAACGCGCCGACTTTTGTAGAAGCATATCCAAACCATCTTGAAGTTCGAACTCAATGTGTGACGTAGAGCGCGTCACAATTTCTAGTACTAAAAAAGGTGGTACACAGTAAGACTAATAGTACATACCTCGAAGTAGTACTACAGTATCACTGTACTACAAATAGACAAAAACTACTACCTATTTTAATAGGTAGTAGTTTTTGTCTATTTGTTGAATGAATACACTTCAAATGTATCGACAACGTACATTATACTGATTTGATGTCTTTAAACTGAGGAGTTCGCTCTGGATAGTACTTACAGTTAAGACTTACGGGACAGCATTGAATATTAATACCAACCTTGGATACTATGGTTAATATAATATAATTGTTGAATTAATAGCGTGGATGACATGTGGATGACAATTGGATGACATTGGATGAAATTGTGGGATGAAACCTAAAGTAGTAGTGGTGACCAACCTTACGTTGGCCCCGAGCGCCCGGGAGGCCGTCTGCGCAAGCGCGGCCGTACGAGAGCGCGGATCTAAGCTTACTAGTACTATTAGTACAGAGTAGTACTACTATTAATACTTCGAAGTAATAGTACGTACGTACTACGTGTACCTCATCCGGCACTACAGTACCGGTAATACTCAGGAGTACTACGCGGTAGTACAGTACAGTACCACCTACTGGTATGTAGTACTTTGAGGTACTATAGTCCTAATTCGGGCTAAGTATAGTAGTAGCCTATGAAGAAGTGACAGGTTTGCCAAATCCCCACAAAAATGTTAAGGTCACCATTCCCACACCAGGCGTCTGTTAAGTTAAGGTGGTATGTACAGCTGAATACGCCCCACCAACCAGTAGCATGTTTCGCGGTGTGAATTGTACGCGCAACACGGGGGTTCGCTTGGTCGTAAACGTCTTGAGGAGGGCGCGACTGGGCGCGAGTCCAGCGGCAGTTTTCCGCTTGAACTGGTTGTGGTGCTGTGATTTCACCGTCACAGGCGGGGCTTTGTGTGTCGCCCCATCGAGGCGGTGCATGTCCCACAACCGAACCGTGTGGTCGGCGCCGCCGCTCGCGACGAGCGTGCTTTCTGCCGAAAACGCCAGCGAATGCACGGCATCTTGGTGGCCCACGAGGGTTTCGAGCTTCTTGCCCATGTGCAGGTCCCAGATATTCACCAACGTGTCGTCGCCTGAGTTTCAAACAATGAAAATCAAGTCGTGATAACGAGGCACATTCTCATAATATTATTATTATTTTGAATATAAATATACGTACCAGCACTAGCGAGGTACCGCCCATTCGGCGAGAACGCGACGGCCGACACGCCGCCATAGTGCCCTGCAAACACGCGGAGACAGTGGCCAGTTTGGACGTCCCACAGGCGCACAGTCTTGTCCGTCGAGCCCGTGGCAAGGTAGTTGTGGTTCGGATGAAACGTCACACACTTCAAATGTCCATCATCGCTTTGTTTTTCCCATGCGATGACATATTTTTGCATATGTTACCTCGACGTCGCTCAAGTGGCCGGCAAACACCCGCAGCGGCTGGACGCGGTCGGTACTCCATAGGCGCGCCGTGCGGTCCATCGACGCCGACGCAAAGTAGTACCCCAAGGGCGCCACGGCCACGTCCCACACGGGGTACGTGTGCGCGCGGAATACCACCATGGACGTGCGACTCGCCAGACTCCACAGCCGCACGGTCGAGTCGGCCGAGCTGGTCACGGCGAACCGGTTGTCTGGAGTAAATCCGCACCCGTACACTGGCCCAGCGTGGCCTCGTAGAATCGCCGACCTAGAACATCGCCGAGTATTGTCAAGTCGATTCGATATTCGAGTGGGGTGCTGCTCGTTCCATCGAATCAGCAGAACCAAATCGACAGACAAAATCGATATACGACCAATCAAAAACCACAACACGAGCATCAAGTAGCCAATCAATTTCACTCTTCAACCAATACCGAATTAGTGTATGACTGGAATTAGTATGATACCAGACGATCTTTACATACAAAAGTCAAAGAATCGATCGAGAATCATTTGGCGAATCAGCACACTCAAGTATGATCATACGTGTTGTCTTTGTGATGGCCAAACCCGCCCAACGGTGACCCGTCCTGGCTCCACACACGAAAGGACGCGT
Organism: Aphanomyces astaci; assembly: GCF_000520075.1. Taxonomy (NCBI): domain Eukaryota; phylum Oomycota; class Saprolegniomycetes; order Saprolegniales; family Verrucalvaceae; genus Aphanomyces; species Aphanomyces astaci. Next base: position 695,608 of record NW_009798269.1, on the reverse strand, counting down.
CGTCGAACGCCCCGCCCACGACGTCGCCCTGGGCACTGAAACAGACGTTGGTCAAGTGTTCCGACGCGTTCGCTACGGTAAAGCACAGCGCCGACGGCAGTTGCGAGCTGCTCAACGCGAGCTGGGCGTCGGCGTCTTGAAACGCCTAAGCATCAACATGGGGTGGAGCCACGACGAGCGACGACTCACCGCTTCTTGGACGTCCGCCGGCTGCCGCAGCACGAGTTTCTCCAACAGATTCGCGTTGAAGGACGAGCTGCGGTCTGGCGCAGGACCTGTGACGGCACCAGGGGCGGACAGAGTGGCGGCATTATTGGCGGCGTTGGCGACGGAGTCCTTGGCCTTGGTGTCGGCGGGACCACTGGACGAGGCGGTGGTCGTGGGCGGCGACGTCGTGTCTGTGGCCGCAGCAGACGAATCCACATCCCCATCCCCGTCTTCGGTCGCTGCAGCCACCGCGCGCTAACACACATTATGACCATCGCAAAGACTAGTAGTAGTAGTAGTAGTACTAGAGCTACGAGCATACCTTTCGAGGAGGCAGGACGCCCCAAAGGAGTGGCACTTGATGCAACGACGCCAGCGTCAGAGACTCGGAAACGTCGCCGCCAGCCGTCTGGACCATGTACGCCATGTCGTAGTCGCCACTAGTGACCTGCGCGGCAATGTGGTTGGCTTCCGGTGTATGCTGGACTTGTTGCGAGATTTCATCTAACGTTACCACCCAACACATCGTGAACTACATACTCGTGTCATGGTGCGTCTAGTACCTGAGGTTTGGAAGAGAAGCGACGTGGTCATGGCGGTGGACTCGTGCGGTGCCAGCGTGTCGCACTGCGCAATTGTGAGGGACGGATGGTTGGTCTGCACGGAGATAGTGACGCGGTCGTTCAAGATGCACAACAACAGAAACATCTGGTGATCGCTCAGAAAAGTGTGGAGGAGCTGGAACCCGAGGAGGCTCAGCTGCACGTGGAACTTGGAGTGCAGCACTTGCTTGGCGTATTCGTTTAGACCCAAGTGCTCCCTCGTCAGCACGGAACCTAATGATCGAATCTCGTGCTTGTGGAGACGTTGGTGGTCTTTGGCGTGGCGTGTGAAATACGCCTTGGCTGCGTCCGCGTGGCCTTTCGCGACCAGTTCAAGGTAGCAATGTACAAACAGTGGGAACGCCACAGCATGCAATTCCAGCTTGTACATGTCAAGCGAATTCCCAATCCATGCCAGCAATGTCGTGTACGCACGCTCGTACGCAGCAGGATCGCCTTTGTTCATGCCATGGAACAATACGTGGTTCGACGCACAAGCGTCAATGGACAGCCCCACGTGTCGTGCATAATCATGTAGTCCTGCTGGCGCCGCCACACCGCCGCCGCCATTCTGATAACCCCGCTGTGCCAGGTAAGACGCAACCAGGTCGTCCATGTTCAGGTTCATCGTTGGCTTTGTCGGCGCCGCTCGGTACACCACCTGCGTACGGGCCACAAAATTGAAAAGTGACGTTTAAAGTACGATTTGTAGTTCGAGTTCAAAAGTTAGCTTATCATTTGTATGGGGTGAGGACTTCGGACTTCAGAGGACATTTCATCTCACATCATGAGCCAAGCAAACACATCGGTTCGAAGCATCCTGCGGACCGCCGAGTCCAAAGCGGCGTCGCGAACAAGTTCTTCAGCAGTGCTCAATCCATCCAAGGATGAGTGTCACACTCCCGCGTCCATCTCCAAGTGGCGCCGTCGCGAGATTGTCGGACCCACGACACCCATTACAGGGGTCACGCTGTGCTCTCCGCGACGTGTGACCTTTTCACCGTACGTTCCCATCCCTCGCCCGAAGCCTTCCAAGCCGACAACGAAGCCTGAGCTAAATGGCTCGACAATCCTGGAAGATGACGAATCGAATGTGGCGGAAAAGGAAACCGTCAAACGACTACGCCGCCTGCGCATGCGCTACGCGTTGGCCAAGCGCGAGTCTCTCGCCACTCGTCTCCGCCGCCGTCTCGTCTCTCTCTGGACCGGGGTCTCGCCTTCACTCCTCACCCCAGGGACATCGATCCCCATTGCGACTACAGCTACGACAGGACCCGTGCTGGACTTGTGGGCCATCGATCAAGCATACATCGAACGCCAGAATCGGCTCATGGCAACACGCCTCCATGCGAGGCGCGCCCCCGCCCCAACTGCATCGGTACATTCGACGCCGATTTCACTGCAGTTCAAAGGTGCATTTGATGCCCTCGTTGCTCCTGCCGACGTGCCTGTGGATGATTCTGCTGCGATTGTCCTCGCCAACGAACTGCCGGGGGTGCGCCGACGACGACGCTAATATAGAAGTCTTTCAAGCGTCCTGTGCTATACTAGATTGAATTTATTATGCTAAAGCAAGAAGAATCCGTCATAACACTCCGTCATGTACTGTAGTAGTGCTTACTACCTTGACATTATCAACTCTCAACCATACAGCGCAATGTACACTGTACCGTACAGTAGCTGTAAAGTAGATTTGAGTGTTTCCCTCCCCCAACTAGGAATCACTTTGATGCAGGATACATGTGCATCTACCTAGTCCGCTTTGGGCTTGACTGGTTGGCCAAACACAAGCCGACGTAGAATCTGCAATGGCACGACCACGACCACGACCACATTCACAAGCACACTTGCGAAGAACACAGTCATGATGGCGAACAGCGCCATGACGCGGACCATAACGCTTCCCGGGCTCACGGCGTGGATGGGTTCGCACCCGGTGTTCTCGGCCGGTTCGCCAAACTTGGTCGACGGGAACACCGTCTGCAGCTTGACGCGGCCGCGCACGTCCTTGACCGACACGACAGCCGTGGGCGGCGATGTCGTCCAGTCAAATTGGACGTCGCCAAAGTTGAGGCCCCCAAAGTGCGCGCGCCGGTTGAGGCGGTAGTGCCACGGCAGCAGCGCGTTCGACACGGTGTACCAGAACGCCGACGCCAAGTGGAATGGACTGATGGTCCACTCCAAAGCTGAGTGCGTCAACCCCGACGACGTCACTTCTGTCAGCTTGAACGCGTTCGTGGCCCCGCACTGGACTTGGTTGATTTCCGCAAACTCGACGTTGCCACTATACATGAAAACATAGTTTGGGTCACACCCCACACAAAACCACGTATTCACAAAAGGAGTGCCAAAACGAGACCTACAATTCACAAAAGAAGGACATGTACTAACAAAGAGAGACCTACTATTGACAAAAGAAGGACATGTACTAACAAAAGGAGACCTACTATTCACAAAAGAAGGACCTGTATTCACAAAAGGAGACGACCCCGCCATTCCCAGAGTGCAAATCGTGGGTGGGGGAGGCTGCATACAGTATATGTACGTACCTCAAGAGCACGACGCCAGACGCGTTGGACACTTGCAGCAGGTCGACAAAGCGGCGATGGGCGACGGAAAACGCTGAATACGACTCGGTGCCGAACCACCGATCGTTGGGCAGCACTTGCAGCGCCGACCCGATGACGTGGAACGCTGCCGTGGACTCGTACAGTTGGGCGGCCAGCCACGTCCACTGGGCCTCGCCCAAGATGTCTCCATTTTGGCCGTTGAAATCCGTCACGTTCTTCTTTGCGTGCTTGGACACGTACGGGTCTTTGTGGTAGCTACGACGACAGCACACAATGAAAAATAGAATAGAAAAAAAAGAAAAAAAATAGAAAACAATAGTAAACAATAGTAAACAATAATAGAAAACAATAATTGAAAAATATAATAGAAAAATAGAAGAAAAAAATAGAAAAATTAGAAAAAAATAGAAAAAAAAGTATTCTAGAGACTGAGAGCTCGACATCGTGTTTACCGATTGTCGAGCAAGAGGAGCTTGACGGCTTGGTCGCCCGAGCCAAACGTGTACGACGTGTAAATGCCCTAGGAAGCATCCACCTGCATCAAACATGGACAAAGGCGATGCAAGACTCATATGTATACCGCTTGCGTCCGACGCGGCGAGTCCTCGAGCTCCCCGATGAAGTCCAAGAACAGTTCTTGGCTCAACTCGCGATGGTCGAATTCTTTGTTGCCGTCGTTGCTTCCTAAATTGTGAGATCGATCGTATCATGAGGGGTGCGCAGTCGACGAGGATACTGGAGCGAAACGTCAACAAGTACCGTAGTCGTGGTCGTCCCAGATGCCGACGACGGGGGTGGATTCCACAAAGCGCGCATAGTCCGAGTTGTTGCGCTGCTTTCTGCGTCCATGTATGAGGTACAACGTGGCAACACACACAGAGATCATATGACGTACTCGTATTTCTCTTGGAGTCCAACGGGCTCGGCGTCGCGGTCAATCCCCTGCGTTAACGACTTCCATTCGTACTTCGTGTCATCGCCGTAAATCTGCAGCGCATGTTAGCGGAAGGAAGGGGAGAGAAAAAGGGACGTGGATGAGAGTGTCGCCTACGTACGTTGTTGCCGAGCGACAAGAACAGTTCAGGGTTCGTTTTCTCAATGGCGCGCCAAATAGGCTGCGGCAGGTCTTGATGGATGTTGGACCCAAACGCGAACCGACGCAGGGTCTTGGACGTGTCCATCGCCTTACTCTGCGCAGAGCCTACGCATCCGACCGCCAACGCCGTTGTCGACAACACCACCTTCATACCAATGACAAAATGCTGGTTCGTGTCACACTTTCCACGTGCTTTTCATTGGTTCTCTGAAGTTCGTGAGCCAATTAAGTACGCTTCCATATCTCTAAATGACGTTTTGATCAAATTTTAAAAAGTGATACAAATGTTTGGCGAAATTAGTCCTCTTATTCGCCGAAATCTAAAAACTATCCAATAGTAACTACTACGTAGTAGGTAATTAGTTATTGAGCGTTTTTGGCGGCTATAGGAGTTTCCCTCCTTAAATTAATAAACTAGTAGTGTTTCAGTTATTAATAGTACTTGCATACCACTACTATTAATATTAATAGTATGCACTACAGCTGCATTCAAACCCTTGAATCACCAAATTTGAAATGGAAACGTTTGATTTGATTTTGCGAAATATTTGTGAAATTAAATGCAAGCAGAGCACATGGTGATATAAAGCGTGTCAGTACAACAAGTTGGATGACAGTGAAGAAAGTCCAGATTTTGCTTTCGCCAACCATGAATATCTCGTTTTTGGCCTTCCATACCTCCGTGTTACGAGTTCCCGCAACTCCCTGGCAAAGTGGCCGTTTTCGTAATACTAGTATGGTCGTATCTAGACCAGCCCATAGCAAAGTAACCATTCACATCTCAATCTGGAACTGCTTATTTCGTAGTTACCGAAATCACAGAATAAGTTCTTATACTACTAAAGTAGCACTATTAATAATAGTATTGAGATTTGATATTGGGTTCTGGACCTCTTGACCTGAGTAGCACTATTAATAATAGTATTGAGATTTGATATTGGGTTCTGGACCTCTTGACCGAAACTCTATTATAATTCGCAACATAATATAATTCGCAACATGATATATAAATCGTTCTGCACGATTGTGTTGCCAATACTGATTAAGTACTATAGAGTAAGTAGTAGTACGGCATTCTCTCATCCCAAGTCCTTTCAAATGTGTGTCAGTCGCGTTTGAATTTCGGCGCTCGAACAAATCCAACCAGCCGCCACAGCAGCTGAAGCGGCACCACAACGACCACAACCGCATTCACGAGAATGCTGGCGACGAAAGCGACGAGCACGACCGAGACGGCCACTTGCAGCAGGAAAAAGGACGCCGGGGACACGTGATGGATAGGGCCGCATGCCGCGGGCGCGTCCCCAGTGTACCGCTCGGCCGGCACCACTTGGCGGAGCTTCACGAGTCCATCCTTGCCGTAGACGGACGCCGTGGCCGTGGGTGGGGACGCAGTCCAGTCCAGCACCACGTCGCCAAAGTTGAACGACGCGTAGTATTCCCGGGGACGGGCGCGGAAGTGCCACGGCAGGATCATGTTGGCCAAGGTAAACCCAGGCCCGACGATGCGATTCATGAGTTTCTACGGCAGAATTTCAAGCTCATGTTTAAAGACAAAAGGATATATATACCCAGGCATGGGTCATCCCCGAGCTTGAGATTTCCGTCACGTGGAACGAGTCGCCGCAACGCACTTGGTTGATTTCAGCAAAGTGCACGTCCCCACTGCAAACATTCCAGTGGTTACACGAATCGGCAGAAGGATTTAGCCAATCAGATCGCAGGAAACCATCGACAAAGTCAAATTAGTGTATGACTTCAATTAGTGCGATACCAAACCTTTGGACATGCAAAATGTGAGTACAAAGAAGCATCGATCGATAGTAGATTTGGCGAGAATCATTAGCACAAAAGTTAACCACATTCTGGGTAAATATATATACGGGGACACAAATATGTACCTCAAGAGCACAACCCCCGATGCGCGGGAGGTCTGGACGAGCGACAGCAGGCGCCGCCGCGCCCTTGGAAACTTGGACCAGGACTCTCCGATCTGGTACCATCTATCATCCGGCAGCACTTGAATGCCTGAAGCAATCACGTTGAACGTCGCATTGGACGTTGCTAATTCATGCTCGAGCCATTTCCATTGGGTGTGTCCGAGAAAATCTCCATCTGCACTTGCGTACGGGTCTCGGTGATATCTACATCCCAGCAATATTCGAGATGACGTTATCAAAATATGACGTTATCTTGTGGCATCATGGCAACGTCATCCAAGGGCAAACCCGATCTCGAGAACATGATATAATGTAGGACATACCGATTGTCCAGCAGAATGAACTTGACACGCTTCGCCCCACTGCCAACCACATACGATGTGTAAATGCCCTAATCGCAAGTCACGGAGTTCGGAGGCAATAGCGTTGTGAAGGGGGGAAGGGACCTCTTGGAGTCGTCGCGGAGAGCTCTGCGGCTCGTCTAGGAAGTCCAAGAACAGTTGCTGGCTTTCTTGCCGATAGCGATACGTCTTGTCCCCGTCATTGATACCTACCAACTTGGTAAACACCGGAAATGTATGAGGAGTATACAACCGTAGTCATGGTCATCCCAGATGCCAATGATTGGGAACCGCTCGCGAAAGAGTTTGTAGTCGGGGTGGTCGAGCTGTTGCCTGCACACAAGAACGTTGTGGTTTGTTTACGTTTGGACGGTGGAGTGGACCTACTGGTATTTCGCGGCAAGGACGTCGGGCGGCGCTGGGCGGAAGACACCTTTCGAAGGGGTGTTCGGATCCCAAATTCGAATGTCCCCGTAAATCTAGTGACAGGATTAACATCGTAGCATTGCCTCTCATGTGGATGGCACTATACATTGTCGCCGAGCCAAAGCCACAGTTGTGGGTCTTTGGCGGTGATCACAGGCCATAACATTTGATGCTTCGACTGGTCGTTGCATGAGCCAAAGGCAAACCGATTCAGAGTACTTGTCATGTTGCCAGGATAGTATCCGTGGACCCCCACAGCAAGGAATGTCGCTGCGGCCACGATGCGGTTCGACATCACTTCTCAAGATCAACGTGATTATGTCGTTTGCACATCGGTCGATGATTGGCCAATATATCGTACTTTATATGGGTAATCGCACTTCACAGGGATTCCGAAAATCTTATTTCTAGTACTACTAGTATACTATTAATAGTACTACGTATTAATAGTAAGACGCTATAAATAAAAAAAATACTCATGTGTGTAAATGCTGGAATTGCTCGTATTTTACAGGTTTAATAGGAAATTGTCGTATCACGCAGAAAAAGCTTCCGTCCGTTAGGGTTAAAAAACGACAATGTCCTACACTATTAATAAATAGTAAATATATTTTACAGTATTAATAGTACACTTACAATGAATTACTAATAATTCCGATCTGATTTCTGGTCCAATTCACGAGCTCAATGCGTCACCGCACTATAGATGCAGCGAACTTCTACGAATTACGTACTTCGATATATCGGGGTACAACCAACTAGCCTTTAACGTTGCATTATTAGCGCGGTTTACTATTAAGTACATGCGTAGGTAGGTACTAAAAGTGTAGAGTCACCGACGATTCAGATGTCCACAAGATGCAGAAACGCCATCGCAAAGTCGTCGACCGTTGCGGCGACGTCTTCCGTCTGGCCGTGCTTTGTTTCGGTCCTGCACCGGTCCAGAATGAAGTCCTTGGCGGCATTCAACTCCTTCGCCCGAACTGCTTTCGCCTGCGCTGTTTCTTCATGCAGAATGGACCCCACGAGTCGCCGAAGCCGCGTGTCCAGACAATGCACAACGTTCCGTCGATTGGACTCACGACTTGCTTCCTGTTGAAGGTCATTCATTCGCTATGGACAATAGAGATAGCTCTACCTTCTCGGGGGTATCGGACGGGCGGGGGCTGGATTCTGGATGCTGTGCGACGTACGAGATAAAGTCCATGGTGCGGGTCACAGCTTCGTCCCTAACGCATCACCTGTTCTTAAGGAATCCCACTACATCCCACGTGCCTATGCGCATCGGTATCCAAGGGCACTTGAAGGGTATGGGACTCCCAAGAATAACTGCTGGCATCTGGCACTTCCAGAAGAGTCGTCATACGTGTAAAGACCGCCTCGGGCACTGGAACCGCCCGATTTTGATTGCGACGACGGCAAATGGCGTCGGATGTGGTGATGGACACTTGACCAAACCCGACGTTGTCTAAGTAAACATACCTGAGCTACGACATACAAACGTGGGGCTACATATTGCGCACAGATTTGGGCCAGTTGATGGAATCGCTTGCGCATACTGCGGTAGTACATGTTGTCGTCCAAGAGGAACCTTGAAGGAGGAGGTTAGGCAAGAGGCTCCAGTCAGTGCGAACACGTACACAAGTAGAGGCTTCCCAACGACGTTGGCCGCTAAGGACCGCAGGCTCGACTGAACACGATCCACCACCGCCATTCGCAAGTCCCGCCATGTCGACGGATCGAACTTCTCGTTGTCATGGCCACGAGAAGCGTCAAAGATGTCGTCGTAGCAGATCCATTCAATAGACATGGTATCGTTGGATTGGCAGTGTGATGCCAACGCACGACAGAAGCTGGATTTGCCCGCCCCAGGCAGCCCGCAGAGGACGAGCACAACGGCCGACGCCGCCATGTCGTGAGGTTGGTGCAGATCGTTGATTGGTCCACGAGGAAATCCATTTGGAAAGTGGTGACGTTTGAGATGTGTGATGGCACAGTCGACTCTGCCAACTCAAAACGTTCAGACTTTCACAAGTGGGAGATGCAGACTGCACTACTGCACTGCAGGAGGAGACATCATCACAAAGGTGGTCGTACTAACGTTAGCAGGTTCCACGGGTTGCCGCCAGATTGGACGATGGTGATGAAGAACACGGTAATGTATTGAAGGGACATGTTGGACATGACGATGTCGATCCTGGTGAAGAGTCCGATGGGGACGCAAAGACTACCAAGGCAGATGAGGAAGGTCGAGAGCGAGGGGCGGGGCTCACCTACCTCCAGTTGTTATGCGGCGAAATTGCAGCAACAGCCGTGGGAGGATGCCGCCACATCATGGCGAAGGTCAGCAGAGTTTTGATGGACATGTGGATCGCGCCCATCGTGAACACGAACGGAAGCCCGTCGTGCCAGACAAACTATTTATTGAACAACGTCATGCTGATGCTCATAGCGTACCACCCGAGGATGCAGACCTTTGGACGAAAGCGTGGCAAAAGTACGACGCTCCCCCTCCTCCATGAACCTTAGAAATCTCATCATCATGTACCTTCTAGGCAGGCAGCTTTGCTGTGGGTTCCGTCGCGTTTGGTAGTATTTCACCTTACACAGTAGTGACCATCCGACCAACTTTAGTGTATGAAAACACAGGGAACGAAGAATTATGGTCCAAATAGCCGCCATGGAGGTTGCCGCAGATCCGCCAAGCTGCAGCGTGATGGGCTCTTTAGTCAGAGAGTTTTCGCAGGACACATCCACAAACAATCACCGCAAGCATCCTTCGCTTCGATGTGAAAGCCACAGTTTCATTTGAAGCAGCCTTTCTATTTATTCTACGATGGATTATTATAGCATCAGTAGTAGTGCTCCATAACCCCATTAAGTAGGCAATCATTGGAGCAGCACCCACTCGATGGTCACGCGCTCGATGCGGCCCACATACGGCGCGTGCCGGAAGATGCTCGAGATGGTCGCCACGTACAGCCACATAGCCACATGACGTGGAGGTCAATCTGGGTGCCCAACGCCGTGCCGGGCACCTGACACACCTGGACGAGGATCTCGTTGACATGGTTTTTCCTGAATGAAAACGTCGTCCCCGGTCGACGAGCGGGCGTACAGCAACTTGAGCGCGTCTTTCCGGCCGTAAGCTCGTCGGAAATGACCGTCAGCCCCTGGCGCATCATCACGAGGCGCTCCGTGGGAATGCAGACGAAGTCGACGGAATTGACGTGGTCGTTTGGGGCTTGAGCGGGGCCGCCGGTTGTTTCAACCGAAGCGTCTTGTACATCGATGGCGGCGGCGCGTCGGACGTCGCCGACACAGCCGGCTCCTGCGCTGGTTGTTCCACTGGCCGTAGTCCGCCTAAGACAGACACATTTTTGACGCGAGAGGAATAAGACGACGACGAGGACATGCAGGGGGTTTGGTTGGTTTTACTTCAACGTCCCCACCTCCAAACGCAATGGCGGTCGCACGGAAAATCATCGGATTGACCGTACCCATCTTGGCCAGCACCGTGCCTCGGCACCAGGCTTGGCTTGAACACCTTGACCAGGAGCAGCTGCGCCTTGTCCCATGCGACCGTCGACTTGTCCGACAGCGTGTCGATCGTGGTTTCGACCATAGTGCGCAGATCCATCTTGCCAGCAACCATATGCGTCATCTCGACGGTCCACCCGAGCAATTCTGCGCGGCCTCGCCATGAACGGCTGCAACGACGCGAATCAACTCGCAGACGCCACGTCGCCGTGTACCACCCAGTTGCGCAGCGAGTCCAGACACGCCTGCTGCATCGCGTTCTTGTTGTCCGCCACCCCCGCCACGAGTTTGGAGCCCACGAGGTTGGCTAGTTTGGCTACGGATGGCCCCACACTGACAACCACGACCCCCATCATGTGCACGGCCTTGGTCTTCATGTTGGCGTTCGAGTCACTCATGCGCCTTGAGCGACTTGGTGATGTCCATCACCCCTTGGTCAACTCTATCGACAAGTCCGCTTTTTCACAGATCTGCTGGGTTTGCTCCATCGCACCCAACCGCTTCTTCCACGCCACCTTGTCGTGTTCGTTGGCCATGTCTGCCAGCAACTCCTTTGAGATCTTGGCTCTAACGTCCACACGGCCAAACAGCTACCCCAAAGCACCTCCTTCCTCCCCACCTTCCTCTACCACTGTATTGACCGCCCGAGACACCGCAAACGAGCTCGGATTGAACCCCACGCGTTCGAACTCAGCCTCGACGCAGTCCTTGAGTGACAGCTTCCACCCATCCAGGTTCAGAAGCGGCCGCATGGCGTCTCCCAGCTGGCCGTACAACGAGCCAAAGACGGCGATGGCCGACACGCGGGTTTTGGGGCTGCTCGACGCCAAGCCGAACGGTTCCTTGACGTACTCGATGACCCCATGGGGGTTGCACGTGGGCATGCCAAACTCGCCGACGCTCTCGCGCGCGAACTCGAGGCACTCGAACTGCGCCTGGGGCGTCTTGACCACCGACATGTGCCCAAAGATCGCGGCCAATACGGACGCCAGCCCGACGAGCTCTGCAAGCGCCAAGAACATCGGACGCACCATCTCGCTGACCTTGTATCGCTCATCTTCTCTACCGCGCGCGCGGGGCACCAACGCCGACATGACCCCCAATCCCCCATTGACTCGCACAACGACGCAATGATAGCTATAGCTTGGAAGACGCTCTTGAGCACGTACACGTTGGCCACCTTGAATGTCTTGGACTGGCAACTCACGTGCTACGACGACGGCGTCCAGATTCGCCGTCGCCACGTTGAACGCTTCCTCCAGCGCCTCAAAGCCGGTTTTGCGGTCCATCCACTTGGTGCTTTCGAAGTCACGACGTTCGAGCTCCATCCGTCCAGGGCCAACTCTTCCAGCTGCGTTTCGGCCTCTTCTGGGGTCATTTTGATAGTCTCCGACGTCGAGTTTCCAGTTACGGCGGTGGCTTTCGTGGCTTCTTTTTCAACAACTTGGCTGGCGATGTTGAAGGGAGCGCGGACGGCATCTTGGCGCGTTTCGACACGGGCGTCGCCTTCGATGGTTTGGCCACCGAACTCGATTGTTGCTTCGGCACGGACGACGGCGGTGGTCCGCTACGCTGTTGCTTCCCCCTACACACCACCATGTACATCAGTCCAATCAAAATTCTCGTCATCAATGATCAACCAGTCCTTAGGAGTGTCGAAATGAAACGTACCATTCGCCGCTTGGATCACATTGAAACTTCGCGGCTGGAGTTTCTCGAGTAAGTCCAGCGTAGCTTTGACCATGCGACCGGCTTGCAGCGACGATGTGACGAGGGTGACCATGGCCTCGACGCCCGCCTTCTTAAGCCCCGGGTCCGAGTCTTGGATGCTGCTGGCAAAGAACTCCCCAATCATTCTCCAATTGTCCGCATCAGCGCCGCGTCCGACATGTTGATCTTGTGCTTGGCGATGCAGCGCTCGACGAAGGTAACGCCGCCTTGAGACGCCGGCACTTTGTAGCTTGAATTCGTCCATCATCGCATGGATTGACAGCGCATGCTGCTGGAACAAGTCGAGCGCCTCGTGGTCGCATTCAGCACGGTTGACATTTTGTCGGACAACTTTCGCAGCAACACGGGCAAAACAGCATACGCGCGTACAGCGCACTTGAATTGACTTGGCCACGACGTTCACGTTCACGTCTTGAGCGTCTGCACCAAGTCGTTGTAGTCGTCCGTCTCGAGCTTGGGCACCGACCCGACAATGTCCAAGATAATCTTGAGAGCGTCCACCTTTTCGCTCCACTTGGACAGCGCCATCTTTGCTTTGAATTCTGTCTTGGGGAGACAGTCCAGAAGGTTTATCGTGTCCGCAAACTCCCCGGGTCGAACGCCCTCCTGCGCCTCCTTGGCTGGCCTTGGACAATATCGATCCTCTAGCAGCCACTGGTTAGTTGGGCTGAATTCCTTTTAAATAACGCGTGGGGACGGCTTGCCCTGGGGAATCTCGTTGATCATGGCTTTGTATTCGGTATGTCTGTTGGGCGGGTCGTAACTTCGCCATGATGTCTTCCACGAGCGTGGGGCATGTCCATCGGTACCTTTCCCCCATCAGTTTGACAGCGTTGGGGCAAACGTTGTTAACCGTTGATTCACATAGTGCCTCGAACTCCTTCTTGACGGCCGCCACGGGCACAGTGCGCGGCCCGAACGCCTTGAAGCACGCCAAGATGGAGCTGACACAGAGCGGCAGCACCTTGGGCCTTTTGTTCCTGGAGCCTTCCAGCAGCACCGCTATCGTGTCTTCGGCGCTGCACAGGTGTACAAACTCGAGCACGATCTCTTCGGCAAGATTCACTGCCCCCGGTCGGCCGGAGAAGCCCTTGTCCACGACCCTGGGCAGCACTCTCCCCACAATCGCATTGTTCCACTGCTCGGGATGCACTTGGACGGCGCACGCCAGCACCGCCGCCAGGCCGTACTCCATCGCGGCGGCGTTCTAGTCGTCCACAAGTTTGTCAAACAACTCAATCACGTCGCCACCTTTGATGGCGCGACCGGACTCGAACGCCACCTTCAGGTCGTCGGACGCTACTTTGCGGACTCTCCAGTCCTTGCCAGCGACTTGGCCGCCACTTCCTCCATTTGCAAAGGGGCCTCAAAGCCGGCTTTGCGCTCCGTCCACTTGGCGCTTTGTGAGTTCGTCTCGATGCTCGAGCTCCATCCGTCCTGGGCCAATGCTTCGAGCTTTTCTGCCTCTTTGGGAGTCATCGTGATGGGTCGATTTGAGTTATGTCAACAGTTTCACATAGATTGCTCCATGACTGCGACGTGGTGACCTCCAAACGCGGTTCCGAGCGTGACAGAAGTGCTCCGATTATTCCCTCGGTGAACAATGTATCTGAAGACATTGTGGACTACTTAGCACACCGCTTTCTAAAGAGCGAAATACACCTTGGGGGAGTTCATTGCAAACGGAGCCAAGATGATTCTCGGGGCAATCTCGGCTCATTGTCGGGACGCAGACCATGACGATGAGCAGCGACGGGGACAAGTATTGCAGCCCCAGAACAATTGAGAAGTGCTGGTTCCACACGTTGCTGCCAGCCTTGATGATGGTGAAGAACGATGCGGTGATCTGCGCGATACATCACCGTATCCATCATCACCATCACCAAGTCTGGCGGTAACGTGGGGAATCTGGTATTCCTTCTTCTTGTCGTGCATGCACAACACGTATTGGAGTTGGCTGTGACGAGGGTTCGGTGTTTGACCGTTCTTGAGCGAGGTCGAAGCCGCGGCAGACAAACACTCCATTTCAATGTACTTTGTGCCCCAGAATGTGACCGCTCTTAACAACCTCTGATGTCGGACAAGCGCCAGGCCACGTTGTGTGACTCCGTCGTGCGCAGTGCATTGGGCCCCTCCAGTCCCCCTGCCACGTGCGTCAAAGGGTCCAAGGCAACCTCATTTGCCATGGCTTTGGGCGACAATGACTGGGGGAGTGCAAGACGCATGACCCCTCATCAACGTGTATGTTAGTAACTTGGCGAATGCTGGTAGTGTACCACGGTACTCAATACACTCCACCACTAGTACAACAGTTCTCGGTAATATAACGCTAGCAGCGTTATTGTAGTACAGTTCTCGGTAATATAACGCTAGCAGCGTTATTGTAGTATTGTTTGATTGGCTACCGTAGTTCAAGTCCACACGTGCGCGCCAAGTTCAACATGCCCTTGGAGGCATTTTGACTGTGAACACCCTTCGTCTATCATGAACTGTATAAACCCGTTATGAGTGTCCTAGATTAGTTAGTTCAAGCGAAGTGTCTCACATGTCAATTTTCTTTGTCAATACTTATTGTTGAAAATGATATCTATCATGTTGTATAGGTTGGGTTTCGTCCGGTTAATACCTCCGGAGTACAGTACAGTGTGCCGATGATAGGCATGGCGAATGAATACCAGCGGACAATCCGATTGTCGGCCAATTAAAAGTGAAAAAACTCAGTCACTTTTCAATAGTACTCGCTCATAACAACATGGCTGCAGGAGAACCCTCGAGTGCCAAGGACGGCCCGGTGCGCGCGATCGTCATTGGAGCAGGTCAACGCGGACGCATCTACGCGCAATACGCGACCGAACGCCCCGACCTATTCCAGAGTACGTGATGACCACCCATAGCACGATGTCTCACTTCGATGGCGGATCTAGTCGTGGGCGTAGCCGAGCCTCAAACGTACTGGCGCGAGTTCATGACGTCAACGTACTCACTGCCCCTCGTCTCAACCTCGAACAACCAGTCGCCTCACATTTCCGTAGGTACAAGATTGCACCAGAAAACGTGTTCTCGGACTGGAAAGAAGCCGCCAAAGTGGCCAAGTTTGCGGACGCTGTGATCATTGCCACCCAAGACGCCATGCACGCAGGTTTTTTGGTCATGGTAATAAGTGGAAGGACCTGAGGGGGTGAACTGTTAGACAACGCGGTGGCATTTGCCGACTTGGGGTACCACATTCTGCTGGAAAAGCCCATGGCCGTGACAAAAGAGGATTGTCTGCGCATTTACGAAGCCACACAGCGCAACAACGTGATGCTGTCCGTGTGCCACGTCATGCGATGCAGTCCCTACTCGCAGAAGCTTCGCGACCTGTGCGGCCGCATCGGCAAAGTGGTCAACATCCAGCACTTGGAGCCCGTGGGGTTCTGGCACCAAGTGCATTCGTTCGTCCGGGGCAACTGGAGCCGCCAGGACACGGCCACGTTCATGCTCATGGCCAAGAGCTGCCACGATATCGACTACATCCACTTTCTCATGCAAAAGGACCCGCGCGCCGTGAGTTCGTTTGGATCGCTCTTGCACTTTCGACCGGTACGATGCATATATATATATATATTCAATCTCACGGCAATATGATTGTAGGAAGAAAAACCAGCAAACGCAGGCGACCGATGCCTCGACTGCCCCGTCGAGTCGTCGTGTGTGTATTCTGCCAAGCGCATGTACTTGGACGAATGTGATATTACCCTGCCTGACATTGAGTCCATTGGGGAGGATCGCGTCACACTGACCAAAAGCAAGAACGGTTGGTATTATGGCAAGTGTGCTGCGTCCACCGGCTACACGGCGTGGCCGCTTGAAGTGCTGCATGGTATTATATATATCCCAATTGAAAACACCAACTAGTCGTCCAATGATAATATGACATAGAAAGCCCGAATGTCGACACGATTACGGAAGCGTTGCGCACGGGACCATACGGACGATGCGTGTACTCGTGCGACAACGACGTCGTGGACAACCAGGTCGTGACGTTTCAGTACAAGGACGGCTCCACGGCGTCATTTACGATGGTGGCATTCACCGAGTCCCAGGTATGCGACGGTTGTTTGGCCATTCTGCAATGATATGTTGGGGCTAGTGTGCTCGGAAAACCAAAGTGTTTGGGACCACGGGGGAACTCACGGGCGATGGCACGACGATCCGCCATTTCGACTTTTTGACGCGCGTCGTGACCGAGTACACGCCGTCGGCGCCCCCCGCGACGTCCAAACTGAGGGGCCACGGAGGTGCCGACTATTTCCTCGTCGAGAACTTTGTCGAGGGAGTGCGCACCAACAACCCCGAGGTGCTCATGACTGGCGCCGCGGAATCCCTCAAGTCGCACCTCATGGTGTTTGCGGCCGAAGAAGCGCGCTTGAAAGACACAGTGATTCCGTTATAAGTGGACATCGCGCAATGTATGTATCCGTCGCCATCGGTGGAGATGTTAATATCTGGGATGTTGTCAACACGCTACATATTTGTACATTGACACTTATATGCGGTCAACTTACAGACAACAAATGCTAACGTTATTCATTATTGCGTATCTTGCTACTGGTGAGGTACAGTATGAGATCAGGACGTTCTTGTGTACGATGTTCATAAGGTGGGCCGCCAAACTAGTCAAGCAACAATCAACACTAACGTTATCACAATTCACCAAACAACCGCTATAGATTCTTTACTAGTGCCATGGACCAATCACATTATTGCAAGGCGAATTATGCCTAACGTAAACGACCAGTGTTTGGTGTATCCTTTTTGGCGCCGGAGTCAATTGCGAGTTTTGAAGCTCAGGGGTGTCGGATTGAAAATCCAAGATTGGTCCCAAAGAGCTGAGGATCAGGGCTATCGAAGTATTCAAGTTTCGGGTGAATCTAACATGTTATTTTACAAGTTTCAAAGCAATATATGTCAAACTTCATGGACCAGTCTAAGGTGTGATTTTTTCATTTGAAAACTGTATAAGAAATTGCATATTTATTTTGAGGATAGGTTACTAATTATGGCGAAGTAAATATTATATATGCGCAGGTTATAGAATCATAGGATTCCTTCCAGCTTCAACGGCACTTCCGATTTTTCAAGGAACGAACGACAATGATTGGCTATTGAAAATGCACCAAACACTGGTCCGTACACCATAGACTGGTCGTTTACGTTAGCACGTCCATAATGTACTCTAGCGCTTGATGGCTACTTTGCACACAAATCTCTCTAACGTTATGAACAACTTGGAAGGACACGACAAAATTAAAGTGGATGACTACTGCTTTTCTCGATCGATTGACAATACAAACGTTCCCTTACAGACAAGCAATCTTTCCGTTCACGAGACCATACTACTTACACTGATCGTTATCGCTCAAAGCCATGGAAAACTGGGTTACCATGGTGCCTTTGACGCATGTGGCGGGGGAACCGAAGGGGCTCAACACACTGCGCACGGCGGTGTCGCACAGCGTAGCCAGGTCCTTGTCCGACACCATCAGGCACGAGCGAAGGTTGTTGAGGGCGGTCACATTCTGGGGCACAAAGTACATCGAGAAAGATTGTTTGGCTGACGCGGCTTCGACCTCGCTCAAGAATGGGTCGATTTTGCCAGCGACCGTATGTCCCCAGCCGTAGTAGCACTTGTCGCAGTCGTAGATGTGCCTTGGGCGTTGGCCTTTTGGCTGTACGAGTAACACCAAAATGGAATGACTGAGGTCTTGGCCGCGGTGCTAATCGAGCACGACGTGACGCCGTCGTAAGTGTTGCCCCCAATGTTCCAAGTTGCAGATTTACACGGAGGAAAGTTCACGGGGGTGCGAGCGGTGTACTCAGACCCGCTGTTGCCGGGGAAGTTGACCGTGGTCTTGGCGAGTGTAAACCTGTCAACGCGAAAATCATTTTTCGCATGCCGGGGTGAAAAACAACTTGCCGGGGTGAAAAACAACTTGCCGGGGGAGGTCACAGCTCTCAGAGCCACTACTTTTAGATAGATTTACCGGCCTGGGGGAATAGCGCTGCATCTCGTGGGATAGGGGGGGTTCGGTTACCTTGCTTTGGCTCTGCGCTCCATTCGTGTAAACGTTGGGAAGGTTGGACTTTGAGCCACAACGTTGGGGTGTCCTTTGCACACGCCCCCTCAACAAGCACAAGTGACCTTGTCATTCGACGTTGATACAGCGCTGCCAGGGCGACTTCATGAGTGGTGCCTTTCGCACAACTCGGAACGCATCGTCAGTCTCGTGTTTCAACTTGGCCATGTGTTTGGGGGCAAAAGGTAGTCAAAGCATGCTCACAACCACGGCGCCCCCCGTGGTGTGTTGGCGGTAGTTTTCCGAGGCTTCGATCACGACCACATCCAGCTGCTGGACCGCGCTCAAGCGATACCCCCTTCCCTTGTCTTCGGTGTGCAGCGCCACCCCTCCGACGCCGTGGACCCCACAGTTCGCCACACCCGTTCGTTGAAAATGAACCATGACGTAGTGGAGTCGATCGACAAGGAAATGTTCAACCGCAAACATCATGGGGGCCGATGTTGTCCGGCCTGCGGTCACCAATACGTCCAGCATGGTAAACACGGTGGGAATACCTAAGGTTGTGGTATTGCACTCTGGCACGACAAACATGGGTCCCTCACAAGTGTACATTAGCATAACACTCTTGGTGACTGAGGGCATCACACCAAGCAGCATTAAATGGGGCAAGGTGCCACTTGACAGTTCGCATGCCAATGGATGTCGTGTCAAACTTGTAAACACTGGTACGCTCGTAGCGGGCATCCAATTCCTTGAAAGGTTCCCTGTGTAGAGTTCAGAGTTGCCTCGAGGTTATTACGGGGTATAGTACCGTACTTCGAAGTATTTATTGGATTTAATTAAGGATCCTTTTGAGCCAATCAAATCGTTAAACATTGATCACATTGACCGATCCAACATGGAGTCCGACCTAGCACAAGCCAACGACCTAGTGCGCCGAATTCTGTCAGGTACAAGACCCTCATGTACTTGGCCTACCCGAGACGCATGTGCATCCTAGATGCGTCTTGCAAAGATATCACGCAAAAGTCGACGACAACAGCCATCCAAAACGCCATCGAGCTGTCGTCGATGGCTACGACAATCACATGCTCGGTCGAGTTGATAGATGGTAGCATTTTCCCTTTTGCAGTCGGCGTATCTGCTTCCTACGGCACGCTTCTCAAGGCCATTCAAGGCGTGCTGACGTCGAAACTTCATGGTCGACATATTTCATGGTAACACACCCCTGTCCTTCTGGCTTCGCCTTACTCTAGCCTTGGCTTTCGGTAGGAAGTACATGTGGCGGCACTACACGTTGCAATGCAATGGAGTTCTGTTGCATGTCCCCCTCCGGTCCAAAGGTCCGTTTGTCCACCACATTCCTCACGCCATGGACGACCAGCATTTACGAATTCGCATCGTGAAGACCCCCCATGTCAAATGACCACCTTGTGCTTCAAAGTAACGACGATCCACATCGTCTAAATAGGTAGACTCAGGAACTTCGTCGTCATGTGTAGCATTGATCCTCGCCAGTGGTGGTGGCTATTATTCAATTGTACGGCACTGAGACACCCTGGGAATGGTCTGACAAAACTTGTGCGCACTTGAAATGATTGTCCTCCGACGCTGCCAACCAGTGACTTGGTCCTGCTCTAGGTGCATAGTTGTCAACAAGGGGAGTTCTCGTTCAATGATAAACACTTTTCAAAATATACTTCCGACTAATAGAGGTGAGGTAGTGGTCGTTGTGCTGGCGACTTCAGTTGCTGGAGTTTAGTCATTTCTGGGGGGCAGCGTGGTGGCTGGCGTGTAAGTTGTAGGGGAAATGCCGTCATCGAGGACAGCTCGGGTGTGGCGGTAGTGGAAGGTGGCAACGTGGTGGTGCGTGGGTACAGTACTGTAGTGTGAATGCCACAATGAATTGAACAGGCTAGTGGTAGTTGATAGACTATCAGGGCGTGGGTGTACTTGTACTGTATATATAGATAGAACTAATAATCGCTATGTACCTAGACTATGGGGGCGCGGGTACTAACCACTAACGCAGACCACATGCCACGAAGTGACAAACGGCACTGGGGCACGGCTGTGGTGGGTTGATTCCTTTGTCATCTGAAAGATTCAAAGATAATAAAGGCGGGATGATGGGGTATCGAGTCAAAAGGCGACCTTCCACACTACATCCTTGCGAGCTTGGACAATACTACTGACTAGAGCTAGATTTGAGACGATGATTGCATTCTATTTCCAAGTATATATTGAGAGGAGGCACGTCGTCTCGTTTTGAAGCTGTGGTTGCAAGTGACATGGATTTATTCAATCGTCCAAGTACCAAATATGTTCTACTTGGTCGGACTCAGTCTCGAACTTCCTCCTTGTCGTCTTCCATGGCCTGCAACAGCTCCTTCAGTTCCGACCACAGCTTTTCTCTCTCGTCACCTTCGACGGCCCCATGTAATTTCGCACTCTTCTCTTCGTTTGTGCTGCTGAACCACAACGCAACGACGTGCGTGTCACCGTTGTCAGGCAGTGGAAACCCGTACTTGTCTTCGACCCAGATAGGAGGCCCTTTGGCCAACAAACGCCGCAACTCGGCCTTGCAATCGGGCTCTACAGTGGACGTCAATCATTCCCCATGCCAACTCACGGCAGTGCTTACCTTGGACACCTTTCATGAACGCAGGGAACTGAGCTTCTTGCAATTGGGTCACGACTTCAGCACTAAACTGGCAGGGATGCCACTGCAGACTCGGGAACGTCTGGTACTCTACATACGTTTCGCTTGTGATGTCTTCCATCGTGGCCAAGCACTCCATGCCTTGTGCTGGTACGCCGTGGACACCCATCTCAAGATGTCGTCGCTAGAATTCGCTGGAGGTAATCCGGATAAATCCACTGCTGCTGGATAAATCAAAGTAAAAGACGAAATTGTATTGTGAATTCCTATAAACTTCCTGAGTCCTTTGACTCATCAATATTGTGAATCATGCTGGAGTTCTGATTGGATGAATATACTTGCCCTTTCTATAAAAGCCAATCAAATCCACTCAAAATTGGATGAGCCAATAGTGTCGATTCGTGATTCGATGGGTCGTTGAAATTTGTACCGAATCCACAATATATAGTCGATTTGTAGAAATATTAAACTAACGTTAGCTATTGTATAGTATCCAGTCCAAGTTTCTTGACGTAAAATTTACTTTAATTTACTGTATATTACCGTTGACTATACTATTGTTTTAGTTACACGGCACATCACTTCAGTTTTGAGCCACGTGGTAATTTTCGACCGCCAACATATTGCGTTTCGGTGCAGAAAATTCTTGCCTGCACGTAATACAGTCCTGATGTATCTATCAGCCTACAACACTGCAGCCAATAAAACCAGAGAGCGCACCACGTTTGCTTAGCATGCAGCCGCTCACTCAGATTATGGCGTTGACGAGGTGTAACTACTATCTACGGTATACCCTACGGACGTACGTGTAGTCTCCAAACAACGGTATAAATTGCTTGACATTCATAATATTCGTAGGTACAACATCTATTTCTGCTTGAACTGTTCGCCGCCGGCGTACCCGTTGTTCTTGTGGAACGTTTCCATGTAGTGCACTTTGCAGAGGAGCTGGTCGCCCGCAAATGTAAAGTTGTTCAGGTTCAGCTGTGTCGAACAGGTGGCGCATTTAAAGCACTCTTGGTGGAAGATCTTGCCTTCGAGCTGCGTCTTCAGGTCATTCGCGTACACGCTCTTGGTACACAGTGCACACTTGGGGCTGCCACCAAACACCCGCTTCACCTTGGTCACGCCGTTGTTGGGGCTGATGCGCTTGGCCGCTTCGAGGGATGGCGCGTCCGAGCTCGATCGAACGTTTCTGTCCGAGTCACTGCGCAAGAACGGGTTGGACGACAGCGAGTCGCGCAGCGGAGACACCTTTGAGGGTTTGTCGTTGATGTCCAAAGGGGTCAACTCCAGCGGTGCCGGTGGGCCACTAGCTGCAACGGCATCGACTGGTGCGGCCGATGCTATCGACGCCGCTGTGGCGATTTCCTTGACCACAGCGGCGGATACAACGTCATCCTTTTGCTTCTTGAACTTGTCTTCGCCGCCGTACGAGTTGGTCGTTCGAAAGAACGTCATGTAATGGGTCTTGCACAGCAACGTGTCGCCATGGTATGCAAATGTATTCAGCGTGAGTTGACATGCACATTCGGAGCACTTGAAGCAGCTCTTGTGATACAGATGCGACGCCTTGCCCTGGACCTGGGGGTCGTTGTAATACACGGCCTTGGAGCACGTGACGCAGGTCACCATGTCAAATGTTCAAATTGACTACTGAAAGGGGAGGGCTGTCGTGATCATCCGGATACGACTATGTATCGCCCAGATCGTCGCTCGTATCCGGAGTATCCTGTTAGCAACAGATGGTGTTACATGTAACGCATGGCGTTTTTTTAATGTGCGGCCGTGGAAGAGGCGTTAAACATCGCCGTCACATACATTCTTGTCATGACACGGTACGTTTTATCCACACGTTTTTATCCGTTTCGGGATTTTCGTAGATTTGCCATTTTCCTCTCAAATATCTGACTCGGCCCGACCAGCGTAACGTTGCATAAATATGTAATACTACTATTAATATAATCGTATTCCTAGCGAAACCATACTTTTTCCAAATAATATAATTCGCGTCCAATGCACCATCAAATATTTGGAGTCATGCAGCACTGCATCCACATGCTTGTCCACATGACTCTTCGTCATGATGTGCACACATGCTTGCTTTCTCCGCATCGGGTTGGGCAAGCTACAGAAACAGTAAGCCGCCCCTCTTTCTCCACTGAATCGTCCATCGAATATATGAACATATGTATCGTGGGAATGCATGTAGTAACGTTATCGCCGAACAAATCGCGATGCAATGTGTTGGGCGACAACCATGGCGGAGCTCCAACACGCTGTAAAGTTGAACCCGCCCGTGACCCCGTCCACGTTGAGAAATTCGCCCACAAAGTACAGCCGGGGCACCATTTTGGCCTCGAGGTTTTTAGTGAGTTGATTCAGCTGCACGCCGCCCGCCGTGACGAATTCTTCTTTGAACGTGGCTTTTCCAGACGTGAGAAAGGTCGACTGCAGCACGTTCTCCGCTATGGACTGCACTGTGTCGTTGGACGCATTGGACCATTGAACGTCCGAGTCGAGCGCAAGGCGGCTCCACAGCCGCTGGGGCAGCAGGGGCTTGCCGTCCGCTAAGAGGGGGCACACCGACCTCAGGTTGCGCTGGGGAGCTGCTAGTCTCTGGTCTTTCAGAAGCTGCACGACCTACTCATACAGATGAGACAGACCACACAAGTACAACGGTGGCGATGACATACCTCGTGGAGGCGCCACCGCCCTCCTGTCCAATCGATTTGCACTGGCAATTTGTAGTTGGCAGCATGCATGGGAATGGCGGCAAAGGCACTTTGCCTTAGGATAGCCGGCCCACTCAGTCCGTTGTGTGTGATCAGGACTGGCCCAGTCACTGGCTTCAATTTCTTGGCTGTGGGCAGGGTTACTCGTGCGGGGTCGACGGAAATCCCAGCCAGTCCATCCAGCCGAGGGTCGTTGTCGATTTGAAATGTAAAAAGCGACGGCACAGGAGGCTCAATGGCGATGGCGAACGCAGACTTTACCAGGGTCCACAGCGGCACGGACGACCCGCCCGCGACGACCACACACGACGCCGTCCACCGTCGCTCTTCGTCCGACACTTTGTGCGTAGCAGTGACTTCAAACTGTCCGTCAGGCGTTTGCGCCAAGTCGGTTACTCTCGTCCGCGTTTCAATCTCGACGTCCTTCGCGGCAAACAGCAACGCATTCACGATCGTGGCGCTGGAATTCGTGGCAGGAAATACCCGCCCGTCGGGTTCCGTGTGCAACTTCACGCCGCGGTCTTCAAACCACGCGTGGGACTCGTCGACTCCAAAACGGGTGAGTTGGCCCACCAGCGACTTGTTGCCACGTGGGTATTGCTGCACGAGGTCCCCGACCGAGAACTTACCCCGCGCATGCGTGACATTGCATCGACCTCCGCCGGAGATCTTGACCTTCTTGAGCAATTCCTTAGTGGCTTCTAGCACGACCACGCGGGTATTGCGAGGCATCAACTGTTTGATGGCTTGCGCGCAGAAAACGCCGGCAGGTCCACCTCCGATGACAACCACATCCGCCACCCGATGCTGCATGATTGTTGTCGCTGCCAATAAACCAAATTTGCAGGGGAGCTTGTGTTTGATTGGCTGAAATACAATAAGTATGTTGAAGATGGGTATCTTTCGGCGAAAGGTCGTATGGTATCGAGGTTGCGGCGGCTACGGTAGTAAGTTGGAAAGTGGGGCTTGGCATTCCAGTTTGCAGCTTTACAAAGCTGCATCTACCGGGTAGAGAGGATCTCTTCACTCTAGCTTATACTAACTAGTTAAAAGAAATATGGAAGACTGGGCTTGGCGAGTTGATAAACTTACAATATTGTGTTGCCAGCAAACGAAACTGATCGTAACGCTCGCTGCTTTTGTCATGTCGACGCGACGTTGGCACGGCCTTGGCATAGCATCGTTGGTGCTCCTCCTGAGTATTTGTCAAGCCAATGGTTCGTTTCACAGTCAAGACTTTATGCGCGAAGTCGTCGCGGGTACTTCATTCAGTCACCACTTAGCCATCATCCATCACTCTCTCCATCCTTCAGGTTCTTCCACGTTGTTTTGCGATGCAAACAACGTCGCAACAAACTATGACCCCAGCCATCGCAGACTGACTGCCAATATAAGCTCGTTTCGCAGTGTCGTTGGGTTTGGATTTCGAGGACGGAGTAATGCCGCTATTGTGCCAGTGTTGTCTGATGAATCATGTGCAACGCTGTGTGTTCAAGACTCGCTGTGTTTGTCCTTCGACGTCGAAGCGAACATGTGCTACATAGCTCACACCGATCGGTATGCTTTCCCCCAGGACTTTCTGCCTCGGTCAGGCAGCACGTACTTTGAATGGCAAGGTAACAGATACTCCATGTATTTGACAATGCAACAACTTGGTGACGTAGTGATGGCGGCATCACCCTCATTTGAGCCCAATGGAGGGGTCTTTCACACTCAAACGTCGATTAGAATCTTCACTCAAACGCGAGCGGCTGCCATGTATTACCAAATCATATCCACGAACGGGTCCGTGGTCGTCGACTACACGCTGGCCACGCCCGACCTTGCCATCGTGTTGCCAGAATTCCCATGCCAGGTTCTGGCCTATTCAACCAAGGTTGGACTGGACAAGAGCCCCGTTACCACGTCAAATCTGTACGACATTCGAGGTAGCAGTGCAACGTACAAATCTCAAGTAGATCGTTCGTGTGATGGTTTATGCGTCTTGTTGGAGTAGCGTCCAAGTACATGTACTTGGTCCCATACTACAACGGAGCTGACTTTCACGGCAAACTCACACGCGTCAAGCTCGACGTCCAGGGGAAAAAGCGACCGCGTCCGTCGCTCGTGCTCGAGTTTACCGACCTCGAGACGTTTTTCGGCATTGGGCCGTTCCAAGACCAAGTGCAAGTGCTCAACTTGACTGCGTTGGACCCTCGGATGGCGGGGTATTATGATGGCTTTTCAGGTATCCACTAGTCGTCCATTCTATCCGTAGAATAGGTATGATTATAAGTCGTAGTCGTATCGACCACGAGCTACGTCAATGTGAGTTTGGAATCGTACGACGATCTGTCCCAGTGGACTCTGATTGATTCCGCAACGTACCGCGAGAATCCTGGCAACACTATCTTCAACAATAACGTGCCAATCACCGAAGAACACTTGTACCTGAGCCCGTACATGAACGGAGGGGGCTACTCTGGGCTTGTCACCAAGGTGTACCTGCGAGCATTTGACGCGTCGACCCTGCCACCGTTCTCCCCTCCTGTCTACAGCATTCTAGATTTAACACAGCTCGATCCAGACTTAACGGGGTTTGTGTCGTGCTTTACACGTAAGTTCCCCTTTTTGTGTTTCCCACTGACTATATTGCGCAAAGGCAACAACTTTGGCTATTTCGTGCAGCGCAACAACGACAATGGCCTCGGGGGGAAGGTCGTGCGTGTGGACTTGTCAGAATTCCACAACGCCCCACGACTGGCAGCCACCGTGCTCGACTTGGAGCAAATCGACGGGCGTCTCGTGGGGTTCGGGGGCGCGTTTGTGTGTATGTTGGTTACTACTACTCCAAGGCTGTGGACATGACGTTTTTGGTTTGAACAATAGATGGCAAGTATGCGTTCTTGACGCCGCTCGATCGAAACCGCGTGGGGCTAGAATTGAATCCGAATTACAAGTACTTTCCCACGCCAACGTCCAGTTGCATGGCTCGCGTCGACCTTGACGACTTTGCCACCGTCCAAGTCGTGGATTTTTCCCATTTGAATCCGAAATTCGCTAGGGGGTACTTTGGCGGGTTCACCGGTACGCTCGCTTCATATGCCTTATGTCTTCTTCAAAGATATATATCTAATATTAACAATGCACTAGTGAACTCGTTTGCGTACTTTGTGCCGTACATGTGGACTGCTAACGATCTGTCCCCGACCGTGAACCCGTACCACGGAGTCATCATACGGCTGAATTTGCTGACGTTGGCAATTGAAAAGTTGGATCTCACCCTTGTTGATCCGTCCCTCAAGGGCTTCATGCGTGGCTTTGCCTGTAAGTATCTCATTTTGAAACGAAGATTGCTAAAGGCATATGTGTCCATATTTGAAATCTATATATTTTTCGTGTAGTCGGAAAGTATGCTGTATTTGTGCCACATAAGAACGGACCCCACAACATCACGCCCCGCCGGGTGAACCCAAGCCAAAAATTGCATTTCGGCAAACTCGTGCGCGTCAACACTGACGTATTCTCCCCCGACGGCGTCGACGTGCTAGACCTGACGGCGACCCTGCGCTCCCAAATTCCAAACTTGCCCGATGTCGAGTTGCGGGGGTTTCTTGGGGGCGGCGCGTCGGGGCAATACGGGTTCTTCGTCCCGTATTTCAACGGGGTTCGATTCGCAGGTACGGTCGTTCATGATACTAATCTACAAAAGTATGACTATGCTGGACAGGAAAAGTCGTGCGGGTCAACTTGCGGACGTTCAACGAAGTACAAGTGTTGGACATGACCCAAATCGACGACACCCTCCGGGGGTTCACCGGCGCCGTCATGTCGGCGACGCCAGAACCCACAGACACGTCCTTGTGGCAATGGACCATCCCCGAAGGCACCCGGGCCATGTACACGTTTATTCACGAAGAAAATGCCTAGAAAATAACCATTGCCGCGTCCAGAACGAGTCAAAAATGTTCGTGCAATAAGAATGAGGGAATCGCAGGATGAAATTGGTGTAATCACACATGTGTACCAGAACACAAGGGAATGGACCTACCCTTACAGTAGCGAGCGATCGATTTTCGTCCAGAACCCCATTTCCGTGGTCCGCACACTGCAAATGATGAGCGCAAGCTCCAAGGAATACCACAGCTATCGAAAATTCACGTCATTCGACAGCAAACCAACGACGATATTTCAAAGGTTGGTTGGGGTGAAGGAAGCCGAAACATGCTAAGTACTGAACGCATGTACCAGTAGCTAGCTGAAAAGTCATCAAATACCCAAATATACCTAGTACACATGGAGCCTTCGCTATGCGAGCCATTATGGGTGGAAAACTCTGCTACTTCCCGACTTATCCTCTCTTCACCACAACTCTCTTGTAGTACCAAAACACCTCTGGTCCAATAGTGAGTGCGCCCCATAGAACATTTATCATCACGTCGACGTAGCATGTAGGTCGACGTTACATATTACGAACTACGCTCTGTTGGGGCTGCGTTGGCTAAGGTTGTGCTCAGGCGGTGCAGGACAGTAAACAACTTGGACGTGGGAAATGCACCGCTGCGACCACCAAAGCACTGGGATACGGTATCCTCCACCAGGTCCCCCGCTCGCTCCAGGTCCGCCTTGCAATTGCTCAATTCCAACGCCGCCGATGCGACAAACGTCGTCCACGGGTGTTTGCTCAGTGTTGGCAACTGCGCCACGACGCAGTCCAGCTTGGCTTGTTGGGCTGCCAGAATTGTATGCAAGTCGTCGTGACTGACATCGACTGCGTTGGGCAAGTGGGGTAAACTGTTGCCAAAACACAGCAGATTCGGCGCTTGCAATCGAACCGCCTGCAACATAGATGTTAGCCATGAGATTCAGGAACTCGAATTCACATTACTTGAGCCAATTCTGTGAGGCTAGTGCAGTTAGCCTCGTCCATGGCTAGAAACCGCCACTCGAACGGAGTCGATTCTTCCAAAGCAAACCCAATTTGAAGCACCTAACGTTATATGTATATATATCCATCAATCATGTATCTGACCGATTCGTGTAGCTACAACAGACCTGAAACAAGTCCGTCGATTTGATGACTTCGTCGCACGTGTCCTGCATCCACGTGCACTTGGTGCGGACTTCCTGCAACGAGATGGGAAGCTGCCAGTAGATTTGCCAGCACTTGATCAATTCCGCGAGCGCCAGCACCACGGCCACCGCCCTCTCGGCGTCGCGGCAGGTCGAATGGTGCGTTCCTTGCAGGATGCTCTCGATCGCTTTCTTCTCCAACGCAGACGGAATCGCCAACAACACGAGCAACTTGTCCACGAAATTAATTGTCAGGATAGACTCATCACCCGACTGAATCACGTGGCCGAGGTGTGCGAGGGGCCACGGAAGACTGGCGAGCACGCTCAGCACTTGGGTGCAGTGAATGTCGCTCAAAATACCATGTCCGTGTACATGGTGTTCTTCTTCTTCTGCTTGCGGATTCGGCGCTGGCACCACGTCTGAGCCATCGTGTGTTGTTGTTGGGGGCAATGGCAGCAGTGGCGGCGGCGTTGGGGGTGGTAACGACGGCTGTGGTGCTTTTTCAAAATCAAAGGCCGTGACCACCAAGTGCGGCGAGTCCAGAATGCGGTCGTCCACACTGTCAGCAATCATGCGCTGTCGCACGAGGTCTTCGGGGACTCGCACTTGCAGCATCTTGAAGTACTTGGCGTATTTGGGATGGTCCTCGACGGTGGTCAATTCCGTGGTCCGGAAGGTGGGTGGACGGGGGGAAGGAGGGGTAGATGTCGACGACGGTGGCGGAGATCTGGCCGCGTCGGCAGAGGACGGCACTCCTTGTCCAGTTGTCAGGTGAGCCACAACGTGTTGCCACGTGGCTGGATCGCCCGACGTCAAGTCGATGAGGGTTTGGGCAATTTGCAGCAGCACGTGCTCTGTCTTGGCGTGTTTAGCCCTTGCCATGAGTTGGTGCAGAGTGTACACCATGGACGGAGCTTTCTGCATCAAGCTGCGACACTCGGCCGCATGCAATTGCACCATCGCGGCGTCTTCACGACACGCATGAAAGTCCACCAACGTGGCGCAGGTCTCCGAGTCAGTGAGCACTTGACGCAGCCACGGCTCCTCGTCGTCTTGGTGCAGCAACAACAGCGTCGAGACGAATCGAAATACTTCCTCCAACAACGTCACAGGCGTCGTCTCGTGCATCAAGTCGGCTACGACGTGGACCACGTGGGTGACGGCGTCCAGCTCCCTCAGAGCTTTCACGACGGCGACTTTGCCTTGAGGACTAGCGACGGCTACAAGGTGGAGAATGCGCACGGCTTGGAGTTTCAACGGCACGACGCAGACCGTCAGACACAGACACAGGCTGACGAGACTCCCTCGACTATCCGCCTGCGTCAGACACAGCAGCGTCGACTGGAAATGACACAAGTGCCACACCACTTGGAGCGTCGCGTGCCCCCGCGTAGTGTTGAATTCGACCATGGGCGACGTGGGCTGCGGAAGAAACAGCTGCAGGGCGTCGAGCCCCTGGATATCCACGAAGGCTGCAACCCACGTTCTACGCGTACGATAGTCATGGAGATGACGTAGATGTCAGTGGAAATGGTTCCGAGGGACGTTTACGCACTTTGTCGACCGACCGATAAACGTGCGCAACAGCGACAAGTTCTCGAGCACAACTCCTCGCCGGTACTGCAATGTCAGAATTTGCTCAATGCAGATCGACGGGTTGGTCGTGGTCTCCAAGGCTAGATTAGACCTAAGCAAGTAAGATCCGATTGAATTCAATTGTTGTGAATGCTAGTGACATACAAGCAGACAGAGTGCCATTGCGCTTCATGCGTTTCGATGCGGCAGAGGTGCTCACATGCTTGGGGAACAAGCCCTCGCCACTTCAACAGGTCCAAGTAGGCGTGATGCACCTCTTTTGGATGTGGCATCGAGGGCGTGGGCTAGCCAGCAGCAGTAGTACAGTAAGACTTGCGTCAACTAGTATCACGTGAAGTACACCTGCGGTGGAGATTTGGCGACGAGGGCGCTGAACATTGGCAGTTTGCCATCTGTGCAGGTTGGACACGAGATGGCATTGCCCATGGATGAAATTAAAGCACAGAGGCAGACAATCGCAGCATCAACACTCACTGCTAGTGGTGAAAGCTATTATTATTCGTGCAGATGAACCGACGTGTAACGCCCAACGAAAATATGCAATGGTGTGCCATGGATTTGATTTGTAGTATTCTACTATTAATACTAGTGATACATGCCACTACAACAACTACTAACTAGTACATGACGTCGGGTGACGTGGCGTCGTCGTCGGCACTATCATCGTGATACAAGGCCTCTTCCAGAGCATTTTGCACGCGAAAGTCGCCCAGCATGCGCTCGCTTTGAAGACTGCAGTCTAAAATCATGGCCAGATTTTCTGTGTACCCTTTCAAGTAGTGCCGTCCAGGTTTTTTCCGCCCTTCGACAATCTATTCAACACGCTCGGGATGACAAACAACTGGGGCTACGTGGATGACAACAGTACCAAGTTCTTTTCGGCAAACGTCGGGCGAATGAGGAAGTCGCCGTTGACCTTGCCGTCCATGACGACTTCGGTGCCAATGTGCTTGTAAAACTTTTTGTCTTGGCCAAAGCACGTCGAGGTCACGCGTTGCGGAAGGCCGCAAATGATGTCACCCTCGTTAACCAATCGAAACGCTAGTGGCATCTACATCCAACCATGCCATATACAAAGTTATTCATATTTCCAGCTGGTGGAACTCCCCACCTTAGAGTTGAAGAATCGGGAAAAGCTATGCGTCCCGACTCGAGGGGATCCATAATTGTACAATATAACGTCACGATTGAACGACAGCTTCAAGTCGATCGATGCCAGCGTTGCCAGCGCCCCGCCCAGTGAATGTCCTACAATAACGTTCCCGTCATACATCGAATATATCGAGAGATTGATTAGTTCGCCATATCTCGACCACATATAGTACCTACCGGTGCAATATATCTGGACGCTTTCCGGGTCAATTCCGTGGGCAGTATACCGCCGCAGCAGTTCATGCAGGGCGGCATGGCATTTCTCGCGCACAGAGGCGTATGCCGTCAAGAACCCTCGATGGACAAAGGGAGTTTCGCCCAACGCTAAACAACAACATCAAAAGTCGTAATCGTCGTGAGATATCACAAAGTGCTTTATTACGTGGCAGCCACGGCACGGGTTCCAGTTTGATTTCCAAATCGGTCTTGACGTTGGCTTTGCTGTCGGTGCCGCGAAAGGCAAAGATGATTTTGCAGTCGGAGTGCAACACGAGGCAATTTGTGTCGGTGGCGTCGTCGTGGAGGACCATCGATTCTTCGAGTCCGTCGCGCACCAAGGCAGTTTGGTTGACGTACGCCGTAGCCGGATATGCCACGACGCCGCCGTCTTGGTCTACCGGCAGATTCAGCGACGACCGGTAGTACGCATGGCGTGCGCAATTCATCAACAGACATGCCGTTTCGATGCAAAACAATCGGTGAGGCTTTGAGCTCGCCTTGGCGCGAAACGCTGGAAGTCGACGCAACAAAGTGGACGTGCGGGAAAGCGCCGACATGGGCATCAACGCGGCTGCGACGGTGGTCGGAAGGGGAGGCGACGACGACGCGACGGCGGTGGGCGACAGTTCCTGCGGCGTGTGGACGTACTGTCGACGTTCTCGAATGACATATCCCCGGGGAATCAAGCCCGGTTCGACTTGGTTGGGCGGGTAGAACGCCAGCACGGCAAAGTACACAAAGAGGGCGGTGGCGACTTCGACGAGCACGGGGGTGGCTGTGAGGTCGGTGGATTTGGTGGTCGAGACGGGGGCATAGGTGCTGGAGAAGGCCGTGTTGAGCAGCAGCACCGCGAGGATGGCAAACGCAATCACAGTCAGATACCGAAAGCTCAGCGACAGGTACCGCGTTTGCGAGTACCGTTGGGCATCGAGCACCCGATGCACAATCGCTACGACGGTGCAAAACACGGAAAACCCAGCGACGAGCAGCAGCAAGTCGACCACCGCCACCCATTGGGCGACATTGACCGTCGCGTCAAACAGGCCTTCGAGGGACAGCGACAGACTCACGCGAAGGACGACGACGCCGGCAGCCAACGCGAGCTTGACCAGAAACAGCCAGTCCAAGTCGAGCGACGCGCCGTTGGAGAAGGCGCGGCAGTCTTTCCGGTAGCAGTCGAGAAGCACAAGGAGGGACCCCAGCAGCACGACATACATGATTGTTTCCCACACGTTGCGAAACACCATGTAGGTGTGCGAAGGCGGGCCAAACCAGGGCGTGGTCGGGATGAGCATGAGCGGGTTGTGGTGCACTGCCAGCACAAGGAGGAGCAGCACCATGACGTGGCGCTCGAGACTCAAGTGGCCCCATAGCCGAAAGTACAACGATTGGGGCGAAATCGCGTCGTGGGGACGATCGCGGCGGACCATGTGCGCGTTCAACGATACAAGGAAATGCACCAAGTACGCAGCCGTGAAAGTACCGAGGAGGCATCGAATGGTCACGGTGGCCCACGCCCCAGAGTCTTGGTCCGCTGTCAGAACCAGTCGAAACGGCAGCTGTTCCAGAGGGGGGATCGACGAGTGGGAAAGAAACGCGAGTTGAATGTCCAAGTGACGGCTGCGGACGTCCGACTGGGACGCGCCGAAGCGCTGCAAGTACACCGCCGCCAGTGGAATGGCCCCACATTCCGTCGAGGAACACGTGGTGGTTAGCTTGTTGACGTAGCGCACAACGAGTGGTTGGTCCTGGCTCGTCGTGTACGATGCCGAAACAATGGACGACAGATTGACCTGATACAACCACCCCCCGTCGTGTAAAAACGAGCGGCCATGAGACGAGTCGACATGAAGCTCCAAAAGCAACACATTGGGCACTTGGGGAAGTTGGGGATGCTGAAACCTCACGTGATAGAGCTGGTGTGGGCGGAGGTTGGACAGCGTGGGCACGACGGCAGTGTCGTTGGTACTTGTCCAGCTGAAGGACGAGCAATTCTGACCCGCGCCAGACACACACGTCCAAGGAGAAACCTCCACAGAAGTAGATGCCAGGGAGATGGGGTTGAACGCAGCAATAAAGGTGGCGACGGACATTACAAAGATCACGATGAGCAGACTCGGCATCACATCTACCACAAGAAATGACATTATTACGAGGTCTGCAACTCTGTTGCTTACGTACTTTCGTGCATGGTTTCGAGGTATATTTGAGCGTTGATGTTGATCACGTACGCGCCATGAGTGCGATGCCCCGTGTGCAGTTTGCCCAAGTCGATGTACCTACCGTTGTTGTTCGGATGTTACACCATTCCACCCACACCTGCGAGTCATAAAAGCATACTCTTCCAGTTGATTGGTTGGTTCGACTTCGTCTGCTTCGGGGGGGAAGGCCACAGCGGCCAATTTATCCGTCGAGGGGGTGTGCAGGTTCATGAATGCATCCCCAAAATACGAACCCCCTTGGCGGCGGCGTCGCGGCCGATCGTGCCGCCTGGCCGCCACCTCGTCCTTCGTCGCCAGCGGATGCAGAACGCGCCATAGAACGCGCCCCATCATCCGGCGCTGCTGCTCGACTTGGTTCAACACAACATCGAGAATCTGCTCTTGGTGCAACATCGCCTCCAGGTCGTCCGTTCGTTGCCCGTCGATGTCTCCTTTGTGTTCGTCTTCGCTGGATCGCAAAGTTGTCGTGTGCACTTTGAGGATGTGGTAGCCAAACACAATGGCTGGACATCCAAGCACAAACAGCCAGCGCAGGATGTTCAAAACGTGGCCCAGCGCTACAAGAAACAATTTGATGTCGCCGATAGGGCATGCTCAACGAACCCACCTGTGAGTCGACATTGCCCCTGACACCTAGAAGCGCCAACTGGCGAACCATCGCAGCCCAAGGACGGGTCGCACTTGGACACGTACGGCCAGCACCTGCATCGTTCAAGCCCACACCCAAACTCGGAGCTCTTGGCGAGCAGGTTGCCGCCACATGTGCTGGGCTCCCATGGCGGTGAAGTGGTCGTCTCAGCCTTGGCCAAATTAGAGACGACGGTCATGAGCACCAACCATCCAGTGACGACGACGACAGCGCCATGCTTCATATTGCCGACTTTATAGTGACATGCTTTCGCCGACTATAGTCAAAGCAAGGTTCAATAAATGTAATCCTTCCCCGTTAACGTTACTACTCTAATACTACCAGTACGTCGTACATCGATTGGAGATTCAGCCAGTCAATGGTAGGTAATTATCATATTTTCAGCCAATCCAATAATTTCAATTCAAAGTAACAAGGCCTCGTGTCGTATTTGATTGGCTGCTGCACCGACTTTCAACAGACATACACTTTCGATGACAAGCATCGTTAGTCTAGAAACGATGAAGTGAAGATTGTATTAATACATCGTACAGTTTACTATCGGTGTTCTTTCACAACTTGTCCAAGCAGTGCGGTTTATGGCTCGCTAGTGCTGATGTTGAAGCAGCAGTATCAATCGTATGACATGATGTCACCAGCAGCAGCTGTTTCAATGGACTTCGTGAGCGGGGGTTACGTAACCTCCCAAGAGTCGAGTGCAGTACAGTATACTTCGAAGTACTGGTACTAGTACTACGTAGAACCAGTACTATCATACAATAGGCTGGGTAGTGGGGCTAATAGCGTGGTGGCTCAATGACGACGCATACTCGGATAGCGGTGTCTGTGGCAACACTTCCACCAACCCCGGCGGCTCGGGACCATTCGATTCCACCGACTTGTTTTGACGATGGTTGGTTACCCCCTCGGCAGTGAACACCAGCAGCGCCGCCCACACGGCCAAAAATCCAATGAGTTTGCCGGTTGAAAACGGTTCGTCGTACATGAACACGCCAATCAAAAAGTGGCCAAAGGGCTGGATGTACTGCAAAATGCCCAGCAGCGTCATGGAAATATGCTGGGCCGACGCTGAAAACAGCACGTACGGGATCGCCGTGGGGAAGATTCCCGCGCCCACCAGCAGCAGGTCAGTGGTGACCCGGTCGTGGCCAAACACGCTGTCACATGTGGCGAGGTAGGCCACCGATGGTACACTCAAAAGCAGCAGTTCAATCGTCACGCCAAGTACGGGCTCCAAAGGGGCCATCTTCTTGATTAGGCCGTAAACACTAAAAATCAGGGCAATGACGAGGGCGATCCAGGGCACGTGGCCGTACGAGACGGCAATCACCAGCACGCCAGTGGTGGCCAACCCCACCGCGACCCACTGGTATCGTCGCAACGTTTCACGGAGAAATACAATGCCGAGGAGGACGTTCATGAGCGGATTGATGAAGAAGGCCAGACTCATGTCGACAATGTGGCCCGAGTTGACGGCCCACACGGTGAGGAAGAGGGTGGACCCAAGAAGAAGCCCCGAACCGGCGTACCGCAGCATGATCTTCCAATTGCAGACGGCTTGATTCAGGCCATGGATCTGCCTGGATAGAACCAGGTACAGTAAGAGCGTAGGGAACGCCCACACGATCCGGTGGCACACCAGCTGGAGGTATGGCACATGCAGGAGCTGCTTCCAGTAGATGGGACATACAGACCAGATCAAGTTGGTCGTGACGCAGAACACGACACCTTTGCGAGGATTGGGCTCGATCATGGCAGGTAGTTTGCAAATGAGGATCTCGATGTCGACATGACTTCGGCGACCTACCAATTCATATCCCTTCGTGACGTTGCTTAAAAAGCCAGATGTAGGTTAAATACCCGAGTTAGCAACGTTTAAACTAAAGGTTGAAGTTTGACGTTGACGTTTTTACTTTAACTTCGGATTGAGATTGACCTGTTGATGCAACAATCTTGATGATGCCTGAGAGTGAAGTTGGAGTACCGTACTGTACCTACTACTGTATCAGATACTTCACAGTACTAGGAGTACAGTAGGAAAGCAGGTACATACTGTACATTCACCACAACCCATAACTGCTGGAGGACGTTCTAGCACTACTGTACCATGGACAAGGAGAACCGATCTAACAGTGAATTCACAATGAATTTGCAACGTCAACCTTAAGTTACAACAGCACTTCTACGTCGTTACCCTTCCCCCCTTTCATTATTGTACTAGAGTACTGTGTACAGAACTCTAGTACAATAGTACTACGTGTAACTAGTACATACAATAACTACGGCTGTAGTTTTACTACTGGTAGTACAGTATTCGACGACAAACGACGATCGTGCATGGTTGCAGCTTTAAAGTAAGGCGCATTCGACACCCGTCACGTCAACGTGCTATTGCTTGCTTGAAACAAACAACCAATACTAGTAGGGTGATGTCGTTAAATTACTGCACGGGAAGGTGGATCAATGCATCCATTGCATCGGCAGATATATTGTCGACATTGAACGCAGCAAAGTCGTCTCCGCCAAGCCGCAGCACCTTGATCACTCCGCTGCGCTCGTCCAAAATCGTAACAAACGTAGCCGGTTCGTCCGTGGGCCGACTCGTCCACGTGTCGTGGCCGTCGGACGGGTTTGCGTTGAGCCAATAATTGTGTGTCGACAACGTTGAACTGCCTCGTTGAATGGCTTCGGCAATGTCAAGTTCGCCGCATCCACCAGGATCGCCCATGCCGCGGCAGTTGCAGCCATATTGGTTCGCTCGTACCGCCTGGGCATTGAGCGCCCAAATCGCAGGCAGCCCCTGCCCTCCATCCATCTTCACCTTGGTCACAAACACTTTCGAGCCGGTCCATCCTTGCATCCCATACGTTTTGTCAAAGTAGCCCTTGCACGTGTCCGCCGTGCATTTTTGAGGTTGCATGATGTTCACTTCCGCGCCCGTAGTGACTCCTGGGCCCCCGTAGCCGTCGCTGGGGTTGGAGCCGTCGTTGAGGCGTCCTTGAAACTGCACGGACCGGTCTTGGGAAGCCCCGAGCCCGTTCGATGATGCGTAGCATTGCGGCGACTGGCCGTTGTACTTTTGGGGGTTGGCGTTGTTCATAAACACCAGGTTGGTGGCAGCCCCACCGGCGGCTCGATCGTAGCTGGACACCCGCGACCACCCATTGCCGCCACCGCCCGGTTGAAAGATGGCAATGTTGTAAATATCCATCGGACCTCGAAACACAAACGTCATGTCTTCGTGGTACGGAGCAATGGGCCCTGAACTGGCTTCCGCGCGGGTTTGGCACCCCTTGAGCTCTGTGACGAGCTTGTACGTGCCTTGGCGGTGAGCTTTGGCGTATGCAAAGCCTGCCTGGACGTTTTTCAGTGGAAGGGGCGAGGAGGGGGGTGATTTCGGGGAAGCTCTGCCGTCAGGTCGGCGGGGGAACAATGCCGTTGCGTTCTTCAATTCGGTCCGAGTGCTGACCGCATTCTTGAGCCAGCACGTGCCGTGATACCACACCGTCACAACACATGCCGGATTGGCAGAGCAGTCGTTGCAGCATTCGTCGGCAGTGGCGCGACGAGGGGACCCAATGTCGTTACCAAAGTAGTCGGTGTTGTATTGAATCGATGAACACGCGAGGGTTGATGCTGGGGCGTCGTCGACTCTGGAAGCGTACGCGACGCCAGCCATGACAAGGGAGGCAAGAAGCATCATTTGCGCTGCTGGAAGGCAATTTACGAATGGTGTGGCTCCTACATGCAACCAACGTGGGGTTGGCTTGCC
The DNA here is from genome assembly GCF_000520075.1 of Aphanomyces astaci. Taxonomy (NCBI): domain Eukaryota; phylum Oomycota; class Saprolegniomycetes; order Saprolegniales; family Verrucalvaceae; genus Aphanomyces; species Aphanomyces astaci. The sequence continues at coordinate 657,031 of NW_009798269.1, read as the reverse complement.
ACCTCTTTTACACGAAACGATCTGATGTGCTGGCACCACGAAGCTCGTGGGCAAGGTTAGGAATTAGAAAAAGCGTGGAACCTTGCATTTTGTATTCACGGTATAATACGAACAGTGCAGTTTGCAACTATCACTTAAACACTTAAACGAGGGTACGCAATCGGACTTTACCGAGCAGCTCAACATGCCTCGTCTCTACAAATTCACGAATAAGTACAGCTCGAAACACGCGAGGAAAGTGCTGTCGACAGTGCAAACCAAGCTATTGGACTCATCGATTACTGCACTCGTTACCTTATATACTTATATAGCATTTCGAATCGTGCTTTGACGATGCCCCTCCCCTGCCATGTTGTGTACATCTTGGCTTCCATTTCGTCCGTAGCAGTGGCCCACGGCTGCACTAAAGTATTTGAACCCAACACTGACTACTGGGGCAACGACATTGGCTCGACGCGGCAGCCGTCCCCTTCCAATTGCTGCTACGACTGTTCGTCAAACCCCTTGTGTGTGCTCTTCGTGTGGCACCTTGGCACGTGCTATCTCAAGAACAAGAAAGGCCCTGCCGGCATCGCGGCGGGGACTACAGCCGGGGTTGTGTCCCCCCAATGCTTGGCCATTGAAGCCGACACGGATTACTCCGGCAACGACGTTGCTTCCACCCATCGAGTGAATGCTCGCGACTGCTGCGCCGACTGCACCGCCAACCCCAAGTGCGTCGTAGCCGTGTGGCACCATAACACATGCTGGCTCAAAGGTCACGTGGGCGCCAAGTCGACGCTGGTTGGTGCTCGTGCGATCTTTCCACGACGATACGGCACACCACCACCGCCATCCCCGCCGCAACCGACACTGCAGTTTCGCAACCGATGCAGTTACCCCATTGAGCTGTATAAAGTCGACCGATGGGTGTGCACGTTGTCGCCCAATGGTGGTGGATGTGACCAGTGGCTAAGCACTGGGGAGAACCCCATGTTTCGACACACCAGGAGCGAACAAGCCACGCTGGTCGAGTTCACGCTGACTGCCAGAACACTCTGGTTTGACGTGAGCGTGGTACCGCCCAACTGCCGCGACGGCAAAAGCCACGACGAGTGCCTCCGCAACAACGGGGGACGCACGGGGTTCAACGTCCCAGTGTCGATGACCCCCCTCAAGTACAACCATAACCCCGCCAAAGGCAACTGCCGCGACATCACGTGCCTGGCAGACAAGTGCCCCCAGGCGTATGTGTACCCCACGGACGACCTCAAGATGCGCGATTGCCCCGCCGACGAGTCCATGTTAGTCACGTATTGCCCTTAAATCTTAGTACACAATTGTGCCGTGTTGAATCGTTGGGGATGGCTTGTGAATCTAAGGCTAGTCCCAAAAAGAAAAACAAATTAACAGGCCTCCTTCTTGTGAATCTAAGGCTAGTCCCAAAAAGAAAAACAAATTAACTGTAAAACAAAATCAATTAATTATATAATATTTTTTTCTAAAGAAAGAAAACATTTTTTTTTAAATATAGTTAATGAAATTCGAAGTACTTTTAATAATAAAAGTAAAAGTATTGATAAAAATAAAGAAGTTTATAAAGATATTAATAAATTATGCTATAGTATTGAATATTTATATTTAAAACTATTTTTATGTATTTTTTAACAATATAGATTATAAATATATTTATACATGTATTATTTGATTTAAATTGTTTAATAATAACCACTCTTAGTATTTTTTTAACTTTTGTTTTATTAGAATGTAAAATTTAAGAAAATTTAAGGGTTGTTCGAGTCCCTATAAATGAAACTATCATAAAATACCAAGGACTAGGATAAGTTGTTTCGTGTTTGTTTCGTAACCATCATTCTCTTTCAAAATAAAGTACTACGTATGAACTTCACTATCGGAGTGTTGATCTTGTTTCGTAAATGGGTAAATATGTATAAATAATTCTGGCGCATAGAGTAGCCTAACGTTATCAGCTACAGTACTGTCTGTAGCCACGGCACCCGTCATGTGACAGTTTTATTCTCCACAGTTTGTTCTCTTGCTATGACGCAGCTCCCACATTTGCATGTGCCGTACGTACAGCGTCGCATTACTGTACTGTATTCGGCAATTGTCACAGGACTCCCGATTCTTGTTTCACAGTGGAAAACTCTTGTGAAACCGTCAGCATGGTTCCGGATAAAATGTTATCCGGATACCCGGTGCTTTTGGCACCCCTCTCCCTCGAACACGAAGCACGTTGACCCAGAATTTCAAGTGACATGAACTTGGTCAAGTTGAGCCTGGCGCTGTCTATTGCCGCTGCCCGTGGTGGAGCGCATGATGCACCTGCATCTGCAGGCTACACTACAACGTCGGACGACGAGGCCAAGACAACGCAACGAGACGAAGTCGCGCTGGACGTTGAAGGGGGCGTCCGGCATCACGTCGCCGCGTCCAAGTCTTCTCACGCGTTGCAAGCATTAGCGACCACCGAGTCGGATGTTGCCTCGCCTGACATCTCGGGTGTGTCGATGCGCTGCCGATTCTGTGGGGCTCATTTGGCATGGAAGCAGTACGTCAATGAATGTTGCCTCGGCTCGATCTGACATATGTTTAGCCACTACCAGCATTTGCCAGACGAAAGCAAAGCGCATGCGAAGAACACGCGCACGGAAACGTCCTTGGGAGAGCACGGTGAAGTCGTGTACTTTGACAACCCGGCCGGCGTCGAGTTTGAGCTGGCGTCGTTTCAGCACTCGGATGGCGTGCCCTCGGATGCGTACACGCAACAAGACACGTTCTTCGACTCGTACAACTGGCGTGCATTGGCATGTCCTCGCTGCGCCAAGCACGTCGGGTACGTCGTCGCCTCGACTTAGTTCTGTAACGCTTGTATGTTCTTAGATGGAAGTTCACGCATGTGTTGCACGATCAATGCATGGCAGATACGCAGCGGCAGCTGCACAAGCCCGCCGTGCCGTCGGGAAAGAAGGGTTCCAAAACAAAACTAGCGGCCCTAGTCGACGCAGCATTTGCCGACAAGAGCTGCTACGCCATGTCGAACGGGTGGTGGTCGTACCAACATTGCTACAAGAGCGACATCACGCAATTTCACCTAGTAACTAGTTCTCTTTCATGTGCATGATGGGCGAATCGTGTAAATGATGATTGATTTTTAATCTGCAGGAACCAGATGGCGTCAAGGCGAACGAGTGGAGCCTTGGACACTTCTCGGACAACAAGAGCACGGACACGGAGATCGCCCATCACTTTACGGGTGGCCAGGTAGTATACGCACACCTTTCGAATCGAACGACGTGGTCCACACACCACATACAGTAGCATGACCGATCTCTCTCAATCTGTGGGGATTGCTGTAGCATTGCGATGAAAACGGCAAACTCCGCAGCACCACGGTGAAATACGTGTGCTGCCCTGAACAACAGGTACGGTTGTTCGGCATTCTGGTTAAGGAACGGATGTGTGCCTGATGGTGGCGGGGTTCGTAGGACATTGTCGTGGACACGATCGAAGAGCCCAGCCTGTGCACGTACCTCATGCGGGTATGTGTGCCCCAACTGTGCCAGTCCAAACCCAAAATCCCCGACGTGCTGGACAAGAAGATCGAAAAGGCGTGTGCGCAGACGTTGGTGGACCACCAGAAGCCGACCTCACCTTCCTTCTTGCCCCTTTTCTACACGTTGGTATGGCCGGATACAATTGCCGAAGACAGCCCCGAGCTCACATGGACGCATTCTCTCTCGACTGTTACATCGATCATTGGTCGCTGACATTTCTCAAATTGCATCAGTCTGTTGTTTTTATTGTGTTCTATTAACGCTACGTTAAATGGGTTTAACCCTGCCAACACGTAGGGATACTTGCTACTTCGAATTTGCCATTTCATCGGAAATGATTGGTTGAATAACTTCGAACTTCGATGAAAATCTCAAGTTTTAGCCAATCACAAAATGATTTTCACAAATTCAAATCCTATTGGCTATAATATTCTGTACTTCCATAAAACTTCGGAGTCCCTTAAAATCCGTCGCCCCTGTACTCCTAGTATTAATACTTCGAAGTATTATTTATTCGATGGCTTTCTACGACTAATCAAGCAATTGGGCATCGTGGATACCGGTACATACACCCCAATATTGCACGAAATTGTCCGCACTAATTACCAACCACATATTTTGGGAATTCCATCACGCAAGTAACGGGTATTGTACTAGTGAGAACCGCACTAAGTAAGTTAGTTCTGAATCCACACTAACGTGAATTCTCAATCCGCACTAATTACGGTCGACGGTATATACTGTACCGTAGTGCAAGTTTTTCGCATCTTGTATTCACTATAGTGTACGTCGTCACTATATTACTGATGTGTGTAGGTAGTACCCAGAAGTGAAACGAAAAAACGCAAAACGTGTTGCGTTTTTCGACAACGACGCAAAATAATACACGGAACGTGTACCCATACTCCGGATACCACATGATTACTTACGCCCGTCCTCGTCAAATGCAATGGTATTCATACTGTACAGTTTCCAAGAAGTCGACATCCCATCGAACATGATGGTTCGCCTTGCCACTTTGTGCGCGGTGGTCGCGTCGGCCGTTGCGTTGGACTTTAAGCTGTACGGCCTCAACTACAACTCTCGCCAAGGGCCTGACTGGGATCCCAACAAGTGCAAATCACAAGCGCAGGTCGACGCGGACATGGTCAAGATCGCCGCCGTGGCTGATCGCGTGCGTATCTTTAGTCTCGTGGACTGCAACCAAGGCGAGATAGTGCTGACCGCGGCGAAGAAGGCTAAATTGAAGGTGTGGTTGGGTATGTGGGTGACCAAGAACGCGACGAGCGTCGAGAACGAACAACTGGCGATGGAAAAGCTCATTGCCAAGAACTTGATTGACGAGTCTGTGTTGGGGTTGCATGTGGGCAGCGAGAACATCTACCGTAAGGATCTCACAGCAACCCAAGTACGTATACATGATGTTTGGAATCCACGACATCTTACGATCCCATCTAGGCCATTGCATACTTGAAACAGATCAAAACGTTCCTCGACGGCAAACAGATCACGATTCCAGTGACGATTGCCGACATTGCGGATGTGATTGCCCAGTACCCCGAATTGATCGACGCGGTGGACGTCATCCAAGCCAACTCGTTTCCATTTTGGGAACCCGCGGCGATTGAGACGTCCATGGTGAACTTCCGCTTCAAGCTGGACTTGCTGATCGCCGCCGCCAAGGGCAAGGAGATTCAAATCGGCGAGACGGGATGGGCCTCCAATGGCATCAACAAGAACGCGTCGGTTGTGAGCCCAGAAAACCAAGCGGTACTCGTTGTGTAGTAGGCCGTGTTGATGGTGATCGTGGTGTTCGACTTACTTGTTTGTAGAGATACTTGGTGGATCTTGTCAACTTTGCTAATGCCCGCAAGTTAAAGTACTATTACTTTGCCGCGTTCGACGACGCGTGGAAAGCAAAGCAAGACGACAACGTGGACTCTGTGGAAGCCCATTTTGGGATTTACGACAGCAAGGGCGTACTCAAACCGCAATTTGTCAACCTCAAACTCGCGCCCAGTTCTGTCGACGCAGACAAGACCAACGTTACGATGACCCCTCCCAAGCCAGGGGCCACAGCTCTCACCACGGCACCCCAGACCGCGGACGCCAGTGGTTCCACACCACTCTCGATGACTTCTGCGGTGCTCGCTGTGATGGCCACCGTAGCGCTATTGATTGTTTAAACCTTTTGGTACTGTCAATAAAAAACATTATTGCACATGAAAGTTGTGGGTTCAGTTTACAGCCTGTTAAGCGACCTCAGGAGAAGCTATACTAATAACGCTCTATAACGTTAGGTTCAAGTTACGATAGTCGATGGATGCATAGACTACACAAACTCGTACTAAAAGCTTAGTACGTAGTATCATTGTTGTTGATGCTTCGCTTAGGATGTGCCATCCATATTAGATTTGGACTCCTCTGTAAAATTATATAATCCTCTGTAAAATTATATAATCCTCTGTAAAATTATATAATTGGATTATTACACTTGATTATTGTATGCATATGGTAATTTACACTATCCGTATCCGGATACTTGCCCCGCCACTGTCCAAATCTATATATGTTACACGGTAGTAAACCCTAGCAAAGATGCAATCTGAACGGGCGATCAGATTGCATCTTTTCTTGGGATTACTAGTGATGGCACATAGAGTAGGTACTTTATAAGCGAATGGAGGCAGCAACTCCACTTGATATTTCGACATTTCCAGCGTCAACAATACGTATTCTGATCTATGGCGTTCACGACATGACAGCGTAACCGACAGTGTCAGTTACTTTTGACCATGGAAGGGCATTGTCGTAATACGCTGGGGGACGTGCTGAGTTGCCGTGTGGCGACCCACTTCAGTTCGTTTCGGGCCAAAACTTTTTTGTACGATGCGCCCGCGTTGGAGGCGTTGGAACGAGCGCTGTTGGTGGAGATGCGGGAGTTGGCCAAGCGATTCTTGCAGTTGCAAACGTCCGTGGAGGGTCTCACGGGCGACAAGGCCAAGTTGCAGCAGCAGGTCCAGACCATGTCCATGGAGAAGGACGACCGCGAGCGGCATTGGCAGTCGCATGTGGCAGACACACAGCGCCAATTGCACCAAAGTCAAATTCGGATGCAAATGCAAGTGCAATTGTGGGAACGAGAAAAAGGCATGTTGAAAAGTCAGTGGGAAATCGACGTGGCCGAGCAGCGGCAAGCGGCACTAGATCGCATATTTCATGACGCGGCCATGCGAGAGGAAAGACATGTGCGGCGCTTGGAAGAGGACAAGAACATTGAAATCGAACACATGCGAAGACACTTGGCCTTCGAAAAGGACACTGAGCTCAGCATGTTAGCCAACCAACTGTCCCGGCGAGCCCACCAAGACATGGAGGTCAAGGTAGCTGCGATTCTAGCCGAAGTTCAAGAAGATCAAAGGCGAAAACAAGCTCGAATTCAGCACCTCGAGAACCAACTGCGGGGACACGGCGCCGTGCACAATGCACCCCCACACTGCCGTCATTATCACCCCACAAGATCCAGCTCAACCTTGGCATAGACGAAGGAACTCCTTCCCATAAGTTAAACCGAATGTATTGTGAATTCGCTACTCGGAGTATAAACTTTCAAAATTCGCATGGTTTGTCGAATTACGCCGGAGTTCTGATTGGTTGAATATACTTGTCCATTCTGCAAGAGCCAATCAAATCCACTCAAAAATGGATGATTCGATTCGACGCGGTCTGTATCGAATCCACAACAATACTTACATGTTGAGTTATATTAATACCGGATGTCCTGTATTTCGCCGTTTACCCCGGAGTAATAAATGTCCATAAGTAGCTAGAGTACGGTTGAGAGAGTCAGGGACTGCATTGCCATGCACAATGAACGAGGTCATTATGGAATCTGTTAGTTTTACTAGTCGGTAAATGTAGCCACAAGCATGAATACACTGTAGTCGCCTTTAACGACGCTTGAACGCAGCCGTGAGGGAGGCCTTGATTTGATCTTGGGGCACGAGGGGGGGCGGAATCGGGTGGTCGTCGCCGTTGCCGCGGTAGTTACACCACAACAACGGGTCGATTTTGCCAATGCTGGGGTTGAAGCAACTAGACCAGCCACACCCGACGTGGGTCACCCACGTGCCCATGGAGTTCTCAAAGTGGCCACAGGCTTCGTTGCCGACATTGCACTTGTTGGTGTTAAAGTCCCAGTCCTTGATCTCGTCGTACCACCACCACGACGGGCCATCCTGTGTCATGCAGTTGTCGCCGCAGATCAACGCCGGCGCGAGGTTCTGAACGCCATATGGACCTCCATGACCCCCGTTCGGGTGCTGGGAGCAGTCGTCCGCCCATGCCTGCATGCCTGTCGCCATGTCGGCGTCGTACTCGACGGCATTCAACCCATGGGCTTGGCGAATTATGCTCAATTGGTACGTCACTTGCGCTGCCAAGTCGCCCTTGCCGGACGGGGGCGGCGTCGGTTGGGGCTTGACGGTCGACGAGGATGGCGGAGTCGTGGGTTTCGGAGTGTTGCCGTCTTTCTGAACGTGGTACGCCCGAGCGCCGGCGACCTTGATCTTGTTCCTGTCGTTGTCTTTGAGGTAGCATGCGCCGTTGTACCATACCGACACGACACACGCATTGTTGGCCGCACACTGGGTGCAGCAGTCGGCAGCGTTGGCCGTGTTAGTGCGAACGATGTCGTTGCCGGGGTAGTCGACATCCCTTTCGACTTTACCGCACGTGCGACTTCCGCCTGGTTGCGCTGGTAGCGCCGCCGACGTCACACCAGGGACGTACTCGGGCGTCCCTTTCGTGTGCTTTAGGTAGCACACCCCATCGCGCCACGTGTACACGACACACCGATCGGTGTTTTGGCAGTCGCTACAGCAGTCGGCGTGGTTGTCGTGGAACGTGGCGACGAGGTCGTTGCCGTAGTAGTCGACGCCGGCTTCGACGATGGCGCATACCGAAGCAGAGGTCACTGAAGATGGCATGAGTGCCAACACCGCAAGGATGGTGGCCGAGAGAATAGTTGTAGACCACATGTGTATGACGAGTAAAATGCAGAACTGATCATTGCTCGCTTGTCGAGAGCTACCGCCTACGTTCAACCAGTACGACTGTCGAGCATGGTTGTTGGTGAGGTCAGTAGTAACCTGAGCACGAAACAGCAGGTGGCGATTTTGATTGGGTGAAAGTACATTTCGAGGGCATTTAGCAAAGGTTGGACAGGGACTTGCTATTTTTACTGCAACAGGCGGCATTTATCGAGTGGCGATGCCATAAGGACGGGATAGATATGTAGTTTCGAATGGAAATGCAACGGCGGACAAGCCAGGATCTCGACTGTCGTGATGAAGGCCAAGCTAATGAAGTGCATGGCAAGTCGTAGAATGTCAAGCACCGCTACACTTCCCTCGACAAAGTGCGACTTATCGTTCAAGTGACAGGATATATTAGGTTCAAGTTGAACACTTGACTTGACAAATCAAGTGGCAGGAACTGGTCGTTTTCGTGTCACGCGACTGCGTCCCACCTTTGAAGAACGCCGGCGGAATTGGTGTCGAAATATCTTTCTCAGGAATTTCCACATTTTATTGTAGAGGTTACACAAAAAGTGTAATTAATCCTGTTTTATAGTTAACCGTACAATAGTTGCCGCCGCTACAGTAACGTTAAGCTAACGTTAATGTTACAGTAGCATTGCAGGCAGATTGTACTCTGCCGATTCCGACGAGCCTTTACTAAACCGGAATAGCATGCAATGGAGCGTTGCTTCCTGAGCGAGACGGTAAGATTGTACTCCGAGTAGAATGTACTGTACAGTACACTTGCACAGGGCTGCACAGAGACTTCCCTAGGAATTTTCTGGCATCGAAGCAGTGTTCAGTTGGCCGTTCTTGACCATTGATTTTGCCTGTCTACATTGTGCATCATCAATGAGCGGTACAAACACACTGGCGCACCAGTACATTATTTACACTGCCTCCAACACACTAGAAAGTCTCAGATACATCGAACGATAACAGTCCAAGGATACCTAAACGCACAGTAAGATAGGTCGATGAAAAGACTGACGCAGCGTGCCGCAACGACCAAAAAAGGCCTGACGACCGTCGACTTTCACGTACTAGTAATCATTGTGTCTCTACAATAAGCTAACGTTATGGAGAAACCGAAACATTTGTTTCATGCCACGTATGTGTGGGTACCACCCGGTACACTGCATAGTACTCGATGCCGTAGAAATTCGCATCATGACTTGCGACCGAGGATTAACATTGAAAAACAACGTTCCTATTCATACCCTTTAGTGCTCTGCTCCAAGTCGAATCGCCTCGTGCGGATGAGCTGACCAAGGCGAAAGATAGTCACGACTTGTTCGAACGTGATTCGGATGATTTCGCCAAGTTGAGTTTCCAATCACAACCATCAACGTCACTATTATTGGACAAAATTATGTATGTACAGTAGTACTCCGGAGTAGTGTAGTACATATTTGTATTGCCCTTTTCGATGAAATAAGATGGATTTGTCAGCTGGCTCAATAATTGATTTGTATCAGATTTTTAGTTTTTACTCACAGTCAATGTTGGAGGTATACATATTTAAAAATGTTCTTTTTGGTTGGGCCAAACTATGCTACTGATAAATGATTAATTCAAATCTTGTAATTTGATTGGCTAGTTCAATTAAAGTACATTTGTCGATTTACAATTGGAATGGATTTATTAATACTGTTATTGGTAATTCGATTTCAAATGGACTGGGGCTGCCAATCGAATCGAAGAAGCAAAATCGACGCAGTAATCGACGGACCGAAGTAGCCAATGAAATGTTCGAATAAATATCTTTCAACCAATGAAATTACAGGTGTGTCGAGTGCCTCTCCATAAAGAGTTCAAGCTATTTCTTCGACGTATCTGACAGGATTCACAGTGAGTATATTCATAGTCAGTTCAAGTAAAACGAGGTCTAGACGAGTTCAGGTAGATTTGACGTCGTTCGCCGAATCTACCGAAAATACCAAATTTAACTTGAAAGCTCAATAACAACAACATTAAATATTGAACTTCTCGGAGGATCGCACAGTAGCCTTAGTATAATATACTCGGAGTAACGTTACTACAGTACAGTAGTACCACCGAGAATGCAAATCAATCAATACAGTAGTATTTGGAGGTTTCGAATTGTTTTACTTACTGTTAGTATGATAGCGTTATTAATATTTATAGTAAAGTACTACCGGTATTAACGTTAACGTTTTATTCATAAAACTTCGAAGTAAAACTATTCGAAACTAGAATTCGGATAAAAAACAATTATCCGAATTCCTCCGCACTTGTTGCGGCGAAAGGATGCACCCCAACGATGGCGGTGACCTGCTTTCAACCGTTCGCGGGGCTCACATGGCAACGGATTCGACTGGATATGACAAGATGAATGAGTCCCTTAGTCTCAGTCCATCGACGCATTTGCATGTACACCAGCAAGCCGCGATGGCCTGGATGTTGGATCGAGAAACCAATGGCAATGAAGTTCTGCGCGGTGGCATTCTTGCCGACGGCCCTGGGTTGGGGAAGACATTGACAATGCTCAGTGTAATTCAAGTGCGCAAGTCCACTCAACCCACGTTGGTGGTCGTACCGAACCAAATCATCGCCCAGCAATGGTACCCTCCATTGAATACCACCGACGTTCATGGCCACGGGTCTGCGTAGGTTGAAGGACATGTCGACACATTTCGCCCCCAGTACGTGGTCGGCAAGCATGTTCAATGCATCGGCTCCGATCGATCCATCCCACCGAATCGTGATCATTCTCATGAAAGACCTGACGAAAGAATGGTCTGTTCTGTACAACATGTCACCCCTGCACACACACACACTCATACTGGCGTAGGCACCGGCGACAAAGCGAGCTCAGCGAGCGCGGCCGAAGCGTGAGCATTCTGTACCACGTCACATGGGGTCGCATTTGCGTCGACGAAGTTCAAGAGATCTTGGGCAAATCATCCTTAGCAGCTCAAATGATGCACCAACTGCAGTCGCCCATTCGGTGGGGGCTCTCAGGTACACCCGTGTCCAAGGTGGCGGATATAGCAGGTATGTAAGGTATACTCGTAGTACCCTTCGGTGTCTGACTTGCCGCCAGGGGTGGCTCATTTCCTCCAGCTGGCACCTTACGACTCGAGCCAGTGGTGGCGACAGCAGGGGCCCGCGGCTCTCTTGCTCATCCAGCCCGTGCTCGACCAGATTGTCTGGCGGACCTCTAGCGGTCACGTGAGCCACAGCTTGCAATTGCCCACTCAAACGATCCTTCCTGTAACGTTATGCCTATCTAACTACTCGTCTCAAACTGCCTCCACCTTGTCGATATAGACGACGTATGTCGAGCTGTCAGCCATTGAATTCGCAGCGTACCGACCCCATTTCGAGCGGTACGACCATTCAAGCTCGTTCTAGTCTCACTGCTGCTACTGGCGACGATGTTTGAACTACGAAAGTAGGTACATCCACGACATTCGGAAACGCATGGCATCGTTCGAAGACAACGCCGCGCATCTGTCGTTGGCCGAGCTCAAGCAGCTGCTACATCACCCCGCCGTCTTGAGCTTGTGCAAAGGGGCGTCCCACGTATCGCTCTTGACCAAATCGCCCGTGCCCATGTCGGACTTTGCCGCTTCCATGGCCAGTCGGCAGCGGGAGCAATGCAGTGCCGCGCTCAGTCAGTGGCTCGAAACGTGTCCGTGCGACTCGCTATGTGGGGCGTACATGACGTGGCGGCACCACAGCGCCGAGATTCCCATCCCTTGGCAAGTGCAGTTAAAAGTGCTGGCAAGGTTGAAGCATCAAGTGCACTTTACAGACTCGCGGGTCCGATTTCGCCATCAAATCCACCGCACGATCCTCGACTCGCCACGTCACCAGCGCCGCGTCCCTGCGATACTGTGGCAGCGCATTTTCGCCTACTTGAAGGAAGACTTTTCTGACCAATTGGCGAGAGTGGTGGACACCCAATTGAAGCCGCTCCAAGCGGCGTTCGAAGAGCTCTCGGCCGCATTCTGGACGGCCCATGGCGCGTCATGGTCCCTGGAAGCGTTTCAGAGTCGAGTGCTGGCATCGTATGAGTTGGGTACTTCGTTGTTGTGTGTTCGATTTTGTAGATATACAGGTGGTAGTGAAATACAATGTCACATGGGGGGCTAGAGAGGCGGATCCATGAACTACCGGCGATGCGGTCGCTTCTGAACGAGTTTACCAACATGCGATTGGCCGAAGCCAAGACCCGCGTGGGGATTGTCGAACGGCCCACGCTGTGGCATTATTTGCGGTACGTCCTTTACCCTTTAATTTGGCTGACTTTTGTGCTGATTCTTAGCCAACTCTATCGATCGATTGTTTGTACTGATGATTGTAAATATATATACCCATATATGTTCAGAGTCACACTAATTTCATTCACACACTATTTCAATGTTGCATTGGTCCAAGAGTGGATAATTTGATTGGCTACTTGATGAGTGTTCAGCGTTTTGATTGGTCGATTCTCTGTCGATTTGGTTCTTCTGTTCATTCGATTGAGCACCCCATTCCCACTTCGAATCGACTTACCAATATTGTACTATTAATAGTAATCTCTTTTGTCGTAATACATGCAAGTTGATTTATTTTTTTAAATATTTATTGAAATAGTGTTATTCTTATGTTCATATGGTTGTAGTAACAACACGACGGCGTCCGTGGACGCGGGGGAAATCCGCATGGTCACGACAGACTTGCTGGGTCAATTCACGGACCAGTACAGCGCTAGCCTCCAGTTATTGCACGACCTCATGCAGGCCAACTGGACCCACGACCTGCCACGTGTGTTGCTTGCGTACGAAACGTCCAGAACGGATGCTTTGGTTGTATATTCAAGACATTATGTGTGTAGGTTTGGCCAGTGCAACCACGCGACCCGCCGCCTGGACCGGACGTTGGTCGTGGGTCGGGAGGAGCGGTGGCAGCGGCGGGATGCCGCGCACGGCCAAGGCCGGGGACAGACCCTTTCCCTGGGCGCGCGATGTGTCGTCTGTGCGCTTCGCAACCGCATCGACATGGCGCTGTGCGTTTCGAACGTGTTTCGAACGCGTTTTTTATCTCGTGCTTGTAGGAGTTTTCTCGTCACGGAAGGCAAGTCGCCGACGTTGATGGTGCTGTTTTTCACTCGCGGGGCACCGCCAGAGGTAAAAAAAACCACTATGCTAGTAGCTACTAGTAGCTACTAGTAGTAGTAGGATTACGAGTAGTAGTAGTAGTAGTAGTAGTAGTGCGAACGACCTCCACATATACATTCAAACATGCGACGATGGTATAGATTCCAGGATTGTTTCGTGATTGTACTGCTCGATTGGAGCACATGCTGTCGTTGGCGACGTTGCTGGACAACTGGCTCCGAAACTGCTGCGACGTGCAAGCGTGCATGGCGCCTGTGACACCGTTCAGTCGATCGTCGCGGCGGGTGGCGCTAGCGTACGACAAATTTCGACTCGCCAACTGCTATCGCCAGTACACCAACACTGCTATTTCCATGTTGGGCGCGCCGCCAGAGCTTGCTTCTTGTGATTTATGTGGCCATGGAACGTCTCGGTACCAATTCTATTTCCCCACCCTCTAGCAGCACATTTATATATAAACCATTGCCCATATTATTCATGTCGATATTGGCATATATGCTCTTTTATCTATCCTCTCGACTTTGATGTGTAGCGGTGACGTGTCGTTGCTCCTGTGCTGCCATCGTTTCTGCCCCACTTGCATCGCAACGAAGTCCGAGAAAACGACGGCATGCCTGCTCTGTCACAAGCCCATGCCGTTCGACGTGTCCAAGGCGCCGCCCCTGCCGCCGCCTGGACTCGCATGTGGCTCCAAGATGGACGCGCTGCTTGGCGATTTGGAGAAAGTTTGCCCCCGCCACAAGTGCGTTGTGTTTTCGCAATTCTCGGAAGTACTCGACCTGGTCCTGGCTCAATTGACACTGCGGGGCGTCCGCTGTGTGCAGCTGCGCAGTGGCAACCAGGTCGAACTGCGGCGGGAGTTTGAAACGCAAGACGACGTCCGTGTGCTGCTGCTGCCGTTGAAAAAGTACAACCACGGGTATGGCCTAGTACTACAAGAAGACAGTGTCTTATACATAGCTACTATGTATGCCTGTGGTAACGTTAGGCTGAACTTGGTGGAGGCGACCCATGTGTTTTTGGTCGAGCCATCGCTGCAGCCAGCGCTGCATGCGCAAGCCATGGCCCGTGTCAAGCGACTCGACCAAACCGAACCGACGTTTGTCCACCGGTACGTGCTTGTACTAGTACTACTACTACTAGTAGTACTAGTCTGAGGTACATGTATGTATTAGCTACGTGATGCGGGGTACGGTGGAAGAGGCGGTGGAAGCGGCCGTGTCCCACCAGCCCAACCAACGCTTGAGGAAGATGGACATGTTTCGGATCTTTGCCCAAGATGTGTTCAAGTCAACGTCGTGTGCGGACTCATCGAATGATTACCAATGAAATACTATTAATATTATGTACAAGCCCATATATATATATATATATATATATATACTACAGAATCTATAGTAACTTACACGAGGACCCACCATGTTACTGTATAGTATAGAGTGTGAGGTTTTCAATCAGCAGTTTGCAGTGACATACCGCTGCATTAGACGGTAGCGCCACCACCGCATAATATTGCTTTAGGATCGAGTCAATCAAATAACTAGGTAAAATGTAATTAGTTTTGGACCTGTTGGTGCATTCTGGAAATGGATGGTTCACAATCGTCCTTTTTTCCTCAAAATTTGGACTTTTGTGCTGATTCGCCAAATCTATCAATCGGTTCTTTGTTGTGCTGTGGTGATTGGAATCACACTAATTGAAGTCACACACTAATTAAACGTTCATGATGGTTTCCTGCAATCTGATTGGCTCAATTCTCCTGTCGATTGTTCTGTAACTACATGTGTTTGATCGTGTGTCGATTCATTATTCTCCATGTCGCTCCAGTTTAGAATAAACACAACAATATTGTCAGGTCGGTTCGTGTTTTAATTGGAGTTGTCGCCAGTCGAATCAAATAGACTTGGCAAATCGATTTGAGAATGAACTAGCCAATCAAAATCCATTCTTACCCCCCCTATACAAGATTTCTGAATGGTTCAGCCAATCAATACGTTTTCTAAAAAAGATCTGTTGCAGATTGAACTCACAGTGCTATAGTGAATACAAGAGATGTTGCAAGTTCATTCAAAAACGAATTAGTGTGTGCTTCAATTAGTGTGATACCAATCCATCTCCACATGGTACCTTTTACATACAAAATTCAGTATATATAATCGATCGATAGATTTGGCGATTCACCACAAAAGTCAGCCAAATCTTGGGTAAAAGGATGTATACCGTGGAAAGGAGATAGAAAGCCAAGCGGATATGGTGACCTAAAGACCTTCACTTACGACAGACGTCAATCTTATAAGTGCATAAGTGAACGAAGGTGCTTTGATCACTGGACGTCAACATGCGTACCAAATAGTGACCCCATCATTCACAAAAGGTGGAGTATATCGGTACACCTTTTGCGACACACGATTGAGATATGTTTTATACCCACGTTCAATATATCCATTTAAACTGGGAGTTTGTATGCCGTGAGGTTGTAGCGTTATCGAATAATTTGACCGTTGCAACGCCATGCATTCATTCGTTGGGCGCTATAAATAGCGCTTCTATTATTATTATTGAATTTAATAAAAATATGGTAACTGGCACTTTAGATTCGACGTGGGAATATTCACGACATGAGCACCAAGAAAGGCCGGGGCGGCAACAAGAAGCGCGGCGGACAACGGGCCGACGCGTACGACTCAGAAGAAGGAAGCTGCAACGAATCGGTTGCATCCAACGATACATCGGACAGTACGAGAAGCAAAACTAGCCGCGTGTCGGAAGACACGACCCAAGAAGATCTCTTGGAGCGGTACCTCGAAGAACTGACCGAGAAAAGGTACACATCGTGCACCTCAAGAGCGAAACGTTGATGATCTCATGGAGTCCATAGAGCGACGACACGTTTGGCGGCATTGCAAGGGTTGCTGAACTTGTTGGTGCACTTCGTTCCCCCCGAACTCTTCCACGACAAGTACTGTTGGCCGCCATCCACCGTCCTTCTTCGTCATGCTCGCACTGTGTGTGTTTAGGTTTGATGGAATTTACAACAACGTGTTGCAGATTGCCCGTCGCCCATCAGAGGACGAAGGGCGCATTATCCCGCGCATTTTTGGCATTTTGGGGCTCATGTTGGGGCCCCACTCTGACGAGTACTTCGCAAAAGTGGAATCAGTCTTGGAACCACTCGTCAAATCCAATGTCCAAAGCGATATCGTACGCGCACAGGTATGCCTATGTCAAACTGATATACAGTATGTGGGACCTTGATCGCTCACTTCACGAGACGTTTGGGGCAGGCGCTGGAAGGATTGGGCGTCGTCTGCTTTACCTGCAGTACCGGGGATGAAGAAAACGCGCAAAACATCATGGGGCTGTGTGATCCCTTTTTCAACAACTCGGCGACACCGGTGTTGGCGAAGTTGGCGCTTGAAACGTGGGGCTGCCTCGCGTCGACGTTGGACTCTACGTATTTGATCGAGGAGGGCTTCCTGGACACGTAATGTTGAGGCATATTGTCGTCGTGGAAAGTGGCCGACTGATGTGATCATCATAGGCATTTGACCTTGTTTTTGGAATTGACCAACAACGCGGACGTGGACGTGCGATCGGCGGCGGGGGAAAATCTCGCGCTGCTCTTCGAAGCGATGCACCAGAATCACATTGACAACTACGAGGGCGCGGGCGACATTGCGTCCAAATTGCTCGAGCTGAGCAAAGAAAGCAGCAAAAAATTCTCGAAAAAAGACCGTAAGGAGCAGCATTCCGTGTTTCGCGACGTGTACAACACGGTTGCGGTACGTCTCGACAAAAATATATTTATATATTTTTTCGTGTATTTTTCTGTTTCGAATCTATTTTTTGTATCCATTGGACATAATTTCAACCGTTTTTTGTATGCCAAAATCATCATTCAAAATTGATATTGTGGAAATATTTCCATGATAAATGTGACATATATAATATATATTTGATATATATATAATATATATATTTGATGGATGATGATAGAACCAAGAACCACCGAATGTGTCGTTTGGCCTCGAAAACGAAACGCTGCGCTTCCACGACTGGGGCTCGATCATGCAGTACAACGCGATCAAAGAGTGTCTGCAGTCAGGCATGTTGGAGCATCTCAAGTTTAACAACCACGTGCGCCAGTTGTTTGATCTGCCCCATACCGCTGAAGTGTACTCGCGCGTGGAAAAGGTACAAGCATTCAGTCTATGTGGAAAGTGTGCTGACGGTGCGTACGTACTACATGGGGTAGCGGGCGACCAAGTCGAAGACAAGCGGGAGTCGAAAGCAGCAGAGCGCCTTTCTCAAGGACGAACGAAAGCGCCGCCAAGGCGAGAAGAATACGTTTTTGGAAGGCGGCGGCCACGACGGCGACTATTAATAAGTTACGACTGTTCATGACGATGGTCGGAGACGTGCGACGGTGACATGGTCTGGGGTTTCAATGGTGTAACACAGGTTCACATCATGGAGGAGTGCGGCGGGGAAGTTGGACGGAGTTGTCGTCATGATGTGGAGGCGTGGAGGTGGAGTAGGGGGTCGAGTCTTGGTGGGTTTGTGGTAAAGTCCACGTATTCGACGCACAAAGAGGAATACAAGCAGGGCTGGGATACCGTAATGCACAAGAAGACGATACGGCGTTTGGTCTAATGCGATGGAGATGATGTCGAAGGGAGCTTGGAGTGGATTTGCATGGAGGTCGTGAAGGTTTGAACCGATCGACATCGATTTTGGTACGCTCTTGACATGGATGCGAACGGAGCAGTCCCATGCGGAAGCTCCTTCATTCCTTGAGGTATGTAGATGACATTCATTGGACTGTTCTTCCACCAAGAGTCGAATGGACGTTGCATCGCGAGGAAGCAATTGTTGGAACCATCCTTCGCTGTCGGTACTGACTTGGACACCACGGGGGCCTCCGTTGTCGTCCATCATGGCATGAATCTCCACCACCACATGGGGTACGTGCCGTCCAAGCTGATCGTGCACTTTTCCATAAACGAGATGATGCGTCGATCCGTCCTCCAGCCGCATGATTCCGCGCGCGCTTGGAGTTTGAAATGCCCATACTACTTACTCGTTAGTACTCTTGGGTAGTACTACTAGCACGGCCAAGGGGCGGCATTTGATTGGCTGGTTTGAATTTCGTGGAAAACGGCAGTTACACAAATAAGCAGGATGCGCATTCCCTTCGCCACTTACCGAGACATGAAAACACTCCAGCTTGGTAAGCCCATCGCGATGCGGAAGATGAAGAGGGAAGAGAGTCTCGCTCACCCCACAAGTGCTCGTTCGTCACCTCACAATGCCTGCTTAACCTTCGCACTGGATTTCCACAAGGAAGTCGCTGCTTCGCGACGTACATCTCTTGATGCCTCTCTTCCTGGCGAACGTTTGTAGCAACAGGTAGTATACATGATACGATACCTTAACACAAGACCAAAATCACAAAGCCGACACATGGGATCGGCGCGGATGTATTATATTCGAAGCCACCACCACAACAATGCGTGGTAAAATCATATTCCTCCTCCTATATAGTAAGTAGTATGAACGACAACACAAGTGGAGACACGAGACGACCGTCGTGTGTGTCCCTCCTTCTTGGACGCTTATAACGTGAACGTGGTCGTGCTCGCTCGGTTCAACCGCAAGCCCAGCTGTTTCTTCTTGAGGAATTGCAGCACTTCCGCCAGCGATTGCGCTTCGTCCGGGTCCGGCGCCGACGTTTCCAAGCACCGAATCACCGTGCGGAACGCGTCCAAGTGCTCTTGCAGCGTCGGCAACGCCTCGCCGCCCACGTGGCCCCCCCCGACGCCGTCCTCCCCCGTCACGTCCGCGACCGCTTGCGACACACTGAGCGCATTGTCCAGGGCTTTGAACTCGTCCATGGCTTCGCGGGGCTCGTCAAAAAACTCCTCGTTGAGCTGCTTGTGCACGTCATTCTCGCCGCGAGAGTTGAGCAGCTCCTTGATGTTGATCACACCACCCAGCTGGAGGCAGTAGAGCATGCTCCACAGGTCGTCCTCGGTGGATTTTTCCAGCACTTCGACGTTCGTAACGGGCTCGCCATGGTACGCGGCCACAAAGTTGGCCTTGCGCCAGCAGTTGATCACCACCTCCTTGGGGACTTCCCGCCACGCCTCGGAGATCCACTGCATCGCTTGGAGCTGCTTGACGCTGTAAATATCGGCCGACCCTTCCTCGTTCCGGTCGATTGCATGCGCGAGATGCTTCATGCGGTACCGGCACTTGAACGCGGTCGTGATGCCGCAGTGCATCGGCTGCGCCTTGAGGCCCATCGTGGGCGGGAACACAATCAACCGCACGTTCGACAGCTCCAGCCCCACCACAATGTGCGACGGCGCGTTGTCGATCAGGAGCAAGATGGAACGCTGTGCAAACTGCATGCGCGCGTTCAGGTCCCGCAGCCAGTTTTGAAAGATGAACACTGTCATTTTGCTCTTGGCGTTGTGCACGTAGTTGAACCCGAGCTTCTCGGCCGACTGCGACCGCCAGTCCTTGGGCGGGTACACGTCCCCCACGATAAACGGCTCGAGCATCTCGCTGGCGTCGGCATTCACAGTCAATGCGACCGTGAGCTTGGACTCTTGTGCAAAGTGCACTTCCAAGTTGTCGTGGTCGGCAAACGCGTGCGGGGAAATGCGAAAGAACAGCCCCGTTTCGTCCATCGTGAAGATATCCTTGAGCGCATAATGCTGCGTCAGTTCCTTGATGTGCACGCTCGTCAATTCGTCCGGGAGCTTGAAGTCCATCACCGGCGTGATCAACGCCGCCGCGCTCGTCGGGTCGATGAGGTTCATCGCCATCGGATTGTTGTTGATTGAACTCACTTTGGGCATCCCGAGCTTCTTGAACCCGTGTCGCTGCTTGAACGAGCTCAACCAGCCGTTCGAGAACGCCAGTTTGCCCTCGAGCCCCATTTGCGCGCTCAGTTCCCGCCCTTTCTCCTTGATCGCGTCGCCCGTCAAGTTGACCTTGTTGTGTCGTTCGAGCACCCAATTCGCAAGCGCTTGGTCAAAGTGGTTGAACTTGGTCGGGCGGATGGTTTTGCGAGACAGGTCGAACGCGGCCCCGCCAACGCTTTCTCGGAACAAGTGCTCGTGCTTGAGGATGTTGCTCATCGTGGGTTGCGTCGGGGCTTTGGACAGCTGGAACTCGAGCATGGCCCAGCGACACAAGTCCTTTTGCGTGATTTTCGGGGTGCTACGGTGCTTCTCGCAGATACGGCGCTTCTGCTCCACCGTCAGGTTCCCCTTCCCGACGCCGTCCGCGGCGCGGCCTCTGCGCGCCTTTACCTTGGCGGTCTCAGGTGTGCTCGGCATGATGCTTGACTGTTGTGGGTGTTCGAGAGAGCAGTCGGCTATTCGTGGCGGCGGCGGTGTCAGTCGTCGTCGTCAACGGGGAGCTCGTTGATTGCCCTCGACTCCTTTTGAGGTTGTGAAAAACAATAACCCCCTTCTTCATCTATTCCTTGTGTTTGCATGGAGTCTCGACCTTTGAATTTTAGCCAATCACGTGATAGAGAAGACGTCTATTTTCAAATTCTAGCCAATCGCATGAGAGATCCGTCCCAACCGTTGCGACGTGTCCCTATCTGAATTTATACCTGCGTTTTCTGTATATATTTTTGCCACGGAAAAAAAAGGACGCATTTTCAAAACTCGACCTCTGACATCAGACGGCGCCACGGCGTGCACATGCACGCACAGACGCACGGGGGCTGCTTGGAAGGAGGATCTACTTTACATTTGACGCACTACTCGCGTCGCTCTCCTTTCCTAGCGGCGGCGCGTCCGTGGACGACGACACCACCGGCGCGGCGGCGTCGCCACTGGATGGTGGAATTGCATCAGCTTGTGTTCCGCCAAGGGCACCACCACACACATCGGTGCACACGCGTGCAAGTGCATACAACCCCTGCATGATTAGAATCCCCACGATACGCATGAACACAACGCTCGAACAAAATAGCGCGGCGTACACCGCCCATACGTCGAGCATCACGACTTTGTGCCACGGCAACTTGAGGTCCACTGGCGTCAAGTGGTGGGTGCCAAACTGAAGAGTAGACGCAATGATGTCGGTGACCCGTTCGATGCCGCCGGCACTTCGCAGCGCGGCGCCGACCCTTGCGGCGTTGCGCGCGTACGACGCATTGCGCAGCAGCACAAGCGCTTTCTGCCGCACTTCTTCTGCGGTGAAGTGCGTCTTGTCCAGGACGAGGCCTGCGCCGGCATCAACAACGCGGGCGGCGACGTCCGGCTGGTCCACGAGGAAAGGTAGGCACAAGATGGGCTTGCCAAACACCAGCGCTTCCTGGGCCGAGACCATACCGCAGTGCGAGATCACTACACACACATACGAGTGAGTCCAACAGTCATCGAGACCCCCCCCTCCAAAACACATGCGATACAGCCCAGCATCATCGTTCGTACCAAGCTTCACGGATGAATGCGCGAGCAGCCGCAGGTGCGGAAACGTCGAGCTCATGACCTTGATCCGGAATGTGGGCGGCAACGCCTGGGGCAGTGCGCCGCGCTGGTCGTTGGGCAACGTCCACAGCACGCGATAGACTGGGTCATTCGGGTTGGACAGCCCTTCCACGATGGCCTGCGCCTGCCACGCGTCAATGTACGAGAGTGACCCCAAGCACACGTAGATGACCCCGTGGAGCCCGTCGTCGCCGACCATCCACTGCGTGACCAGGGGCGGCAACGCGGCATCGGACGCGGACTCGTTGAACGCGTCGAGGGGGATGATGGGGCCGACCAGTTCCACGAGGGGGGACAGCGGCCGAGGGTACTCTAGCCCCACGGCCGTGTTGACGAGCACCCGCGCGCCTTTAAACATGTCGTGTTGGGACCGATACGGCGTCAATTGCAGCTCCCATCGCGCTTTGTTGATCTAATGCGAACATGACGATAGACTAGGGGTGGCGCGTGTACCTGCATGAAGGGAGGCGTGAGCGCGACCGACAAGAGCCGCGGGAAGAGCAAGTTCATGCACCGATTCCAGAGACTCATGTGGATCGAGAAGCCAGTGCCCCATGCCGGTACGTACGACGGAGTGCCGCCAATGTCGAACAAGATGGACGGCGAGTTGACCAAGTACGGAAGACCCAGTTTGTGCACGAGGTCGTGGCCGCCAATGGTCGCAATGTCGACCACGACGAGGTTGGGAGGGTCCAGGGACACGACGGGGAAGAGCGCGTCGAACATAGGCTGTGCCGTTGGGATGTAGATGTCATTGAACATGTTGAGGATGCCGCGGAAGTTGGACGCGTCACGCGTGATCGCTTGCAGCTTGTCCCTAAGGACTTCGGCAGAGATGGGGAACGCCCCGGCCGAAACAAACCGCGCCCCTGTGCGCTGGACCCATTCTTTGCCGGAATCGTGCGTGGCGAAACTCACGTTGCATCCCCGCCGCACCATGTCTTCTGCTATTCGAAGCAACGGCGTCGTGTGGCCTCGGATTCCTACCGATATGAACAAGATGTGTTTGCGGTGGAGGTCGAACGTCGGATCAAATGCAGGCGACCGGTCCACGTCTCCGCCACTGAGATCGTACTTGACACCAGCGTAGGGATTCCTTGATATCCAGTAGCATGTGCATGGATGGAGAAGTAGACATAGGAGAAATATCATCCCACATCGAACCAGCCCAAGGACTGGTGGCGGCATATTCGTATCTGGGGTTGTTGGCGCGAGTGACCTGCTGCGTATCCGGCGAAGATTACGCACTTACTAGATGATCCGGAAATTACTACTAGTAATACTATTGACACATTCCAAGATTTATCGCTCCAAAATGTTTGATTGGATACGTAGTATTTCCCAAGTAAAATTCAAAATGGGCAACAGCCAATCAAAACGCTCCCCAACTCATTCCAAAGATTATCGACCGCGCCAAACTATTGGCTGAAATTATCGCATCAACAGTTAATTATTGCTCCTACGCTCTCAACACATTCCTGAGGACATGAACACAGATAACCACAGTGCGGGAGAGCAGTCATACGTGTAGACGACTGGCGTTGCTGAAGAAGTAGTGACTTATTAATAGAGATAGGACGGTCGACCCAGTTGGCTGGTATATGCAACGACGGGCCTCGGCTTGGACCTTGGCCACGGGAGCCAGTGAAAGCCCTTGGTGAAATACTATGTCGGCCAATCACTTTGCATTTTCTGGACACGATTTATGTCCAATCAATCATGGCCGTAATATGGCGACAAGTCATATGGTGTGGTTCGAGGCATTTGATTCGGGGGCACAACCAAATGCGAAATCAAAGCTTAATATACTACTTGAAGTATGTACGAGGGGTGCAACAAATAATCAAAGCAAGTCCTTGTTTTTGTATATAGTTAGTTATACTGCAATGATTTTAGATTGAACAGGTACGGCATACAACACTTGGGGTTGGGCAAGGTGGTACGGATCAGAGACGACAGGCGTGCCCACGGGGGTCACGAGTACAGCATGCGCGGCGGCGTCGTTGGACTGCCGAAATGGCTTCAGGGGTTTCATCGGCTTGCAGCACAAAATGAACCCCACGACGCCACACGCAATCGATACACACGCCCTCACCACCCACAGTACAAAGCCAATTACAGTCGCCACGACCGTACCCACAGCGCCAACAAAACTTCCAATAATGCCACAGCACATGATGAGTGTTTTGAATTTTGAAAAGTGATTTGTCCATGATGCAGAGTAAGTTACGATATTGTCATGTCCACAAGGCGAAAATTAATTCGACGAGTGATGTGATTTGCCCTAGAGTGATTGTCATTGAAGGAACATAAAAATGATGTTTTCGGTAATTATAATACTAGTACTATTAATAGCAGCTACGCTAATAAGTACCAGTAGTATCTCCAACGCGGGTCCCTATCCAAAATTTCTCGGTCTTGTTTGGTGTATCCAAACAAGACAGAGAAATTTTGGGCCATTCCGGGCCAAATTAATGATTGGTTTAACTATGTCAGTTCATCTGGTCAAATTCGAAGTATCACTGTTTGGCCAACCACCGTAGTACAACTTGAACTTGGTAGATGCATTTTTATAATCCTTAGTCCAAGCTCTTTAGTTAGATTCAAACACAAGTCAATTTAATTGTTTGGAATTGAAGTAATAAAATTGTAAAGATGTCCACTCCAAACATTCATTTGCCGAAATGTAGACTTGATTAAAGTATTGCAAATGGGCTGAGCCAACGGTACAAATATATACTGTATTTATACAGTTACTATTCGTTTATAAAGTAACTAATTATCATAGGTTTAACATACCTCCAAATAAGGTTGAAACTCTATAACATAATTGCTGGAATAGTATTAACTCACTAAGGGTTTTATTGTTGCGGTCACTAGTTTTATCCAATTATATCAATTCTAACATTCTACTTCGAAGTATTAGGAGAAGTTCGGCAAATCAATGATTGTTAACTGGTTTCACCGAAGTTCAAGTGAGGAGCGAAAAAATCACCATGAATTGCGCATAATCCGGATAACCACTACCCGGATTATGGGCCTTACAGTCATCGCATGCATTTGTAAACATTTGTTTACAAATGTAATCTACCTGTTGACACACCGGTTTGGTGCAAGTCATCTAAAGACTACGAAAAAATGCCTTGCCTTTCGACAGCTATTCCAACTTTGTATTGATATCTTTTAGGATACTAAGTTAGTAGAACTGGACAAGCCCAACAGAAATTACGGTTCAGATTTTCGATTGGTGAAAAATTGATCGAGCAATAGAGTTTAAACCAACCGGCCTTTTTGTATGGAAATATATGGACCAACCCACGCAAACAATGTAGCGTAATACTAGTACAAACTAAAGTTATTGGCAAATACATCGACGACACGACGGGGGGGGCGCAAGCCCTGTTCATGCCCTCTTCTGTAAGACCTTGCGGGGGGTTACATTCTGAAACTGTAGCATCTAACAGTACAGAGAACCGAGGGCCCGTCTGGCAACCTCAAATATTGCAATACCATTCAGGCCAAATCGCAGCTAAATGACTAGCCAATGAAGTTGCTTTAATCCTAAATTCCAGCCAATGGTAGTTCAGCGATATTGGCCCAGAAGCTTGGCCACTTGTCACAGGTGAAACCTATTCAATTAAATACTGGTACTAGTACATTTTATGATATAAAATTGTGCTTCGAGTCGATTTCTCCAATACTGTAACCAAATATTTTGGGTGAAAAGAAGTACAGGAATGCCAATCTTGGTCCACAGGTGTTTCCAAATATCGCTGGCGTGATCCGCAGTCTCGAGGGACCATGATAGTGGTCCCTCGATTGGCATTCCTGTACTTCTTTTGTGTTATCAAGCGACAGCATCATAGCCGCATCCTGTCCCTTGGTCTGCTTGTTTATCGGGATACTTTGCGTACACGCACTTCGTCGACGGCCTAGACACTGTAACTTTCTCGCAGTTTCGTAAGCGTTACAAGTACAGTGCATTTTCTCTATGAGTACTACGTAGTAGTATACTAGTACTGTACTGTAGTCATGTCAGTCCAACACCAACATTCGTAATATTGTTGAATTTCCGTTTTTATTTAAACCCTTTTTAAAAGCTGTGATACACGCAGTGGACATGTACTATTAATAGTAACTAGTATCGTCGTTTGACAGGCGAACGCAAGTGCGACAATAATGGCAGCGTGGTGAGCAGTCTCATTACGCAACTTTCACTCGAATCAAACAGCATGCAGCCTGCCTTCGATTCTTGGGCCACCAAAACTTTCAACGCAACGGCGTCCGACCTCACTGGTCTTATTTTGGGCAAACCCGCCTTTATCTATGAAGCCCCCGCTGGGGTCCAAACGATTTCGGCGGTCGTCAAGTCCGAGTCTCAAGCCATTGTCGACGCCATGACGTTCACACAAGTGACCACGGAAAGTGGCGTGAAGGCCCTTAAAGTTGACTTGAAGCAAACCTGGTCCACCACGTTTTGGTACTGGAACGGCGACTTCATTGTCGACATCTACGTTCCCAAGCACGCTCTGCAGCTCGTCAACCTCGATGGTTGTGGCGACGTTGCGCTTTTTCCCAACACGTTGACCACCAGGTCATTGGGCATTGAGCTCTCGGGGTCCGGCAGCGTGTTCATTCAAGACACGTCGTCCCTTACTTTCGACCATCTCGACTTGGACGTGTCCGGGTCTGGCCGCATTCAAGTGGACGTTCCTTCGATCGCATTGACAGAATTGGATGCCAGTCTGTCTGGCTCGGGGGCGATTGTCCTGTCGACGGCGACGATCGTGGCCCCAAGTGTGGAAACCGACATTTCTGGGTCTGGAGATATCTACATCCTCGCGACTAAGGGGTTGAATGTCACTGCCCAGTTGGCCACGTCGGTTTCGGGGTCCGGGCGCATCACGCTAGCCGACGCGGGGACGTGCGGCACGCATGAAGCCGAATTGAGTGGGTCTGGCTCGATCCAAGCTGGGTCTATGGCGTGTCAAATGGCCGAAGCCAAGCTGTCGGGCAGCGGCAGCATGTACTTAAGCTCGGCGGTGTCGATCGATGTGGAAAAGTCTGGGTCCGGAACGGTGGCTGTGGTCGGTCGCGCCCCCCACCAAGTGACTGGTGCGATCGAAGTGACGACCTCCAACCCTGTTACACGCGTCGCGTTGGCGGCGTTTCCAGCCCACACTGCGTCACATTCGTTCAAGTTTGGCACTGGCTTGTTGGTCATCCTGGGCGTTGTGCTTGTGGTTGTGCTGTTCATCGTGATAAAGAAGGTCCGCAACAGGTGCCGCCGACGCCGAGACTCGCAGCATGAAGAGCCTCATGCTGCAATTCCTTACGGTGTCGCCACGACCCCTGTCCCTGTGGTGATGGTCGAAGTTGTACCGGAAGCCCAAATTGTCAACGACCCAAAAGGCCCGGAGGAGAAGTTCGTCTAACTGAACGCTCCCACAATTCATGATTTCAATTATAAACCTTCAAATCACTTTATTACTCAAAATTCGTGGTCGTGCCGAAATGGATATATATGCCCCTCTGGTGATTGGTCTTGCATGACCACTGCAAACTCAAAACACAACCACTGAAATGTACTGTACACGCTCGTACTATTTTCGCAGGCTCTTGATGTTGCCCACACCAGCATTAGACATCCTGTCTGCGACTTCGCATCCTTGGATTGTCATCTTTGATGTGTGATATTGCCTACATTAGGTCGTCACTGTTAGAATGCAACGGACATGTCGAAATATATCTTTGGCGACCTTTCGCAAAACGTACTTAAGATGCCTGCATTCGCACCTTAAGAGAGTTCATGATCGAACATTCGACGATGCTCAAGCAGACTGTTCCGACGTTCCTCAAGCCAGCGGTGTGGTCGTCGAGATATGGTGCGGCGATTTGTCTATCCCGTCCATCCTTACACGATGCATGCGACCGCTGTAGGGGACAACTTTTACACGCTGGCCATCACTGGCTTCGTCGTCCAAGATGCTACCTTCGCCGAGTACACCATCCAGGTCAAATGCGGGTCGGATACTTGGATCGTGAATAGGCGCTTCCGCGAGTTCGTCGACCTCTGGAACGAGTATGCTGCCCACAGCTGCTTCCATCTTGTTATTCCCGTCCTCACACTCTCCCATATGACAATGGTAGACTGCACTGCCTTGGCTCTCGCCTTCCAGAACTGGTACGACTCAACTCGCTTCGCTCGATGTTACAACATGCTATTCCTAGCCGGCCAAGTCGTTTCTGTGCTTTCGCGACTTGAGCCACGACTACCTGTCGGAGCGCCGACGGGCCCTGGAAGAGTGTCTGTGGGACCTGCTTCAACTGTCCAGCATGGGCGAGATCGACGCCATCAAATCCTTTTTGGATCTCATCAAAGACGATCGATATTAAAAGCATACTTCATGATTCCTACTTCTTGCCCTTCTTCTTATTCTTCTTCTTGTTCTTCTTGCTCGCGTCAGGGCTGGCGGCAGGAGCTGCTTCGTCGTTTTGGACGTCCGTCACGAGGTTGTCTGATGGCTCCAGGTCTACGTACCCGTCACTGGTCACACTGGTCTGCAACGCCGCATTCGTGTCTTCGTCATCGTCGGTGACAATCGTCAACGCTTTCGAAGACGACGCTTCGTCACTCTCAATCACTTGAGCCGCCTCCACGTCTTCAATGGACGGGGAAGTGGGCGGCAAACTGCCCTTTCGAGCAATCTTTTTGGGTGACGAAATAACTGTCGTGGATGGTTTAGGCGACGAAACAACTGGCGTGACGCTCTTAGGAGACGCCTTTGGGGACGACTTGTGAGCGATGTACGCGGCTTCAATGACACTGGCGGCTTCGACTTGATCGCTATCCGGTTGCGGTGAGCCCTTGCGGTTGATCTGGACTGGCGATGACACGGGCGGCGTGGGCTGCTTCTTCGGGGACGACGTCGGTGTTGGCTTTTTAGGTGACGGAGCGGGCGAGTGCGTTGGCGATGTCTTGTGCGCAATGTAGGCTGCTTCAATCACGCCCACGGCCTCTGCTTGAGTGTCGAGTGTCGGGGGTGTGCTGGACTTGCGAGTTTGCGCGGGGGATGACACTGGCGACGCAGGTTGCTTGGCAGGGAGCCGTTTTGGCGATGCTGGAGGCGAGGATTTGTGGGCAAGGTACGCGGATTCAATGGCCACCGCCGCTTGCTTGGGCGACGGTGGAGGCGAAGGAATCTTAGCTTTCGGTGATGGCAGCGGCGACGGAGCTTTCGCTTTGGTGACCGGCACTTGCTTTGGCGACGGTGGAGGCGAAGGAATCTTGGCTTTCGGTGATGGCAGCGGCGACGGAGCTTTCGCTTTGGGTGAAAGCGCTACCGCCTTGGACGTGGCATGTTTCGGAGAGGTTGTGGGGCTGCTGAGCGAGCGACTGTTGTCGTCCTTGTTGGTCTTGGGTGATTGGTCCAAGAACTTTAGCGCCAGGAATGCCGCAAGTCCTACGATGCCAGCCGCAGCCACGACGAGCGCAGCCGAACCTGGCCCGATCCGCTTGCTGGCCATCTGCTTGACAAGTGACACTTGGAAGGATTTCTGTGGTGGTTATTTTCGGCAACGTTTGGTTCAGAGGTTGTCGCAACACTCTGGAAGGAGTAACCTCCATACTGCTATTCATATCATTTCACGGCTGAATTTTGCACTTCACCGACAGGCAAATGTAATAATATACCCTATGTTGCAATTTAATTTAATATTTTTATAAAATTAAAATAATATGTTGCAGGTGATAATGCGTAGGGTCGTCGTGACTCCATCGTCGTCGCTAGATGTCCCATACAGTGGCATTTTCATCGCTGCAGCGACCGCTTATATGCATCCTGCTCCTCTCGCCACTCGCGTTCCCGTTGTTCCTTTAGGCGACGCTTCTGCTCCTCACGCTCAAGGACCACGTCGCGCTCCCGCTTCGCTGCGTCTGTGAGGATGGGCGTGTCGTCGAAAGCACTTCTGGCCACCCGACGGTCCGTTGCGTTGTCAACCTCGACGTCGGACGTCGTCCTAGCATTTCGATTCTTATCGGGAGATGGCGTGGCTCCAAGTATGGGCATAGCGTCGGGGATGGTCAATGGACGCGCCTTCTCGTCACTGTCCAGCGCAGTCGCCTGCAACGACCGTCGCCGGTCTCCACTTGGATTATCCTCTCCCCCCAGCTTCTCCAGTACGATAGACTGGACCTGAGGATCCGATAGTTTCTTCTTCGGCGGTGTCAAGCTCGGCAACTTGTCCTCTTCGCGGGGGGTTTTGGGCGGGGTGAACGACACGTGTTGTCCATGCCGAGGTTGGGGGATGAGGCCATTCATCGATTCATCGGTCGAGCTACGTGAAGTTGTCGCCGCAGTCGCGTGCGTGGCAGTCCGTGGTAAGTGGGCATGAAGCGCCTCCTTGTCGTCGCTGGCTGGAGGTCGAGGAGACTTGGCGACTGCTGGCTCTAGCACACCTCCGAAAACCACTGGGTGCACTCTGGCTGCGGGGGGCAACTGCAGCGATTGGCTGTCTGGGTAGGCAAACGCTGTTTTGCACACGCGTGGCGGTATCCTGTCGTGCTTGGCTTGGTCGTGCCGCTGGCCCACATCCTGGTAGACTTCGTCGTCTGGGGCATCCAAATCCAACGTGAGGGTCGTTCGATGGTGGTGGGGATTGTAGGGGGATGATGATGTTGTTGATGACGGGGCGGCCGCCGTGCTGGCGCGGGCTCGATTGGACGTATGGCGGGAAGGCGGCAGCGCAATATGGCGCTGTTGGATGAACGGATGGCGCAGCAATTGGTCGGCACTCCATCGGTCGTCGGGGGGGATCTGCAAGCACGCGAGCACAAACGATGTTGCGACTTCGGACAAGGTGGACGGCAGCGCCGGGGGGGCTGTGAGGTTGGCGATGTGGTAGAACAGCGCCACCTGGGTTTGGAACTTCATGTCTTTCCAGAGGGGGGCCCCCGTGAGCATCTTGAGCAAAGTACACCCGATGCTCCAAATGTCGGCTTTAGTGTCGTGAGTATGCTGCTTGATCACTTCAGGGGCCATGTAGTACGGCGTGCCGCGCATCGACTTGGACTTGGCGATGGAGCTCGCGCTGAGGAGCCGCGATGCCCCAAAGTCGGCCAGTTTTACCGTGCCATGCTGGTCAATCAAAATGTTGGACGGCTACACACGGGTTGAAGTGCTTAGAAACCCAATTGTGTTCGTACAGTAGTTGGCTGAGCTACATCACACTATTACGTACCTTGATGTCGTAGTGAATGACGTGGCGCGAGTGGAGATACTGCACCCCCAAGAGGACTTGGGACATGTAATTTTGAGCCACCGGCTCGGAGCACCCAAACGTTTTTGTGTTGTCTTCCAAGCTTCCCCCGGGCACCCATTCCTAATGGTTGGTATATATACATTGTGGATAGTAGTTAGTGAAAGTACTGTAGCGGGGGGGAGGGGGGGGTGCTTACCGTGAAAATATACAGCGTGCTCGTGGCTTCGTTGAATTCGCTCCCAATGTATGTGACGATGTGCGGGTGGCTCAAACTGCGCAACAACGTCACTTCTTGCTGGATCGCCGCGATTTCGTCGGGCGTTTCTTCAGCATACGAGATCTCCTTGACCGCCATCAAGTCGCCACTTGTTTCGTTGCGAGCAAGGTACACCTACGTGCACGACATAACCCCCGTCGTCACCAACTACTAGTGTAGGGAGGGTTGCACCTACCGAGCCAAAGCTACCCGATCCCAACAACTCGCCCTTTTTCCACGCAAACGTCGTCTCTACAAACCGTTGTCGACTCAATAACGTTAGGCACTATGTAGTCCGCTTCGTACCGTGAAGCGAATCCGTGTGTTCCCGAGCTTCTTTCGATTTCCACTCGCTTTCGTCCTGCCCTGCCCCCCCCGGCAGCGCTTCCATGGACGTATATTCGACTTGCTCCATCCTACGGGCCCTCGTTGAACGCAGGGAGGTGCGCTGTTTCGGGGATGAGCTGGCTTTGGGGCTTGTGCATTGCAGCGGGGTGACGAGGGTTAATGCTGCCGTGGATGTATCTTGCTCCAGCGGTAGCGATGCTGGTTTACTGGCGCCACCTCCCATTCACGGTGCCATGTATTCCGAGGACACACGTTCTAAAGGGCTCTCGGGCGGCCAACCAGTATAAATAGCCTCGTAACGTCGAGCATTCAACCAACACGTGGCATATTTTCAGAGTTGCATATCACCTATTAATAATGTCCAGCACAATGACTGGCCCCTCGATCCAAGCCCCCCCCCTCGCTTCGTAGGAGCCACCGCGCCTGACAACCCTCCGAGTCGTAGTTACGTGATTGCTGCATGTCTGCCTATCTAGTTGTATGATGCAGTACTAGTATGTAGTACTAACTGTAAACTGTACGGGTGCTGTACTTAACGTGGGACTTGCGATATTAACTAGTACAGTACTGTGTAGGATCATAACGTGGGAATATGCGTGCTTCACATTCGCCTGCATGTTGGATGCCACAGCTGACCATGTGGCGGTCACAAAATTTCAGTAACGATGATGGCAAAATTACATGGGGGGAACGCTTCGCTATTGTCGTGGTTGACATTGCTGCCGCCATCACCGCCATCGATTTGCCCATGTGCGACTGATGCGGGGCGATCAGTTTGTGAGCACTGATCCCAACAAGCTCCAGTGATCTGCGTACGCATGTGCAGCATCTGGATATCTCTGGGCAGTACAGTAGTACAGTCACTTTGCACTATAGTACAGTGTACTTTGTAGTAGTTCCATGTAAACATGGTCCATGCATGGGCATTCAGACTGGGGTTTCAGAACGTGCATCAAGGGACTGGCTTCATGAAAAACACCGCGGGCGAGATCCTTCTCCAGAGCACAAGGAGAAATCTCCGTCGCTGGCGTATAGTATCGCCACCGCCGCCATGTCAACAGCCGCAATGGTGTTGGTGGCAAATTTTGTGGAACCTTGTACAACCGTCGGAATAACCGCCACATATGTAGCGGCGCGCCACGTCTATTTATAAATCTCACCTTCTACTCTGGCTTATTCAGATTGCAATTATAGCGGCCGTCGACATATGAACTGGGTCGTTGCATTGGCGCTTTGCCTGGCTGTCCTCACCTCGCACACGCACGGATGTGCGCAAGATGCCGACACAGACTATTTTGGCAACGACATTGCTTCCACCACCCGCCCGTCTGCCGGCGACTGCTGCCAAGACTGCAGTGCTCGCGACAACTGCGTTGGCTACGTCTACACGAATGGCGTGTGCTGGCTCAAGAGCCAACTCACGGCGCGGTCGTTCAAGGCAGGTGCGACGGCAGGCTACAAGGCCAACTCGTGCTCGGCCATTGAGCAAGACATCGATTACCCCGGGTTTGACATCGCATCGACAAAGCGCACCGACGCAGCTCAATGTTGCGACGATTGCACGGCCAACCCGAGTTGCTCCGTCTTTGTTTGGTCGTCCTACCAAGGCGGGACGTGTTGGCTGAAGAGCCAAAAGGGGGTGCGCGTGGCAGCTGCTGGCGCCCGCGCAGGCTCCCGCACGACCGCGGGTCAGTGCGGGGCGATCGAGGACAACACAGACTACTGGGGCAACGACGTGGCATCGACTCAGCGCGCGTCCGCCGATCTCTGCTGCGACGACTGTGCCGCCAACGCGCAGTGCTCGGTGTTTGTCTGGCTCAGAGGCACGTGCTACCTCAAGAGCCAGAAAGGCGCCAAGTCGACTCTGAACGGGGCGAAGGCGGGGTCAGTCGGGTCGCAGTGCACCCCCCTGGAAGCCAACACGGACTACAAAGGGAACGACCTTGGAACGACCTCCCGCGCCAACGCTGGCGACTGCTGTGCCGACTGCGTGGCGAACCCCAAGTGCATCGTGGCTGTTTGGTTCCAAGGCACGTGCTACCTCAAGCACACAAAGGGGGCGGCGTCGACATCGAACGGGGCGTCCGCTGTGACGGTGCGCGGCCGCACGTCGTCGCCGCCCCCGGCCAACAAGCCGCCGCCCCCAATGCAAAACGTCCAGGCGCAGTTCGCGTACCCCAAGTCGTGGAAGGCAGGCACGTACGACATGGTCACGAGTTTGCAGGGGTGCCAGAAGCGGTCCGTGTACAGCCAAGGCACGATCGCGCCGTACCACGAGGAAGTGAGCATGGTGTTCCGGGGCCCTATGGACATTTACGACGTCAGCGTGTTCCAATTCACGGGCGCCAAGTGGGTGCGGTCCTCCAAGTACAGCGCCGGCACTGGCTACTCGAACAACATTGCGTTTATGAACAACGCCAACCCGGACAAGTACAACGGCGGGGCCCCCCAGGGGTACGCCACGGCCGACGGCATCGGGTTCTCGCGCGACCCCGTGCAGTTTGGGGGGTGGCTCCGGGACGCGTCCAACCCGTCGGACCAGTTCGGGGGCCCGGGCATCACCACGGGCGCCGAAGTCAACATCATGCAGGCATCCAAATGTACTGCGGACTCGTGCTTGGGGTACTTTCCCGCGAATTATGGGCTCCACGGATGGGGCGGGAGCAAGATCTTTGTGACCAAAGTTCGGTTTGGCGCCGGGGGGATTCCCGCGATCTGGCTCTTGAACGCCCAAGTGCTGCGGTCCAACCAATATGGATGCAACTGCCGCGGCCGCGCAGACCCCGGCGGGTGCGGGGAGCTGGACGTGGCCGAAGCCATCTACGCCGGCACCACCACCATCGCCACCCACAACTACTACCTGAATGCGAACCCGTCGCCCGGCCATGACACGTGGACCACCCGGCCGACCAACGCCCCCGCCACCTTCGTCACGATTCTGGACGAAACAACCGGGTCGCTCAAGATCCTCAAGTTTGGCGACGGCGACTACAACTACTTTGACACGGACGAGCTCAGTATTGACAACGTTAACACTCTTGTGGCGTAGGTAGGTGGTAAGTAGTGTATACTGCTATAGTATGTAGAGAGCGCTAAGCCACAAATACGAACTGTAGCTATTGTGAATTCGCTATGAACATTCAAAATTCGCGTGGTTTGTCATCAATATTAAATCTCGCTCGAGTTTTGATTGGTTGAATATACTTGTCCTTCTATAAGAGCCAATCAAATCCACTCAAAATTGGATTAGCCAATCGTGTCGATTCGTGATTATTCGCGATATTCGATTATTCCACGGGGATAATCGAATTAGCTTGGCTGTATATTATTGCACATGAGCTTTCCGCGGGTATGGAGGTTGCCAGGCTGCAAGTGCACACAAATAGTAGTCCCGCAGTCCACTTTGGTCGTCGGTTTGCCTGTACAGTACAACGCCAACTGTAGCTGATCTGCCTGCCGTTCACCGAGTCACGCCCTTGAATGACACTGAAAACTACATACAGTATCCCTGGAGATCTTCTTAGGTTTAGAGCATCCCCACGGTTACAACCTGCACGATCGTCATGTTTCACCCGCAGTCAACGGGCGGGCCACACTTTGGTCTGCCGATGGTAGCAGCTGGAGGTATACACGGTAGTTCTTTGAACGACACATCCTCCACATGCCCACCTGTCCCTGCACCTGTCCCTGCCTGCTCCTGTTAACTCATCCATCGCCGCCACCATCACCCACATTTTGAGTGGTGACGACGGACTCTGGATTCCTGACGCTGCTGCGATAGTTATAACACAATCTTCCTGTTTAATCGTCGTCCGCCTGAGTCGTTCGTTGATTCGCGGCTGCGCTCGTTTGTTCGTTCGTTGGCTTATCTTGATCGGCTCCGTCGGGACCGACCACTGCGATTCCGCGATCGCGATCGAGACCGACTTTTGCTTCGATCGCCGCCCCCCTTCTTGTCGTCGTCACCATGTGTATTGTAATGCCGTTCGAGCTCAAACATCATGGCACGAGACACCATCTTGATGTGCATAAAGTTGCAGTACCCGCCTCGGTTGCACGTGCCTTCGTCAAACTGGCGACACCTTGCCTCTCGAAAGTCCGTCACGGGGGAGTACTCGCACATGAGGGGTCGACCGCCGTAGAACCGACCGTAGAGGACCTTGTGCGCGGCGGCTGCGCACTCTTCGTCTTCAAACTTGGCATACACGTTGCCCACCAAGTGGTCGCCGAGGTTGTCGCACACGTTGAGCTCCTCGACCTTGCCGAATTTGCACAGTTCTTCAAACACTTCTTCGAAAAAGTCCTCAAAGTCTTCGTCCACGGTCTTTTGGTCCAATTGGTTCGGGTCACCGTTCGCGGCAATCACAGTCGACAGCGGGTTCTGGTACATGTGCTTCACCAACAACGTTTGGGAGAACACGGGTTTGTTGTGGGAGCGGGAGCAACGATCGCCATGCCGACATGCACCAATTTTGAAGTAGAACGGGCAGTTCACGCGATCTTCCTCTGTGCCGTGGATGCGAGCCAAATGTTCAGCCCCCCCTCCAGTGGGGTCACCGCGGCGATCACGGAACCCTCCGCCACCACCGCCCCCGCCGCCGCCACCACCCATGCGGCCTCTGTTGTCCCCTCTGTACCCTCCTCCGCCACCACCGTAGTCGTTGTACCTGCTCATCCTGTCTCTGCGCGCCTGTACTCTTGTTGTGGACCGACGGCCAAACGCCAAATGCCACCTGGCCGTGGGCCGTTCAAATCTCAAATACTGTAACAATTGATAATCTCGCCCAATTATGTATTCATGCAGGTTTACGAGTTGGCTGCCAACCACACACAAAGCGAAGAAACCTCTATAATTGGATAGATTTGGATGCTTCAAAACCTGCAGCATTTTATCTACAATCCTGGTACTGTTGTTTGGCACTGCCAGTAACAAGTGCAATTTGACGCTAGAACGGAACAGTATCAACGTTATGTCAACTACTCCGTGTACGTACTATAGCCCCCGAGCTAAACATTAACGGTAACGTTAGCAGTGTTAGTTTGAGCTCATCGCTACTTTCCAAATGCTGCCAATATTATATAGTATTAATACTACTATGTACTACTATTAATACTACTAGTAGTAGTACATATTACTATAATATTAATAGTATTGTGCTTTTCACATATTTTGCGCGTTGTTTTAGCTCCTAAAACCATCCAAAGTTTAACCTAAACCGAAGTTGCACACGACGTAAAAGTAAGCTTCCCCACCGTTCTGTCATTGGCTGATCTAAAACTTGCGTTGTTTTACTAAAACTACTTCGTTTTATTAACTCCCGTGGCCAAGCAGTCAT
>NW_009798269.1:608780-615773 GCF_000520075.1 Aphanomyces astaci | reverse complement strand
TATTTTGGACCAGAGTAGTATATAATTATTATTGGAAGCATTTGGACAAAAGGTAGCTTTTTTTGGTCAAAGTTTGGGAAGATTCTGTATACATTTCAAAACCATTTTATATCCATTTTAAACTAAGACTTTCCTTCAAAATTATTAGTATACTCGAAGCATTACGTTTTGCGGACTTTGCCCAGTCGAAACTGGTTTTCGCGATTTCCCGCAGCGTCCTGGTATGGCGCTGAGTAGTGAGTGTTAACATCTGTAACTACTTTATGTCGACTGTGAAGAAGGTTATGCCGTGCATTATTCCATGATGGTGAATCTGGCCAAAGTCGCAGACACAAAAATAAAACCTTGCGTTTTAATTGGTGTATTTTCCTGTACGATCGGATTCGAAACATCGGATTGGCTGCCACCTACCCAAGATGTCGTTGGTACTTTCTGCGCGATTTCATTGGCTAAAATTCCGTGGAAACATTGAAACAGTTTATAAAATCACATGCAGCAGCAGGCTCAGGCGGCGACAGCGCTCCGATCGAGCCAGCACCGCGCGAGCTTACCGACTCCACCCGCTGAAGATGTAACTTCGACCACTCAAGGACCTCGATTCAAGTACGTGGTGCAAGAAGGAGATACGATCGCAGGCATAGCTCTACGGTACGCCCTGGAAGTTCGCGCAGCACGAACTCGTCCGTGTTGTTGATGTGTGTCTGTAGCCATGGCATGCGCGAGTACGACTTGCGCCATCTGAACCATTTGTTCGGCAGCAACATCTACAAAGGCCAAGAGCTCGTTCTGAGAGTCAAGATCCGCAGCAACAGTGTCCCGACTAGCACAATCCACGACAGCATCACTTCTGCGGCACCCACCTCCGCGGCAACTGCTCGACGGTACACGCCTCTACGCATCGAGATGCGTTCTAGACCGTCACTACGTTTTGCGTTCAGGCTAAATCAGGGTCGAAGCGGAGGAGGTATCAGCGAAGAGTCCCCATCGACGCCCACAATGTACACAGACTGCTGCCACCTTCGAGGCTATGACCACCTTTGATTGTATAGATCCCGCCAACCGTCCAGTAACCAGCAGGACGACGCATCCATCACGAGCAACAACAACAACAACACCCCCCCCATTCTCATGAAGGTCAAAGCCGTCCCCCCAGCCCAGCCAGAATCCCAACCCAAGCACTCCAAGCCACTCATGGAAGTTACGTCGATTCCGCAGCTACATAATGCAACCTCCATGGACATTTTACCAGACCCGGTGATCTTTAAATCTCTCGTGCCAAAGGTAGGACCATCCACCAATTGACTCTATTCTTTCCATTTACGACTTGTCGATAGTATAAAGTATCATATATATATATATCCATGTACGAATCTCAATATATATATATATATATGGGGTTCAACCCCCCCTCCATATTTATATGTTTTGACGACTTCGTATTTGCAACCCAAAATGGGAGTGTAGCTGGAAGCGTGTTTACCTCCGCAATACCGCGGCTACGATTGGGCGGTCGCGTACAGGTAGGAGGCAGTTGTGTACCGTACAGTACTCTCGTTCCCCCCCTCACTGACCTCATTCGTGTCGACAGTTTGGCGCAACATGGCGCGAGCCTCGACACACTGTACCGTAAAGTGTACCATCGCCGGGCGTCGTTGGTGGTGGTGGAGACGGGGGACGGCGACATCTTTGGCGCGTTCGCGGCGTCGCCATGGGCCGTGTCCAACTCGTTTTACGGCACGGGCGAGTGCTTTGTGTTCACGTGCTACCCCAAGTTCGAGCACTTTCCATGGAAGGGCCACAACGCCATGTTCATGTTCAGCAACGACAGCATGCTGGCCATGGGCGGCGGCGGCGGCTTTGCGTTTGGTCTGAATGCCGACCTGTCTCGGGGCACAAGCGCTCGCTGCTTGACGTTTGAAAACAGGTACTTGTCTGTCTTGTACACAAAATTTGGACTTTTGTGCTGATTCTTTGCCAAATCTATCGATCGATCTGACTTTTGTATATCAAGATCGTCCAGTATCACACTAATTTCATTCACACACTAATTTCATTAACACACTAATTTCATTCACACACGAATTCGATGTTGCGTTGGTCGAAGAGTGGATCATTTGATTGGCTACTTGATTAGTGTTCGGGGATATGATTGGTTGATCGGTTGTCTGTCGATTTCGACTCGACTTTACAATGCTTTACTGTACATGATTCGTTTGTGCGATCTTCGCGTACGATGTGGTTTACTCACTCCTTTTGGATGTGTCATGATTGCATTTATTTTTAAAAAATATTCTTTGTTTTTATACGTTCTTCAATTGAAATAATATATATATAGTATTTAGATGAAATAATCTATTTCGAATGTGGGAGTAGATGCCTCACCAAGCGCAGTGAATTCGACGTGGTCAACTGCGAAGTGTGGGAATTCGTGCCAAAGGTCTAAAACAATCGCCACGAACGACACGTGTGTGGCAAAATAGTATTATTTTTTCATATTTCATGGATATATATATTTATGGTTGCAACACTGTCAACGCGTGTCATGGTTGGGCTCTTGCAGCGCCTGGACGAGTACGGCAAGCTTGTGCATGCTGTGGGCTTTGACTTCGTTGTCCAGGTCACGGTCTTGAAACCAGGTCTGGTTGATGGCATGGAGGGTCGGGAGCAGCGCGGGCTCGTACACGTGGCGGCACGACGGCAGTTGGAACGCCACCAGGTCGATCGCATCTCCTTGTTGGCGCACATTCAAATTCTAAGTAAATGAAAGGTCAAAGTGCACCCTTTCACATCAACCACATACAGGAGTTTGCACAAACGACTTTGTCGCTTCGCAAAACGCGGGCGATGTGAACGCATGATGCAGAGCGTGCAACGGATGCTGCCCATCCTCAGACGCGGCGGTCCGCGCTTCCAAGACCAAATGCAGCGCCAGTTGAAGCGCCTACCACGACGACTTTGAGTATAGAGGGAATGATGTGGAATGATGGGGGGGGGGGTACTTTGTGTCGAAGGGTCGCCGGGCGCCGAGCATCTTGCATGATGTTGGCCAGAATATGAACGCCGTCGTTGCGTAGCAACAGCGCTTGCGCCTTGTCGTTGGCTTGGGTTAGGGCCGACAGCGCGTACAGCATCTTCCTTTGCATGGCGTACACTGTATCGGCTTGGTCTTCTTCGTGAGGGTCCACGACGAGGGAGTGCAGCACATTCGGCATCGCGCCAGCTTGCAACGCCCATGTCTGGGCTTGTTCGTAGTGCTTCACGGCACTCCCCACCACCCACGCCGCTACTCAAACGTTTTACATGTCAGCGCTGCTAAATTACAACTATAGGATATATCCAGTTCCGGATATAATATATATATATATATATATATATATCAGGCACTGGATCACGAGGACGTACCCATGCTGCGCACTTTGTAGCTTGAGGCGTTGAGGTGGTGCACCGTGGCTTCTAGTCCCCCGAGGGTGTTGAAGTCTTTGGCCTTGTCCAGGTCTTGCACTTCCCACTCCAGCTTTTCCAGCGCATCGATGACATTGGCTTCATGCACGTCGACGTCCCCCGTCGTGGGCGTCACGAGCGTGTCAATCAGTTCTTGCATGTACTTGACCTCGTCGCGGATCTGCGCCGACGCTTCCTTGAGTTCTGCCTGCCGCGCCTTCCACACCTTGGCAATGAACGCGGAAAACTGCTCTTTGGTCAGCTTCCCATACGCTTCGTGGATGTTCATGCCGTCCAGCTGGGGCGGTTCGGGCAGTTGAGCCAGCACGTTGTACAGGGATTCGCCAATCACGTGGCCGCTGGCGTCGCGGACAGCGCCGTTCGATGAAGCTTCGTCATGTTCGTCGTTGTTGTCGGTGGAAATGGAGGTTTCCGTGTGGTAGATGTCGGTGGTGGTGATGCCTGTGTGGCGCCGAGGTGGCCCTGCGGCTTTGTCCTGGTTGGCGTCGTCCTCCAACAGTTTGGCCTCCTTCAAGCCGGTCTGCAAATTCACGCGCACATGCAGGCCCTACCAAGGAATCGTCAGCATCTCGTGCTTTGTGAAAGTGTCATGTACCCCTGGGATGTGTTCGTGTGCTTGGATCTCTTTCCATTCGTGGGTAGGCTCAAAGATAGCAGTCTTTGCCACGTCATCGGCTTTTCCAGTTTGGCTCGCGTCGCAGGTCGCTCCTCCATCCGCGGAACAAGAGTCCGTGTGGACAGGAACTAGCGCCACGGCGTGGTTATCGGCATGGACATGCATTGCCAGCAGGCTCAAGCCTGCCAGGCACAGCAGCAGCAGCATCTTTGACGGCATACACGTCATCATGACTACACTACAAACGCGCAATGATAAATGAATGACACGGATAGCACCGTTGGAAGTTGGCTCCCGGCTGGCCAATCACAAATCCCAAAAATGAACAAAACAGGTTCGAGAAAAAGTATATACATTACTCAAGTACATGCGATGGGATTGCTTTTAAATTTTTCCACGTGACCACGTGGCTGAAAAGCGAAAGGTCACAATCTGTGATGACGATCTTGCATGCGAAGGGCAGTGACGTGGCAGGGCACTGCACAGCACTACCATCGATAGATGCAAATAGTTACGGCGGTACTACTGCACTGGGAAGGCACTTTGAAGGTTTCGTTCAGTGGCTCAGCATTTTGGATTGGTCTCGCTAAACTCATGGGTGAGCTACACTTCAGAGGCCACGGACATGTCGATGTTAGGAGATTACACATCAGTCATTGATGAAGTCAAGGAGCTAGCCATTTACGAGTAGCGATCTCATGAATGCGCATTAGAAATCAATAGTTGGGCTTTCATGCCGTCGTCGGTGTCTTCAACCGACTACTTTAGCCATGGGACAGTATTGTAAGCTAGCTAGGCCACGAGGAGATCGTTTGGGAGGTCGACTTCCATGGCTTCGGCGGCGGTTTTCGCGGCTTTGGTTTCGGCGGCGGTGGCTGTCAGGAGGCGTTGGTAGTGGAGCTTGGTGCATGCGGAGTTCCGGGGTTTCGGGGTCGTAGGCATACATACCATTGCTAGAGGTAGGTAGCAAATTCGCATACTGTAAGTACATGTACCAGTGTAGTATTAGGCTACATTGCGTTGTGGATAGTTCGCTTCATAGAATGCGCACACAGCATAACATACATGTTCCTATGAGACTGTTCACTAACGTTATGCATAAAGCACTCCATCTGAAAGACGACGAGAAGGGACGACGATATGAATGAATTAAGGTCAAAACAAC
Source organism: Aphanomyces astaci (assembly GCF_000520075.1). Classification (NCBI taxonomy): domain Eukaryota; phylum Oomycota; class Saprolegniomycetes; order Saprolegniales; family Verrucalvaceae; genus Aphanomyces; species Aphanomyces astaci. The sequence goes on along the minus strand of NW_009798269.1, from coordinate 610,530 downwards.
TACGCTTCATCAAGCTCGCGCAGGTTGCGGTAAGTGGTGCCGCCTTCAGGGAGTGATGGCTTCTTGGTGGCAATGCCGTACACAATCACGGCGAGCCCGTATACAATCGTGATAATCGCGACGACCAGGCCGTAAACGTTGTCCAGCATCAACGTGAGGAACCCGAGGAAGAAGAGGAAGAAGCCGCTGCCGATGAAGTTGCCGATCAAGCCGAACCACTCGAGGGGTTGCTTGGATCCGAACGCCGTGGCCGCGAACAATGCGTACGAGAGCATGATGTGATACAGGTGCAACACGATGCGGGAGATCGTGGACCGCGCGATGCCGGCATTGCTAATGCTGTACTCATCGTTGACAAGGAGCCAGACTGCGGCGATGGAGTTTAGGATGGCAAACACGCAGAGAAGAATCTGGTTGACCTTCTTGTCCGAGATTTTGGGCTTGCAGCAGCAGCACTTCATGGCGATAGAGTTGGCAAGCACACAGTCAATTCAGAAATGTCGAATCTTGAGGTTCAAGATTTGTGGTCGATGGGTTTGCCCCAAAGTCGTGGTAGGTGTATTTGTAAGCCTATCATACAGCTTTCATAGTCTAATATCAACCAATCCAGGCGTTTAACGCAAGTGAAATGTGAAGATAGTTTGGGATTATCAAAATTTTGTTGGTTTATCCCTGGCATGTGTTGACATTCACTGAATCACGAATTTACAATAAAATTCGATTGAATATTATTATGTACATGTCGAATGAGGATACAAAATGTAGATATAAGTGAATTCCATGACGATTAAAATGTACGCTGTACTTTCGGGTACAGTACAGTATCTATATCACCTCTTTTACGCGAATGCAAACCATACCGCAAGCTGCAGGAGCCATACAACAACGTATACGTAATTATATATATATCGGTACCAGCTTTTTATCGTATCAGCGGTTTACTGAGCGTCTTCCCGTCGATAGTATCGACGTCGACCGGGCTGCATTGACAGGTAAGCTAGAGGAATGTTACTTCAATTACTCCTTGCACCAATTATTTTAACGTTAAGGTGATTCACAATACCCTAAGGGTGCATGCGTCTGGTAACATTTCAAGAATAATATTCCATTTTTTTGGTAAAATGGGATAAACGAAAAATGCCATTTTCAAAATGGAGGTAAAAGGTCCACTTTGTAATACTAGTACAGTATAGCGTTTTGGACCTGCTCAAGGCGTAAATCCCACACTCGGAATTATTGGATTTGGGTTAAAAGTCTTCAAGGAAGACATGTTTCACAGTCAATTTTGATCAGATTCGTTGAATTCGGCCCCAAAATGGTGTTTTGGGCCAGAATATTGTAAGTACCCGTCTGGTAACAAATGTTTTCTCAGAAATATATTGTAATAAAGTACTACCTCTGTCCTGAAATGTTGGCTACAATCAGATATTTTGAAAAATGAACGTGATACCGGTCGAGTTATCTGAAACGAATGTAAGACTTACCTAACGTTATGTGCAGAGGAGGTTTCAGAGCGAGCATACCAATCAAGATTCTTCGAGCCAAAACTGAACCAATCAAAGAGAGAAATCAGATCCCATACTTTGTCCTATTGTGTGATATTCGGCGCAAGCGTATCCGGATGACCGATTCCCGGATAGTACTTCGTTTTTCGAAACAAGTTTAGAATGTCAGTCCACGCCCCAAGAATTCGGACCGGACTGTGTTGCAGCACCTTCTCACACTGGGCAATGACCAACCAACCCCCCCG
>NW_009798269.1:605076-606980 GCF_000520075.1 Aphanomyces astaci | reverse complement strand
ACCAATTATTTTAACGTTAAGGTGATTCACAATACCCTAAGGGTGCATGCGTCTGGTAACATTTCAAGAATAATATTCCATTTTTTTGGTAAAATGGGATAAACGAAAAATGCCATTTTCAAAATGGAGGTAAAAGGTCCACTTTGTAATACTAGTACAGTATAGCGTTTTGGACCTGCTCAAGGCGTAAATCCCACACTCGGAATTATTGGATTTGGGTTAAAAGTCTTCAAGGAAGACATGTTTCACAGTCAATTTTGATCAGATTCGTTGAATTCGGCCCCAAAATGGTGTTTTGGGCCAGAATATTGTAAGTACCCGTCTGGTAACAAATGTTTTCTCAGAAATATATTGTAATAAAGTACTACCTCTGTCCTGAAATGTTGGCTACAATCAGATATTTTGAAAAATGAACGTGATACCGGTCGAGTTATCTGAAACGAATGTAAGACTTACCTAACGTTATGTGCAGAGGAGGTTTCAGAGCGAGCATACCAATCAAGATTCTTCGAGCCAAAACTGAACCAATCAAAGAGAGAAATCAGATCCCATACTTTGTCCTATTGTGTGATATTCGGCGCAAGCGTATCCGGATGACCGATTCCCGGATAGTACTTCGTTTTTCGAAACAAGTTTAGAATGTCAGTCCACGCCCCAAGAATTCGGACCGGACTGTGTTGCAGCACCTTCTCACACTGGGCAATGACCAACCAACCCCCCCGCATGGTGCATTTGCTGCCGAGGCTGCCAACTTTGGCGTGGCAAGAAGCATCGTCATGAAGCACCATGCGCCTTATTTGGAAACGTGCCGCCGTCAATCTCAACGACAAGCTCGACCCATGTTCCGACGTGTCGCCACGCATCAAGGTCCATTGAGTTTCATAGCAGCTGAAGGATCTTGATGTGCAAGACGTTATCGACGATGATGCCATTGACATTTTGCAAATCCTGGGGCGCAATAATATTTAAAATAATATCACTTTCTTTGTAAATAATAAATTTAATCGACGCAATGGATACACAGTGGTACACTTGTAGCAATCGTTGCGGAACTTCAAGATTCGCTATTGTAGCGAACATTCAGGGCAGAGGTACACCCCCCAAAACGCCATTTTGAGGCAAAATGGTACATAATGCAAATCGGCCTCACCAAAATGGGAGGACCATTTTTAATTGAGATATTGTTACTATTATGGCGTTTTGAAAATATGGCTCGAATGTCCATTTTGATTATTGAATAATGGTGTTGGACTACCGGTAAAGGAGTCGTTCTCGTTGTTTCCGATACCAAGCGTTGACAACGAGCTCCAACGCAGTTTGGTCAAGTGGCCCTCCCTGTGACAAAGGCTGTGTGCCAAAGTTTCCTTGCATATATCCATCAAACGCGACTCCAAAGGACGCGAAATGACTCCTCGCAAGCACAATTCGTACTCCAACATCAATGGATTTTCCAACGCAATCAAGCATCTCTACAAAGAAGAAGGGCGCGTCCTCAGCGACGAGCTACTGTCCATGCTACAGGGTATGTGACGTATTCGTTGTTCTTTGTGCTGCTACGCTAACTACAAGTAGATTTTGCCAATGGATACTAGCGCCAGATTGCTTTACTCAAGCAAAACGGAGACCACCCGATCTCCGAAGGTAAAGCACCGCTAACGCTCGATGGTAAGCTGTACTTGGATTGACGGTCACTGATTACCATAAAAAAATTGTCATGTGACATAGCGTTCAAGTTTCTGGCACAATGTGCTATGGAAATGGGACACGATCATGGCTTGAACATATCTGTTCATTGCTTTCTCGTCTTTTGTTGTAACACGATGAGTCGGTCTGTCTCGGCAGCGTCGATCATGTTAAATCACATTGTTTGGGAAGGTAAGTATCTCCTCTTTTGTCAAGACCTT
>NW_009798269.1:392163-602800 GCF_000520075.1 Aphanomyces astaci | reverse complement strand
GAGCAGAATTGACTCCTACCATTGTGACCTTGTCGTTCATCTCGGCCTTAGTCTCGGGCATTCGCACGCAGCATTCGGACGTCGTAGGCTATGGTTCTTTGAGAGTGATCTATCGTGGTGCAGAGGGTGGCGTACCTGGTTGCATTGTCGTGGTTGTGCCGTTCAGGTCTGTCGTGCCATCGGTCCCTTCGTGTGTGACTGCGCTACTGCTTGGCAATGGTTCATTGATAATGGCCTTTCGCGATGTCATGGGTGGCATACCTGGTTTCATTGGTCGTTCGAGCGCTGTGGTTGACCACGACGCTGGATCAATGCTGAGTGAGCTTCGTGCTGCGCCTTGGACTCCATCGTGTCGGAGTCCATGACCTCAAAACCAAAAGTACTGTCAAAACTCGATAAATATCATGTTTCAGGGGTTTCGTAAACACTTGCGCAAAGGGTCGAATATCCATAAATATGTGCAAAGTACAGGATTGGATTAAAACATGTACTTCGAAGTACCTCGAAGTATTAATTAATACTAGGGTAATTCGTTTACTTGATCTCATTTTGGATAAATGAATTTGATAACGTTATTCTGTGTCGTCGACCTCAACGATGGAAGGGGCATGGCGGGATGACCACCGCGGCGCGATTGAATGCTTGGCCCATCTCCGCCACATCGTATCCAAGTCCAGCATCAAGGAACCATTCCATACAAGCAGTCATCTGCGAGTGAACAAGTGGGACTCCATGATCCTGGACACGGAGATCCTTGGGCTCATGAACCACCCTGTCAAGAACATGTTTGCGTTGTGTCGGCCCGGGTTGATGGAGAAATTTCAACCCGAGATCGACGCCACCATGCTGGCCATGCTGTTTGCGTTCTCTGTCGGGATGAAGCAGGTGCGTCTAGTTGATATCCGTCTACCATCGTCACAGTCATGAACCTCTGTAGCCCACCCCTGGCATGGCATTGCAGAACCTGAAGTACGCGTCCTCGTGTTTCACGAGGCACAAGACCATTCCGCTCTTTTTCCTTTCTGTAGCCATTCCATATGGCTGGAAGCGACTACAGCGCTTGCTTCTGAGCCAGCGATGGCGAGAAGATCGAACCATCGAGGCCGAGGTAACTCGGTCCCAAGCTCTATATCCATTCTCAATCTACTCGTTGGCCAGGAAAAATACCAGCGCGTGCTAACGCTCTTGCACCGCATTGGCACGATCGTCGCCGTGTGCCAACTCCTGAATCACGCGGCATTCTTCAAGTATGGCCAATACCGAACCTTGGCCGAACGATTGGTCGGCATGCAATTGGTATGTTCATACAGTACTTATCCGTGTCACTATACATGCAGTTATATATATCTTCTGCTTTCTCGCTAGCAAAAGGCCAAAACTGTGGCGGTGCAACCCCGGGCCATTATGTTTGACTACATGAACCGCCAATTGGTGTGGGATGGTTTCGTGGTACGATGATCCTGCAAATAGTGTGTCAGCCAACTGCTGTCGTGTAGGAGTTTGGGGCATTTTTGCTTCCCCTGATAAACTGGAGCCGCCTATGGCATGCCGTGAAGCGCTTGGGGGTGGTGGGTTTCCCCAATGCGAACGCGACTAATTCCAGTGGTTGTCCCATCTGCTTGGCGGTGCCTGCAAAGGTACCTTGGTTCATGCTTGGGATTGATTCTAATAACCCTTGCGATGATATGGTTAGACGCCTTATCAAACGTCTTGTGGCCACATATATTGCTACTTTTGCTTGCAATCGTCCGTCGCTGCCCACCCCGACTTTGCGTAAGGCAAACATTTTTCCTGTGGAATATTGCTGTGTAAACATTTGTCCTGTGGAATATTGCTGTGTACCTATTCTAGCTGATGGGGGTACTGTATTGGTGTGTATGTAGGTGTGTCGTATGTGGCGACCGCTTCGACACGTCTCACCGAGTACTTGGTCGTCCTGGCACGCCATGACCTTTCGTCCACTTTACTAGTATTCGCTTCAATGTACTGTAGGTAATAAGTACCCCACAACAGTTCAACCACACACTCGGACGCTCCTTCTCTATAATTAGACAACGTTTGCAGGAATCACCACACATGTCAGCCTAAAAAGATATATCCCAAGTATTGTCGATTTGATATACAAATTCGGGGACGGGGTGCAATCGAATCAATCGCGCCAACCAAACCGATCCACCATCGATCTGATTGGTTGTTGAATTTCATTGAGAAGGTTTTGATTGGTTAATAATTTTCTGAAGTAGCCAATCAAATCGATTTAAATTCCAACGAGAAACCATGCCACGAAATTTCACTCGAAAGCACAATAGTGTGGATTCGGTACAAATTTCCAGACCCCGTCGAATTTTGGAAATTTATATAGCGAATTCACAATACTCAAGTGTCACGTCCTCCGTAGTTACTTTATAGTGTATTTTTTACTCGCACGACGCCACCACAGTAGCTACCGTATGTAATACCCTTCATCGGAGAGCGGTTTTAATAGCGCCGGTCGTCCCGTGGACGTCCTTGGTCAAAGTTGTTGCGGTGTCGGTTTTGGTCGTAGTACGACGGATGGTGGTTGTCCCGGGAAGGCGGCGGCGGAGGAGGGGGGTACGTGCCTCCATATGACGCCGCCCCTTGAAACGGCGCCGTCGACGTCGGCTTGATTGGGGGGTCTCGGCGTTTCGGGGGATTGGCGGCGGACTTTTTGAAGAACGCGACCGCCTTGGCCAGCGACGGGATCGGGATTTCGCACGAGAGTTCGCCAAAGAAGCGCAATCCATTCGGTTTCACTTCAAAGTGAAACGACCGAGGCGACGTGCGCGCGACGTACGTGATGGAAAAGCAACCGGGGTATTTGTGGTACACGTGCAGTGCCCACGGCACGCTCTGGGGCATCGCTTTCTTTTGCTGCACGAGGTCGTCGCCAATCGTGTGGCTGTCGCCGGTCCGGTAGTTTTTGTGCTCGCGGATCTCTTCAAGGTATGCGTTCATGGGGTCGATCAGCCGCGCAATGAGTTCGTCGATCGAGTCGTATACTTCCTTCTTGACCACCAACTTGGCCCCAATGCGTCCCTCCGTGGGTTTGTCCAGCTCGTGCACGTCGAAGTGGCGGTACACGGCCGTGTCGATCTTCCACGTCAAGCTCAAATGGTCCGACCCCTTGCTCGCCGGCCGAAGGATCACGTCGCCCGGGAGAAGCTCCTTCATCAGCGTCATGCACCCCTTCAGCGTCACGTTCTTGAACACGGGGTGCACGATTTGGCGCTTCTTGCGCACGGGCCCGCCCACCGGCATGAGTTTGTTCCAATCCTTTTCCTTGTCTGGACTCGGCAGTTTGTTGACCAGGCGGTCGTACCGCGCTTTGCTGTCGTCAATCACGCGATCCACGTCGGTCCACGTTGGGATCCCGCGGCGATTGAAGCACTCTTCCGTCATGGTCAGGATGGAACGGTCGTCGCACGCTAGCGCCAGCACGTACCGGTCGCCGTCCGGCACGATGTCGATGATCTTGGCGTTCACTTGCATGCCGCGGGGAAAACCGTGCTCGCGGAGGTACTTGTTGCCGTCTTGGGTCAGAAACGACGGCAAATTGTCCTTCTTGAGCTGCGCGCGGATCCCAGAATGCAACTCAACAATCACGTTGGCTTCGCCCGCGGATTTGATCAACTTGCATGGCACGACCATGCCCACGCGCAACGTCTCGCGAGTCTCGCCGTTGAGCAAGAAGAACAGGTCTTCCAACATCGGGTCTTTGTACTTGTGCCGCGTGTCAAAGTACGGGTACCGCAGCTCTTGCTTGATGCTTTCCAGCGTGTGCAGCTTGAGCCCTTTCTGCTGCATTTCCAGGCGCTGGGCGTACGCGGGGAGGTCCAAATCGGCCAACGAGTCGGCGATTTCCGCGTCGTCTAACCGCTTGAAAGGTGGCGGCGTGATCCGTTCCTCGGCCATCCGTTCCATCGCCGCCTTGATCGCGGTCGCCGACTGAAACATTGTGTCTTCCACCGCGTACGAGTACTGGTCTGGGTCGTAAAGGTCCATCGTCGTGTTGTTGTTGGCGTCCCCGCAGATTTTCACCGCCATGTAGTAGCTCTCGGGGTGGATGCGCGTGTCGTCCAGCGGGTTGAGCGCCGCGTCCTTGAGCGCATCACGTTCCCGAATGCGCAGCACCCCCGCACAGTTGCGGTACACGACCTTGTCCGACAGAATCCGGTGCAAGTCCTGCCGTTTCTCCAAGTTGCCGCTCAAGCGCACCTTTTCAATCAACGTCATGGCCTTGACGGGCCCCAGCCCTGCGACAAATTGCAAGCCGTACGACGCGTGGGTGAAGTTGGAGCTCACGTTCACGTCGATGCCGACCTTGTTGACTGCTTGGATGAACACGCGTTCGTACGCGCGCAACAGCATCTCTTGGTTGACCATTTGCTGCAGCGGGTCCACCGTCAGGTAGAGCAGCTCCTTGCCGCGCCCGGGCTCTTCGAGGGGCACAAAGCCCCAGATCGCACACAGTTCCGAGAGCGGGTTGCGCAAGTACCGCGCGACCCCCACGGCCGCGCGCGTGCCCTCCATTTCTTCGGGGAACTCGACTTCGGCGCGCTTGGACTTGGCATACATGCGCGCCACGTCATCCTTGACAAACGTCACGTGGAGGTACTCGGGGTCGTGCTGGACGTGGCGGCGGATCTTGTTGCGCACAACGTCGACCAACTCGCCGACGTCCATGCTCTTGTTGCCGCCGCTCGTGTTGAGCACGACCGCGGAAATCCGCGGGTGGTCTTCCAAAAATGTCGTGAGGATCACCGTCAGCTGCGCCAAGCAGTTGGGCGTCTTGCACCGTCCTTGGACCTTGTCGGTCACGTCGCCGTTTTCGTCGAGCGCAACCATGTACGCAACCGGCTCGTCCGTCGAGTTGTCCACAAACACTCCCATGATATGGGGCTCCAGCAAGTCCTTGGCTTCGAACGGACGCACGAGCAGCCGCTCCTTCATCAAGCGGCTGCATCGCGCCAGCACCACGTCCTGCGACGACGTGACCAAGTCGGCCTTGACTTCTTCCTGGAGCGTCGGCACCAACGTGCCCCCCACGGCTTCGCGCACAATATCGCGACGTTGTGACTGCCACTCCTCGCTCGCGTGCTTTGGGTCCAAATACGCAGCTTCCAACGGCTCAATCAAGTGCTGGGGCTCGATTTGAAAATGGATGGTCACCACGCCTTCCTGCTCACCCTTGAGCAGCTTCATGTACAAGTCCGTGTCCATCAGCTCCGTCACAGGCATGTCCTTGATGTACTGCAGCCCATGGCAGTAATGGAACTCGTCCACTTCATCCACGCCCTTCAACGTCGCATCCGTAAACACCACCGCGTGGCGCAGGTAAATCTCGCGCATCCGCGCACGGACGTTCGGATCCGACGCCAACTGCGTGGCCGCTACGTGCCGCGCGCCTTTGAGCACGTCGTTCACGGACGGAAAGTCGGCGCTCAGGTACGGCATGCACGTTTCGGCCAGCGCCACGTGGGGCGTGGGCACTTGGACCTGCGAATCCGGGACCAACCCGACCATAGCCCCGCCCAGAATCGCAGAGTTGACCGTGAATTGAGACGCCAGCGCCTTCAAGCCGCCCTTGAGACACAGTTGGTAGAACGTGCGTCGTCCTGGGCGTTTCTTTTGCTTGTTGGGCTTGTCGTTCACTTCAAGGGTTTGAAATGCTTGCGAAATGTCCGCCAGACCTTTGTCCAGAGTTTGGCGGAGCACTTGCTGGTAGCAAGACCGCACGGTCGTGCTCTCGGTCGTGTCGTTGGCCAGAACGGCGGCTTCGACGTTCGTTTGCAGCACTTTGCGCTTGCGGTCTAGCTTGTCCCACTTCAAGTCCAAGTCTTGGATCAAATACAGCTCGTCGCCGTGCAGCCCCGCCGACTTCCAGTACTCCTTGCAGTAGCGCTGCACGTAGGCTGGCTCGAGCTTTTCCACGTGGTAGAACCGGAGCACGTGCTCGATCGCGGTCACGACGTTGCTGCGATGGAACGTTGGCGGCGGCGCATGCATGTCTTTTCTCGGCCGCCGTTCCAACTTGCGCAGGACAGCGTCCACCATCCACTCGGCTTCTTCCGCGCGTTCTTCAGTGTCGGGAAAGGTCGGTCGTTGCTTGAACAAGTGCTGCATGCGTTCGGGGATGTCGCGTTCGCGCACGGCCGAGTCGGATGTGGTCATGTGAAACTCCTTCAACACGGACGGCTCGTACTTGTCGAGGAGCATGGCCTTCTTCTCCGAGTCGGGGTCGACACTGGCGGCGGTCGGTGCGGCGCCCCCGCGCGTAGCTTCCAAGAACGCTTCGGCATCGCCAAACAATTCCTCGGCTTCGTCCAGCTGGTCCAACGACGGACCTTGGGGTAAGATGTTGGCAGACTGCCGCCCGCTGCCAGGTCGCTTTGTGCGCCGCCGCCGCGGACCGCCACCGCCGTCGTCGTCGTCCGACACGATGAACTCGTCCTCGCTGTTGTAGTCTTGTTCGTCCATGTATTGATCCGACGGACCACCGCGCCGCTTTCCGCGCGACGATCCACCGGCATCGTCGTCTTCGTCGTCGTCATCGGACCCAAACAAGTCGTGACTCGACCCTTTGTCCAGCGTTTGTTTGCCTTTCGACTTCTTCTTCTTGCGCGCGTCATCGTCGTCGGAATTCGACTCGTCGTCGTCGGAATATGCCCGCGCCGGTTTCTTGCCCAAGTTTTCCTGGATCAAGTCCAGATCGTCGCGGTCCAACTCGTCGCGGTCGTCGCGTCCGTGGCGCAACCGCGATCGCTTCGTCGTCCCCTTCTTGTCTTTCTTCTTGCGACGCCGACGGGGTTGTTCTACACAGATCCCATGTTTATGTGAGTGACGTCATAGAGATGATACACGACACCGTACATACCCTCTTCCTCTTCATCCTCCTCGTCGTCGGCAACCAGGAACCCGTCTTTTTCGTACGTATCGGCGTCTTCGTCAAGTTCTTCCTCGGAAGAATCGATCACCTTGTCGTCATCGTCGTCGTCTCCGCTCTCGGATGCTTCGTCGTCCACGAACTTGGACTTGGGGGTGCCGCCGTCATCGCTGTCTTCGTCCATGACGCGACTGCTCTTCTTCGCCTTCTTCGATGACTTTCCATCCTTGGACGACTGCTTACGTTTCTTGGTCTTCACCGTCTCTTCTTCCGAGCCGGAAATCACGGGGGAGTTGTCACCTGCTCATGCACGCAAAATTGTTACCACCCCATCGTGCACGTAGGAGCCGCATGACGACACATGGATAATCCATCCACGCGCGTAGCAACATCAGTATACACGCAGCCTTCCTTACCTTCAGAGTCCGACATGCTACAACGGCGGATGTGTTGTCGCCCTTTCTCTCTGCTTCGTGCTCGTGTCCGCCGCTTTCAGCCGTTGGCAAACCAGGTATTTTTACCACGAAAGGCTGGGATCAGTTGCAAAAATAATATTATAATGACGGCGGAAAAATATATTATAATTGACCTAAAATAAATGCCAGTCCTACCCTAAGGATAAGATTAATCTTCAATTCAATATGCTGCCGAATTTCAAATTTAGGATTTCAGGACCAAATCGACCATCATTATCATTTTGAAAGTTGCTAGAAAAACTTCATGCAGCATTCTTCGAGAAACGATGCCAAATGCATTGCCCCCGCGTTCCTCGTCGGAGCTAAGCGAAAGTAGAAGTCGTCACCGAGAACAAGAAGCGGCATGGATGGTGGAGCAGTCCGATGTAAGAGCACATTGCGTCTAACTCGGATCATATGGTCAGTCCTTCATCGAAGTGCGTAGTTGCGTAGCCTGCTTGACCGCACGCACGATGTCGACTTGTCGACGATCAACTACATTGCCGGCGTGGACATTTCGTTCTTTCCCGGCACGGACGATGCCTGTGCGACCTTGGTGATCCTCTCATTTCCCGAGCTGAAGGTCACGTGTGAAGCATCGTGCCACACGACGTTGACGTTGCCTTACATTCCAACCTTCCTTGCCTTCCGTGAGATTCCGGCGCTTTTGCCCCTGTTCGACATGATTCCGCGTGAATTCCACCCCCAAGTGGTGTTGGTTGACGGCAACGGCGAGCTCCACCCACGAGGCTTTGGCATTGCATCGCATTTGGGGGTCGTGACCCAGTTGCCCACAATTGGCGTCGCCAAAACGTTTCTCAACGTGGATGGCTTGACCAAACGAAGCGTGCGTGCATTAGTGGAGGAGAAAAAGGCAGCGGTGCGCGCTACAGACATCGGTGATACCAAGTCATCGTCAGTTGTGGCGTTGCGACTGCAAGGCGAGTCGTCCAAGGTAAAACCACCTCATGCATGAACGAAGGGTGTCCTTGCGTGACCATCATTGTGTTTCATGTTCCGCGTAGGTATGGGGCATGGCGATGTGCACCGAGGGTATTGAGAATCCCATCTACGTGTCCATTGGCAACAAGATCTCGTTGCCCAAAGCAGTCGAAGTGGTGCAGCATTGTTCGCTATACCGCGTGCCAGAACCAATTCGCCAGGCGGATCTGCGGTCTCGCGAGATCATTCGAACGTGGGAGAAGCATGGCATCGACAAGGAGTTCAAGAGTTGCCGTGTCCATCGCGACGTCGTCAAGTCGTAGCCGCCGCCGTCCCTTCCATGAACGAGTTGCACGCAATCAGTTTTTGCGGGTTTCGAGAAACTTCTGCATAGTAATTTGTGTAATCGTGGTAAAATTAAAATATCATTTGGATCTTTGTATGCGTTCTAAATTTCGTCAAATTAATAATAATCGGGACGTTCTCAAAAGACTGGCAGGAAAGCAGCAGCAGTTCCCAACTTGGAAATTGCAACATGGACGTCGGCGGCAACAACGAAGCTTCTGCCGAAGAATGGAAGGTCAAGGGGAATGATCTGTACAAGAAGGGGGACTACCGAGGGGCCATCGACATGTACACGATGGCCATTGAACTGTCCCCGACCACCGCCCCGTTCTACGCCAACCGTGCTGCCGGATACCTCATGCTCCACAAATTCCAGGAAGCGATCGGTGACGCCTCCCGTGCGATTGCGATGGAACCCTCGTTTATTCGAGGGTACGAGCGCAAGGCGAAGGCTCAAGTGGCGTTGGGAGACTTGGAAGCTGCCGTGAAGACGTACCAGTCGGGGTTGATGAAGGACCCGAACAATGCGACGTTGATCAACGATCGCCGGTCGGCCGAGATGGCCATGGACAAAATCAAACGCGGTCGGGAACACATCAAGGCGGGCAAGTTCCGCGAAGGTGTGTACTGCTTTGACAGCGCTCTCACCATTTGCACGAGCTCAAACGACGTGAAAAAGTGGCGCGCCGAGGCGCTCATCGGGTGCGAGCGGTATGATGAAGCGTTCGCCGTGTTGACGCAGTTGATGCGGTCGGACTCGTCGTCGCCCGACATCCTCTTCCTTCGCGCGCAGTGTCTGTACTTCCAAGGCGAGTTCACAAGCGCCATCCGCCACTTGCAGGAAGCGTTGCGCGCCGACCCAGACAACAGCCGCTTCGTCAAGGAAATCAAGCGCATCCGGTCCTTGGACACACAGAAGGAGGCCGCGAACGACGCGTTTAAGGGTGGCCGGTACCAGGAAGCCGTCGACGCGTACTCTGCGTGCCTTGCGATCGATCCTACCAACAAATCGTACAACGCCAAGCTGCACTGCAACCGCGCCGCGGCGCTCGCCAAGTTGGACAAGAACGCGGAAGCCATCCGGGATTGCGACAAGGCCATCTACTTTGACAGTTCGTACGTGAAGGCGTACCTGCGAAAGGCGCAGTGCCTCAAAGACGTGGGCGGCAAGGACAACCTGGAACAAGCTTTGCGCGAGTACGAGACCGCTTCCAAGCTGGTGGGCGAAGACCAGCAGCGCCAATATGCCCAATACATTCGCGACACCAAGCTCCTGATCAAGAAGGCGAAGCGAAAGGACTATTACAAGATTCTGGACATTGGACAGAATGCCGGGGAAGCCGACATCAAGAAGGCGTACCGCAAGTCCGCGCTCAAGTATCACCCCGACCGACATGCGAACAAGACTGAAGAGGAACAGAAGCAAGCCGAAATTGACTTCAAGGACGTCGGTGAAGCGTACGCGGTGCTGTCCGACCCCCAGAAGAAGCAACGGTACGACTCTGGCGTAGATTTGGAAGATATGGACAACGACATGGGCGGCGGCATGGGCGGCATGGGTGGTATGGGAGGCATGGACCCGAACGACATCATGCGCATGTTTGGCATGGCCGGCGGCGGCGGCTTTGGCGGGTTCGGCGGCGGCGGTCGTGGAGGGTTTGGTGGGCGAAGTGCCGGTGGACATAGTCATGGCGGGTCGAGCTACCGATTTTAGAGCTGCCTCCTAATGTGCGACACCATGTCCAAATACATGAGTGAAATAGACCAGCATTAGGGAGTCCATTTATTGCCGAAATAATGAAATATTCTGACAAAAAAAAGATATATGACAAAAAAAAATATGTGCCAAAAAACATGCAATCTCATATTCGAGGTGGTGGTAACATTTAGACATTACGAAGCATCATACAACTTGGTTTAAGAATGGGTGAAAGGTTGAAAGACCTTTCAAAAATAATATAGATGATACTAGTAAACAGTGGGAGCTTTCTGTGTCTTTACGCAAAATAACCTTTCGTTCTGAAACGGCGTCCGGATAACGAGGATTGGACGTGCAATTGCAGCGCAGAGGCACGCAGACGTGAAGCTAATTGTCACTGTACCATGGCCAAGCAGAGTAAGCGAAGTAGCGCCGAGGAGAAGCAGGTTTCGACCAAGAAGGCGAAGCGGGATAGTAAGGTGCAGTACACTGGCTGGGAAGTGCCGCATGCCAACTACACCCTGGACTCGGTCAACGTCGGCGACTTGACGCCAGAAGGGTTTTACGACACATACGTCAAGACCCGTCGACCTGTGGTCATCAAAGGATTCCTTCAAGACCCGTCGTTTGTGGCCCCAACGAAGTGGACCAACGCGTACTTGACGCGTCAAGCAGGCTCCCAAAAACTGATGGTCGAAGAGCGGGCGTCGACGGCCGACTCGTACGGCCAAGGCAACGAAGTGCCCATGACGTTCGCCGAGTTCATCCGTCTCTTGGAAGCCAAAGACACGCTGCATTACCTCACGACGCAGGACGTGGAAGCGGACCCCGAGACCGACCGGCCGCAGTTGATGGCGCCGATTGTTCAAGCGCTGTCGGGTGACTTTCCAGTGTCGCCGGCGCTCATGGTACGACCTGCATTCCGTCGATAGAAAATCATGTAGGTACTCACTACTCCATCCTACTAGGGCAATTTGATTCCTCAAAACATCAACATTTGGATGGGAATGTCCACGGAGGGGTCGACCTCGGGCCTCCATCACGACTACCACGACAACCTGTACATTTTGCTGCGCGGTCGGAAGCGCTTCCGGCTGTACAGTCCTGGGGACGTTGACTCCATGTACACGAGAGGAACGCTGCTAAAAGTCCACCCCAACGGTCGCATCAACTACGAAGGCGACGAAACCACCGCGTACGGCGCGGACTTGCACTCGGACCAAGCTGCGTCTGCATTTTCAGCCCAGCAACGTGCTGAAAAGGAGGTATACCTCGCGTCATGTCCCCATCGTATCACTTGTGACAGTGTAAATGGTGGTGTAGCTGGAGGAAGCTGAACGAGAGCTGGCCAACAACGTCCCTGGGGCCGCCGAACGCGTGGCGAAAGCCGAAGAACAACTTGAAGCGGCGATGGACGACGCCATGGAAGTGGAATTTGACGACGATGACGATGATGGTGACGACGACGACAATGCGGGAGCAGACGTGGAGGACGACACGACTCGTGTAGTGGACAAAACAGTCAAAGACCCCGTGAGCTTTAGCCGCGTCAAGACAAGTAGACCGAACGATGACCTGCAGCGAGAGTTTCCACGGTTTGCAGACGCCCGCGCGGCGTTTTGCGATGTGAACGTGGGCGAAATGCTCTACCTTCCCGCGTCGTGGTTCCACGAAGTCGTGTCGTTCAACGGAGCAACTGACGACGGGCACTTGGCACTCAACTACTGGTACCACCCTCCGGATGCCACCGACTGCTTTGCCACGCCGTACACGAGCCCGTTTTGGACCAATGATTACGCAGCCCGCAACCTTGCCGAGTCATCTTCGTAATCGACAGATTTTGCAAACCGGTTGAAGCATGTGTTTGACAAAACCGGAACAAACCATCCGATGAGAGAAACTCCGAGAATTTATGTACATGTACTGGCAAACCTCCACGGAAAGGAAGCAATACCCTTGGTGGCTGGCATCCAGACCAGCCCTTATTAATAATACCTGTGTTACTTGGAATTACTTTTTCATTTACTAAAAATATCTAGCCCTTACTGAATTCTGCTTCTCCGTGGTGATCACAAACTGCTTATAATATCGCTTCGATAACGCTTACTGTCTACTCTGTGACGATAGGTCCAAGTGGGGCTGCATACATGTGCAACGCCGATCACCTACCTGCATACGCACCTTGGCTACACCAACATTTACCAGTTCGTGTGTGATGTACTGTACATGACCGTGGTTGGGTGTGAAGTTACAATAACGAGCGCAATGCACTGTACCAATGGTGGCCTCGTCTTGCGTCCATGTTGATCGCCAGCATCGACGAACGGGTCCTCAGTTGCTTCGCTCCTTAACCTCCTATAAAAGTTTGAGCAATGCCTACAGATGTCGAGTGCGACGTACCTGACACCCACCCACTGTAAGAACGAGTCGACCCTAGTCTGGTGGTATAGTAGGCCGTGGGGTGGTTGCTCTGTGCGACCCGTCACCCCGAGTCGAGTAGCGCAATTGGAGGTGCAAGTGTCTGGCGTGGTGTAGGCAGTGCATGTGGGGCTCTTGTCTTCCGACAATATACTGGCGTATTGCCTCAATGCCACAGCATTTCGGTGTGTGCCCTCCACACGCCAGCCGGGCCGTCAGAACCAACCACAGCATGAATACTTAGCCGTAGAAGTTATCCGGAGTAGTGTAACGCTTCTTTGCAAACTCGATAAAGGCAGCGCCACCTCACTATCCGTATTCACTGGTTTTGGTCCCAAATGTATACTAGTAGTGGAGAGGCATGGCATGAGATTGCATGCAAATCAAACATCAGGACCCTTTTTGAGGCTGGACGCTGAAACAAAGTAACGTTAACAGTTTGGGGTCTACCGGCACTTTCAAGTGGGCTGTAAAATACTTGACTGGATTTATTGACTCTGTGGCCGTCTATGATCTCGATGAAAATCTACGCTTTTGAGTGTAGTTATATAAAGAAATTAAATGTGTCTAGACATGTGATACAAGTGATTGCTTTGAACCCTCCCTACTTTGCACACGTCTCAAATGCAATGTCAATCACAAGGGCCAAAACCCTTCATCGCCATCCCCACTGTTCATGCTGCGAATGACGAGCGACAGGCGAGAATTCTTTCATTGGGATCCAGTGGTGGGGATGGCGGTTACACTTTTCACCTGTTACACTACTCGGACAGGCCATTTGCCCCATCTGAATCACATTTTCGGACCAATCACAGATCTCATATCTGAGGTTTGAGCCAATCACAGGCCTCATTCATGATTCAGCAACCGAAGATTCCGCCGAGAAACCGCGGCGATCCGCCTCCAACAACTAACTGCCCATCCATGGCTTTCATTCACACAAGTGGCATCACTTGGTTCTTTGTCGATGCCACCGCGATGGTCTTCCTCATCCATGTCCACTCCTCGCCCGTCGAAGAATCGACAAGTGTTCCATCTATCCTTTGACGCAGAGATTCCGCTTCTGGACGTCACATGGATGGACAACGCCGAAAGCAACATGTGTGTGATCTGCCATGACATGTTCCACTTTATGAAGCGCAAACATCACTGCCGCCTGTGCGGTCGTTTGGTTTGCAACGCATGCTCCAAGGCCCGCGCATCAGTCTACCTGTCCCGGCAGCTCGAACGCACCTGTCGCCTCTGCTGCTCGGTGCTCAACACGCTCGAGTCCCTTGGCGACAAGCGCGTCCAAAGCAACGTTCCCGCCGCCGCAGGGACAACGAAGCATGCCGGTCTGACGGCAATACCCGCCACGTCTCGCGAGCACGACTACGACCGCGTCATGCGTGTGCGACGACAGCTCAAGGTGTACCAGCCCGCGTCGTCCCAGTACTACATTGTGAGCGCCGAATGGTTTCAAGCATGGTTCGACTATAGCAAGCGTCACGGGGCGCACCCGGGCCCGATATCCAACCACTCGCTGCTGTCGTTTTACCAAGGCAAGCTGCATGCCGCGCAAGACAGGTCGTACCGCCTTGTGCACGAACTGATTTGGTGCACTTTGCACGAACTGTACGGCGGGGGGCCCATCATCACGACCCAGGCGCAGTGTACGATGGCGTGGACCATTCAAATGAGCGAAGGCGAGATCGTCAAAACGCTCGTGCATACCACGACCCAACGAAAGAAAACACCGACCAAGTCGTCGTCTATTCAGTGCTGGTTTCAAATGGAATGCAATCGACACAGCCTGATGCGGCGAGCCAGTGCCGCACCAGGTGGACATTATGGTGACGACGATGAAGACTTCAGCACGCAGTCCGCCGTCCAAGCTTTTGCTGCAGCCGCCAACCAAGCGCGACGAGACGCCGAAGGGAGGATTAGCCACACGAATTTGAGGCTGTCTATGGCCCAGCGGCAGCGCTTGTCTGGTGTCCATGCCACCATGTAACAACATCAACATGAATTCATTGTTCAAATTGGAGAGAACCCAAAGTTATGTGAAACCCATGCTGATTGGGCAGAAAGGCCGTTTCACAGTGGTCGAAGGTATCCAGGGTATAGGGATTAGGGTTATTTCAAAATATTGATTTTGAGAGTATTCGTATAAAAAGCATTGTTTATATTTACTTCGAAAAGGCAAAATTAATACTATTCAAAGATATAGGTAACTAACATATGTCACAAGATATTCATTTCTACACCTGACATCCAAAGGACAATTTTTATCTGGCGTTAAGTCATGAGAACGTACGAAGTTTCACTGAAAAGGGCCACCTGGACCTTGAGATATGCATAAACACACACAAATACAGACGTTGGATGTAGAATTCTGCGAGTCAAAACTCAGCCACCGCAACACATTCAACCTGCATGCAGCCACACAGGTGAGACCCTTTCGTTGGGGGACGTTGATCGAAACCTTGTGCCTCACTTCTCGGTAACGTTACCTCGGGTGCGTGCGGTGACCCCATGTCGCGGGAAGCCAAAGTTTGGACATCGCCCTACCTAGCCGGCCATTTTTCTTGAAATATTACTAGGAGTACGTGTTAATCAACCCGTTCGTCATGTACAAAGTGCATCTTTGTCAACCAAGGCGAGCACCCTAGATGGTCGGGCTCTTCAAACTCCGAGTCCACAACATCTCCAGTAATCCAAACTTGACTGTAGATGGTATAATAGAAAGTGAACGGCACCGATGGTAAGTTTGCCGTCAGTTGGAAAACCAAACTGTACTACGTAGTTCGTCACGCCTAACGTTACCGCTCGACGGTCTGTCTAACTTCATGTTGGAGATTGTACTTCAGATCATCTGCAGGGGAAATTATACTTTGTGCGTTGAAGTGTACTTGAAAGCACAGGTTGCCGGGACCAATTATTCAGAGGTGCCATGAGCCACACAATGTGGGTACTGTAACGTGGACTTTTCATCTCGATACCGAAAAGTACGCTTATTGTTATTGTACTGTATGAACGAGTGGGCAACAAAAATGACTTCGCAAACATACAATGACGTGTCATTCCCCTGTAGAAGCGTGTCGTTCAGTCGTTACGATGGTGAGGAGTGTACATTATACTTATGGGGTTGAGTTCCAATGAGAGCAACGTACTAGAGCAATTAACTAGTATTTACTTGGAGGCAGTCATGGCATCTTAGTTGGCTGACTTCTTGCGGGCTTTTTTATCGCCCTTGGAGAGTGACGGGGGTTGGAGTACCAGGGAGCGGATGTAGATCACTTGGTTGAAACCAGTAGTTCCTTCAATGGAATAGATCCCGCTGGCAGTCGTTACGATGGTGTGGCATCACAAAGAGAAGCTCCAATTGTTACTAACTGTTCTCAGCATGTACACCAAGCAGCGCACTCTGGTCACACCAGGTATATCTGGTGTATTTACTACAACATTATTTTACACTAGTACTTTTACAAGCATGTGGAATGTGTTCCAGTAGTAAGTAGCCTGGCGAGGATTGACTTGCAGTTGCAGGCGCCCCCGCATATATTCGCTATATACATAGTTCCATCCAGCATTAGGCATGGAACACCCACGTCGCATGTGGAGATGGAGGGTAGCTCCACCCTTTGCCAAAGAAATTCGGCGGTCGGTCGATCGTGGCAGGCTCTTCCGTCCACGTCGCAGGCCACAGCTCCGACATGACAAAAAAGCAGTTGACCCCATGGGATTCGCAGTACACGAGGGTGTACCCCCGGGGGGTCAACAGTCGGACAAACGCAGCGACGGACGCGCCAAAGTAGTTGGTCTCGCCGTCCCATCCGACTGGGTCGTACGTCACCACCCGGTCGTCGGGGTACCGGAAGTGGCTGTTGGTTTCTACCACCACGACGGTGGGCGTGTACTGGTGCAGAATTGCGTCAAGGATGTAGTAATCGTTAAAGTCAATGTCGACAGAAAGCAGGTCAAAGCGTTGCGGGATGGCGTGGGCTTGAAACAGATCCACGACGTTGTCGAGTGTAATCCACGCCCTACAACCACATCATACAGTAGTTGATGTCGATTCGAATCAAAAGGGGGGATGAGACGACTGTGTGTCTGTCTGTACTGGTGGAGGTTGATGGTGTCGTTAACGTGGCTGCCGTCCAGCAAGAGGCCCGTCCAGTCGTGCACTTCCCGCAGGTACCGCGTATTGCACTCCAAGCCATCCTCGACGCCAAACTCGACAAAGACCTTGGTGGTCGCCGGCACGACCTGAAACAGCAGCTGCAGCACACCATCTTCGCCGTTTTGAGAGTATACGCCCCACTCTTGGTCGTACAACGAGTGCAAGAGCGATGACGACGACGACAGCAGCCCTTTATTCGGGTGGCGTCGGGGCGGTGCAAACACGGATCGGTCTGGAGCCAAGATGGTTTGCTTTGAAAAACCACCACGTAGTGATGGCCATTGAATCACGTTGGACATGCAAGTGCACTTGTTGTACTCGTTGAGCACCAACGCCATCACACTGGTCGTAGTGTGCGATAGCCGAGGCACGAGCATGTCGTTCGACAGCGCTGATGATTTGAAGCAGTCAAAGGAAGGCGGAGACGGCGCCGTCGCGGTCGATACCAAGCACACCCGCGTTCGTTCGTCGCCGACATCGACGCCCTCCAGGTGCATCACAACATGGCCTATGTCGTCGTCGGGGGTTTTGCCATAGCTGGCCTTGAGTTGCACGGAGGGTTCGACCATCGCAAAGAAAACGGCGTGAAGGCTGCGCGTGCCGTTAGTCAATAGGACAAAGTGGGGACCTGGCTGGCCGATGACGTTGGCTTTGACGAACATGGGCTCGTCGCGATCGAGGCGACCGCAGTACGCTGGCTCGGGTTGAGTGTCCATGAAAAAGCACGCGTGTTCCAGCAGTCGGTCGATTTCTAGGTAAAGCCGCTGGTTAAACGGACACAACTGGCGAGGTCGCAGCGTCCGAAAGTAGTGCGACGAAGGAACGTCCTTGGGAAATTCAAACTCCGACTTGGCCATCGCATGACCATGGAGCGAGTCGCAATCATTCATGGACAGAGATGGATGCGCACGGCAAAACACGGCAATCGCCAAGGACGGGTCCTGATGCATCTGCAGCGGAATGGAATGCACGTGTCCGTCGACAAGGATCGACAGCGCGACGACGTTCGCGTCTGGCGTGGGGATCGTGAGGTTGACGATTGCAAAATCCAAGTTGTGCTCCTCCAGGTAAGCGACGTGGCCACCGATGGCATCGACTATCTAAGAATGGCGACCGAGGTAATGATAACTGGTGGATGGATGGTTCGCAATACCTTGGCACACGAGTCGACGTATTTACCGCACAACTCGACCGCTTGGAGCGCTGCTGCCTGATTCTTTTCAATGGCAAGCAGTTCGACATTTGCACGGGGAAGGGCCACTGTATGCGCAGCAGACGCTTCGGTCAGCCCAGTCCTTGCGGCGAAGAAGGCGGCCGCGATAGCTTGTAGGTACCTACGCATCGCTTTTCGACAATTTGACAGCAGTGATTTGGTTTTGCGATCTTTCGACGGTTTATCCGGATGAACACTTGACAGGAATTGCGAAACATCAATTGCACTTTCCAGTTAAACTGGTTGCAATGGTACCATCTGCTCGATTAAATGTTATCTTCCTTGAGCTGGTACGCTGGCGCCTTCGCAGTCATGTTCACAAGCTGTTGCTTCTTCTTTTTCCACATGAAAATGACCAATGCAATCGCCCCCAACGCTACAATGACGGTGACTCCGCACAGCATCGCTGGCCACACCCCAATGTCATTGTCGGTTGCTGCCGATTTCCCAGCGACCGTCAGGGGCAGTGGAGCCAACGTCACACGCAGCATTCCTGCACCACCACTCGCGGGGGTACTTGCTGCCTGGGGCATGAGTGCCAACGAAGGATACATGGCCTTGCACCAATGTGTTTCGTTGTTACCCGACATACCCCACACTTGTTCGTACATGGGCCCACACCGAAGCGGCTTCAACGGCTGCGCAACCATCTTGCCATCGAAATCCACCATGTTGCCGCGACACACATACATGGACGTCACCCACAAGCAGTCGCGGCCGTTGTTGGAATAGCATTCCGCTTGGTTGGATTCCATGTGCACACGAAACGCACTGACAGAGTCCCCCCAGGACTTGCATTCCCACGCGGCAGCTTCGATGATGGCAGAGTTCATGAGTTATCAAAATGTACAATGAATGAAGACTATTGTAGGCATGGGCCAGCGCGGTAAAATGCTACTCGTCCTCGACAGCTGGTACTTTTGACACGGCGGTTTCATATTTCCACCAATCAGCGATCGATTTACTGACTTGGCTATCCCTGACGCGACATTATTCTCGACGGACACTTTTCTTGGTATAAAGCCATACCGGTATCAAAATTGCGGTGAGAAACTCTCAGTTTAAGTTACTGCAAATTTATCACGAGGTGGCAATAGTGTGTATGATACATGTACAGTAAATAGAAAATTATGATATTGGACTCGCTCTGCATCGCATTGGCGGACTTGTGTAACTGGCGAGACGTAGCCGTTTCATGTTGTAAGCCCTCGCAAAGACCACCTCCTAAGACACTCTTCGGTTGGATTCTTCTTGCAGTATTATTTTGCCGTGATTCATCCATGCACGTGGCTATTCGTCAAGCCGAGGCATGCAACACGCTGCGTCGAATCTACGAGCGCCGCGTTGACCAGTTGGATCGGACCATGCTCGTTCTCCTTCGCAATGCCCGTGTCCACGAAGAGACGGTCAACAACATGCGAAACTTCGTCGCGACGTCCTTGCAGTGCATGTACCGAGGCTGGAAAGGCCGCGAGGTGGCTTGCTTGGCGCGTCATCGACACATGTCGGCAATTCAGATCCAGCGCGTTGTGCGCGGCAATCAGTACGAATCCATTGACATGGATGAGGGAGGAACTAAGCGTCGAGTTGTGTCTAGGGGACGGAAAAGGGCGCTGCGGGAGCGCCGGCGGCAAAACATGGTGTTGCAAAGCCCGTGGGCCATGCGGCAGCTGCTGTCGCGCAGCCTTCTCATCCGCACCGTGGGAAAGTGGCAGGAGTTCTTGGATCCGTGGACCAACGAGTTTTACTATTTTGAAATGTACACCCAAGACAGCCAATGGCACCCCCCCGATGAATACACGGCGTTTCTGGCATGCGACTGGCTCGAGTGCCGCTTCAAAGCCAACACGATGAACGAAATCCACGAACACAAGCGCACCCAACACACTTGGTACACTATTCCTGCGCTGGGGCTGCTTCCACTTGTTAACTCTAACGCTCGTCGCGGAAAGGTACTGCGAAGTGTGCCAAGGCCGGAATGTCGGGTACACGTTCCCTACGTGCCCCACGTGCACTGTCGTAATGAACACGCCGACGATTGTGCCGTCCCAAGAGTGGCCCCTGGCGATTCCAAAGCGGCAATCAGTGCCCCACCTCTTTCCCCCCACGGCGACCCCTCAGTTTTCAGACAAGGTATAAACAACATTCATGCGTTCAATATGCAAACATGACATTCACGACGGAACAAAGGATCCCGCGCCAACGACTACGAAACCGCCTTCGCGTGTGGGAAACGTCTTGTCGGTGGGGAAGCAAGACGGAGGTTCCGATGGCGAAACAGGCGGGGACGACCCGAATTCGAAAGCGTCCATCGTCGAAGCGAGGCCGCGGCCATGTGACATGGACGGTTTGGACCATGTGAATTGGATCAGTGCGTTCAAAGGCATGGAGGAGGCGTTTGCAAAGGCCCGGTTCCCGAGCGGAAGTTTGTATGTGGGCAACTTTATCCACGGCACCACGTTTCATGGATGGGGCGAATACTATTATGCCAATGGTGACCGATACCGAGGCCAGTGGCATCTTGGCCTGCGACAGGTACAATCCAGTCAATCAATGGATTCGATCGAAATGAACGATCGTTTGTTCGATGAACAGGGGATTGGGCTCTGGAACAGCGTGTGTGGCAAGCGGTACCAAGGGCAGTGGGACCAAGGCCGCCGCCACGGGATCGGACTGTTGCAATTCCCCAACGGCGAAGTGTACCAAGGCGAATGGTGCGACGGCAAAATCCACGGCCGAGGTGACCTTCAATCGACGAGCTGTTTGGTATTCGAGTACTTAGTGTCGTGGGATAGGAATCCACACCAGTGCGAACGGAGACTGCTACGAAGGGGAATGGTTGGCCGGCGTGCATCATGGCTTTGGAACGTTCTCCAGGGTACGTACGGCACATGAATCACTGTCCTACCTGAATATACATTGTTAGGTAGATGGTAGCTGGTACAAAGGGATGTTCGACCAAGGGCAAGCCCACGGGATTGGCATTGTGTCCGTGAATGGCGAAGTGTACAAGGTATACCTTCGTTGAATCAATCGATTTGTTATAATTCTTGATGGCAATACATGCGACCGTGGTAGGGCGAATGGCAAAAGGACTTTCGCTGTGGTCGAGGGGTGTGTTTTTATGCCAACGGGGGCGTGTATTCCGGAGTTTGGGAGCGAGACGAATGTTGTGGACGCGGCATCTTCATCTCGGCCATGGGGGAAAAGTACATTGGCGACTGGAAGCACAACCTTAAGCACGGACGAGGCAAGTACATTTTTCAAAATGGCGACATCTTCGACGGAAACTTTGTGTCCAACCACGCGACCGGGCTGGGCGTGTATCGGTTCGCTACCACCGGTGACGTGTACACAGGTACACAGTGCTTCGCACTTGTTCTCCTTGTTAGGGGGGAGACGCTTATAGGGCCCTGGGAACGCGACCGATTTCACGGCCGAGGAGCCACCTACGTGTGGGCAAGTGGGTCGATGTACGAAGGCGAGTTTGTCGACGGGCATATTCAAGGCCAAGGTCGACTCACGTACCACAACGGCAACCGGTACATTCTCGGCTTCGCCCTACGATGTCCACGACGTGTGTATTGAGTGGTAGGTACACTGGCAGCTTTGTCCAAGCTCAAAAGCACGGCCATGGCGTGTTTGAGTGGCCGAATGGGAATATCTACACTGGACAGTTTGAATGGGGCACTGTCAATGGTGTGGGGACGATGGTGTACTCGAGCGGACACAAGTACGACGGCGAGTGGAGGGACGAGCGGCGACACGGCCGCGGCACGTTCTGGTATGCGAACGGCGACGTGTTTGCTGGTGATTGGGCGGACGACGAGTTCCACGGTCGTGGTATCTTCACATGGAGACCAGGGAGCAGCATGCAGGAGCAGTACGATGGCGACTGGACCCACGGCATTCGACACGGCCAAGGGCGGTACGCGTACCTGGACGGGAACGTTTACGACGGGGCATGGAACCAAGGGCGTCGAGATGGACATGGGGTGTATGTGTGGGTGAACGGAGAAGTGTACGACGGCGACTTCGTGCAAGAAGAGCAGCATGGGCACGGCAAATTCACCAACCAGGTGGGCAGGCCCCCTTTCGACTGCAAGCTGGGGATGATAGTATTGTTTTGTCAGCCCTACTCGACGAAAAGGAATATCTCATGTGTGCTGGGAATAGGAAGGCGACGTATACGAAGGCGGGTGGACGCACAACATCCGCACCGGCGACGGCGAGATTCGTTACGCAGACGGCAGTGTGTTTGTGGGTACGTTCAGCAACGGCCTGCGCCATGGCCAAGGCTCGATGACATACCCCGACGGCAACACATATCGCGGCATGTGGCTGGACGACAAGCGGCAAGGGGGGGGGGTGTATACATTCCACGCCACGGCAACGGAGACGCTTCGCCTCAAAGTGTTTGGCTATTAGACATAGTACCAGGACGTACTGTAGAATTTATGGCGTAAATTGAGTGGCATGAGTAGCCCCCCCTGTTGATATTGAAGATGTGCGTGCATGAAGGCGGTTCATGTGTTGAGGTCAGGAGGAAAAAGTGGGAGAAGTGAGTTTATTCTACCGGTATGGCGGAAATTCGGCAGACGAAATATATAATTTGGACAAAGATATTTGTGCACTAGAGCGTGATGACATCATGGGCATGGGGATTTTCGTTAACAGTTAAATCATAGGTGTTAGCACCCACGTAGGTCAGAATGGGGCCAATTCTATGTGTGCTATAATGTGAATTTATGGTTGAATGGCATACGCAGTAGTAGTATGGTCAACTGGTTGCATGAGCCATGAACTTGCCAAATTGGGCATGTAGGCTGGCAGGGGGGGCTGCATGTAGCTCCGACCTTGTACAATACAGTCATCACTAAAGTCAGTGGCGTTCGTTGCAGGATGTGGGGGTGCATGATATACTCGTGACGGAAGAACAAACCTGCGCGGAAGGCGACGTTTACGAAGTTTGGGGAACGTGTTAAGCCTTCGACACTGACGGCATCCCTTGGCGCAGGGTGGAAATCGACACGTCCTTGCTGTAGTGGTACGTTTGTGCTATGTATTCATCTGAAATTTTGACTAATGGGGCTATGGAGGTGCCATGAAATAGGACGTTGCTTTCTGGGTCAAGATGTCGAGCCTCATTGAGTCGTTGTTCTTGAAATATACTCAGGCACTGACGTTCTAATGCTACTTGCTGACGCACGTGTATGCGGCAAAGTACCAGGCAGCATGGCTAGGTACAGTAACGTTGACTTGATGCAAAGTGGTATTTGAATGAATCGCGAACAGTGTCCTGTCCATCTGGATGTAACGTGACCGATCAGTGATCCGCCAAAATTAGGATTTTTTCCTTCTTGAATTACTCAGCGGCTATTTGTGCTAGAACAAAGATGGACGGACACACATTCTGATAGCCAATTTCAAGTGCTTTCACAAGGATTCAAAACCGATCGGATCTGACAGTTCATGTTTCTCCAATTAATTTAGAAAGTTGACCTATTTACACAGTCGATCAGTGATCCGCCAAAATATATACTTGAAGTGAGTATTGAATTCAGTTTAACAAAATCCAAAATCTTTAGCTGAAAATATAATATGATAAAGGTATATTAGTTTTAGAAATGTATGAACTTTTGAGGTATTGACAGGGTGGAGTGTTGGACAATTCGTGCATAATTTCTCACGAGGTCAATATTGTAAGAGGTTTTGTTTTGTCCAATACAATTCGAGAAACCATGTTATTGGATAAAATGTTTTGGCGGATCACTGATCGGTCACGTTACCGGTATGGTGCAAGTCACCTAAAGACTTCGACTGCTATTCCAACTTTGTATTGATATTATTTAGGAAAATATACCGTAAAAACGATAGAACTGGACAAGACCAACAGAAGTTACGGTTCAGATTTTCGATTGGTGAAAAATTGATCGAGTAATAGAATTTAAACCATCCGAACTTTTTCTACGGAGATATATGGAACCAGGTACATTTTGGCGGGAAAGGAGTATCAAGTATATCTTGGTCTTTGTATACAGCATTTATCCGTACGAACGTTTTCATTGTATCCGGATTATTCACAATGTTTAACCTAATTAGTCGGCTGGGGAAGCAAAGGCATGGGTGGCCGTGCTGGAGAAGTTCATCCTCCTGCATGAGACCAACGCCTCGCAGCTCGTCAAGAAAGGGCCGGTGATCCCACCGCCGATGCTCGCGAGTCAGTCGTTTCGACCGAGAGGCTCCACTTCAACATCGTTTGAAGATACGGTAATTACCAGGTAAACAACGTAACTAATAATGATTTAACGTCAAGATTTCGTGGGTTTAACTGAAAGAACTGAGGTGTTTAATAGTAAAACGTCTCCTCCTGAGGATGGCCGATCTGTAGTCTTTAGATGACTTGCACCATATCCGAATTCTTCATGGCATGTACAAGTTCGTCGCGTTTTGCATGGCAGCTGGCAATGGATTTATCCCGCTAACCACGTGATGGAGATGCTCTAAACCCGCTGTTCGACCGGACATATGCTTAACGACGTTTAATAGATACGTTTTACGATTTTGACCATTGATCATGCTACGTCTGCTATCGGTACCATGTCCATGGGCCACCACGGACGAAATTCTCGTCTTTGGAGCGTATGAGATAACGTTCTAAGGGCACCACAACTCGTCTACGGCGCCACGAATGCGCATAATGTCTTGTGCATCGGGGGTCTCGATAAACGCAATGCTTCATATAAAACGCGTTAAACCCATCACGCAACTTGAGTTTGGATTATCATTTTTAAGACATTCCTCCGCGAGGGCCAATAACATGGCAACAGACACGAAACTCTTAAATTTGCCCGCTGGATACCATGTCGATGGTTGTCGAAGACGCAAAGCGACAGCGCAAACTCGTGTACAACCGCAACCTTCTGCGACAGAAACGATGCAAGTACTTGTCGGAGCGCCAAGCGCTGATGGACGAGCTGACCGCGCTGGAAATCCAGCTCCACGGCCAGCGAGCGTCCTCCGCACCCCTCTTGCCGTGGCGCGAGGTCATGGTCGGTTTGAAGGACGACCGTGAGTTCCAGGAGCAACTGTCCAAAGAACTGGTGTCCAAATACCACACGCACAAGGAAATCTTCCGGTTTCTGTCCAAGTGGGCCAACCAAGTCGTCAATCCTCAGGTTTATCATACACTAACTACATCAACATTTTGACGTCATGCGGTAGGTCGAGCCACCTCTTCCAGCTACCGACACGTGGCGGAACGTGACACTTCTGCACAATGTCCACGCGCGAAGGCTGGGCATGGACTGGATCACCCAGCAGCTGTACCACAACACTGATCGATGTTTCTACCTGCATGGGGTCCCTTCGGCAGGCATGTTGAACGACTTCCAAGTCAACTGTTCCGCCGCCACCAACGACACATTGTCATACATTTGGCGTTTTCAGCACGAGTTCGACATGCCGTTCGACCCGTGTCGCGATGCTTTGCGCGACACGGTTGAGGAGTTCGTTATGGGGGGGCTATGGAACAGTCGCTTTAGCTGCTTTCTAGATCAACATGTACATCCATGACTGGCGTCTCTGTCCACGGCGGCGGCTAACTAGTTGGGGCGTAGGTCGTGCCGGATGGGGCCCAATACGCACGAAGCATCCGCAGCCCTGACGAAGCGGTTAACTACCTCGCCCGGGAGTTTGCGTCCCCCGATGATCAACGAGTCACTTTTGTGGGGCGCAACATTCTAGACGATGAAAATCATCCGGCGTCGACACACCAGTCGCACCGAATCTTTTGGTACGACCTGGAAAAGTTGTCACCCACCCGCACCAAGCTGCGCATTTTGATTCTCAAGTCGCAAGATATCTCCACCAAGGGCTATGTGGCACTGGACGAAGAAGCCACGTACTGGGGCTGCAACCTCCGTGACTGCCCAGACCACCTCAAGCTCCAAACGTTTCGCACGCATGCACACAACACAGGCAAGTCGCTGTTGGCCCTTGGCGTGTATCAAATGCAAAAGCGAATGTTGCAAGCGTCATCTCCTACGTCGAGCAAGTATTCGAGTTGAAGCAGCAGCATCAGTAGTAGTGTGTCTGAGCACCACCCTATTCGATAATGGAAAGACTGTTGTTTTTGCAATAACGTGTCGAATCGTCGAGTGTATGCACTAGGCACGTACGCTTATCCGCTGCACTGTTAGTCTCTCATTCGCGGAATGACATGGACATTGCACAAGTACTTTTCTAGTATTCCATGTGTATAGCGGATAGATGCTGTTAGTGTCTGGATTTCGATTTCCAACGATTTCCGGAACATGCAGTACGCCTACTATTTGTTGATGTATGTGTCTAAGAGGTATTGGTGAGTTGGCTACGTACAGCTAATGCATATTTGGACGATGCTTGTGGCATTGCATCCTTGCATTAACAGTAAAAGCGGCTTCTCTGTGAAATAGTCAAGCTAAAGGTCTTGAAACTCATCCAGGTGCAAAATCGACTTGAAGTATGCGATGTTCTGTCCAATCATATCGCAGGTAGTTTCAAAATGAGCCAATCCCAACAAGGGATTCCCAGCTAATCCTCAATACCCAAACGAACGAATTGTACAAGCGCAATAGGTTGACAAGATATGGCCCAGCAATGCAGATGCATACTCCGACAGTTGCTGGTCCACCTTGGCAGCCTTGGCTCGTGTTTGTATTAGATACCGCGTGTGTCATATCTTTTTACATATCGATTTGCCCACTCAACGGAATCCTTAACCGTCACATATGTGGAACTGCGTTTCTATTGATGACCTCGAGAAGTCGTTGGTGGGTATTCTTAGACGGTAGTCGTTTCATAGCAGAGCCAGCCACCTAACTGCCGTTGGTCAGTGCAATTCTGAAGGCATTCAGCTCCGCGTTCTCTGTTCCGTCGCTGCGAGAGCTTCCCTTGTACAGCAGCCAGCAATATAGCTCGTGAGAAAGTACCAAGCAAAGAGCAATGCCATCGGTTGTTGCGAAGGAGGACTCGGGTGGCAAGAAGAAGAGCGTCATGGGCCGCCTCAAGTCCAAGTTCACCAACCCCCTTGGGCGAAAGAAAGATGCGGCGCCAAACGAAGGCGACTTGCGTGGCATGCAGCCGTCGCCGTCCCAGTTGGACCTGTGTAATCAAGGCAGCACACCTCGCCTGGAGTCTTCTGGAGATGATGATACGTCACATAACAAGGAGGATGACGACGACGATGACGTTAACATTGAGCAGCATGATGACGAAGACGTGAACATTGTCGACCACGGCGAGCCTCGCGACGATGAGATGATGGAAGGTGTGGCATCGTCGGAGTCCTTGATGTCCAACAACGAGCAGCCATCGGCATATACGTTTGACGCGGATAGCGAGGAAAGCAACGGTATTGTACTGGGCGAAGAAGAATTGCTAGTGAGTGCGCCAGCAGTGGCAGACTTGATTGTCATCGGCAAGACCCCGTCCAAACTGCAGGCATCGTCGCCCAAGAAGCGGCTCTTTGCAAGGGAAGAAATCTCCCATGAAGCCCCCAGCAGTTTAGTGGCACCCCCCGAAGCTAGAGCGTCCACCGACAATTTGTGTCCATCGCCTGTCAAACGTCCAAGCGTTCACCCGTCCCCACCCCTGGAACGCCTTGAGTCAACGACTCCAAACAATCGACCGGAACCACCCGTGCTGGTCAAGCCTAAAAAGTCTCGTGCTTTTCACGAAGATGCGCCTATATTGGCCACCGCGTCCGCCGTGGTGACAGACGATGACATCGTGACAGTCCCGCACTCCTCGTCTGACGCCGCCCCCGAAGCCACCACGGTAGAATCCAAGCCAGATCCGGACTTTGACGCTGGCGCCGCCATCACGTCAGTATTTGGCGAGCGCGTGGCACGACTGCTAGGCGCGGATCCGTGGGGTGATCGACAAGACGGGTTCGATGCGATATCGTTGTTTGTGAAAAAACTGGACCCGTCCGCCTCTGGCGCCCCGCCACCGGCCGCCGTGCTCACGGCATCCCTGGCAGCCATCAATTGCGGGGTTGTGGACCGTGTCGCACCTGTCATGTATTGTTCGTTAGAGTGTTTGCAACATGTTCTGGGCGTGCTCGTTCCCCTCACAGCAAAGAACAAACGCCTGTTGCAACATGCGGCATTGCCTCTACAACTCCACGCACTCCAGACATCGCTGCTTGCAAAACTCAACGACTCAAACAAACGCACTCAGCGGGAAGCTATCCAAGGCCTGCTTCGGCTTGCAAAGGCGCCTCGATTGCAAACCATGGCATCCCTCATGGCAACGTTTGACAGCGAACCGTTGGACAAGTCGCGACTAGAGCTCATTCACGAACTTGTGGCTGAACTGGGGTACACCGTCGTGCCAGTCGACAAGATCCTGGCGTGGACAGTGCCAGCTCTGAAAATTGCCGACGAAAAGACGCGCAAACTAGCGCTGGACGTTGCTGCTGCGGCCATCCTGTATTCCCCTGACAAGGATGCTGCGCTGGAATCCCTCACAGATATTAAACCCGCCATGCTCAAGGTGCTACAACGCCGCGTGGAGGAACTCAAGACAAGCCAAGCCGCTCCGTCTGCCAACCAGACGGAATCGACTTTGTCGGCGACCCCCGAAGTCGGGGACGACTCTCCGGTGGCGCTTTTCGAAGTGCCGAAAGAAGATGACGCGAGTGTGACGACATTGATTGCAACGGCGATGAGGGAGGCAGAGAACGTGGCAGGGCCCGTGGCGTGGCGGAAACTCGAGAGCAAGACATGGAGCGATCGAAAAGAGGCGCTGGTTGACATTGAAAAGGCGGTCGAAGAGCACAAGTCGGAGCTGCGGGACGTCAAGCCAGCCTTGGGCAGCCACACGCAGCTACAGTACGTCGCGTACAACGCATTGATCCACCAGTCGCTCAATGACTCGATCGCGCCTGTGGTGAACCAAGCGATTGATTTCTACTCGACCTTGATCAAAATTTACGGCCCCCACGTCGACTGGCGGGACACCCCCGTGAAGGACCTGACCATGCAATCCATCATGCGGCTGCTGGGGGGGATGCAGAAACCCAACAACCGTACGTCCAAGGGAAGCTGCCGGGCGATTCTCAAGCTCGCCCGACTCAACACGCACACAATGCAATGCGTCGTCGCGTGTGTGTTTGCTAAGGACGCCGAGCCCCTCGTGCAAATGCACGTGCTGCGCCTGTTGGTGCCCGAGTTTGGCTTGACGGCGGATCCCACGACCGACATCCCTGGAGTCAACCTCAATTCGACGCTCGTCCTGAACGCAGTGTCGGCGGCGCTGGCGCATTCCAACGAAAAGGTCCGCAAGGGGGCGATGGACGTCGCACTGTGTACCCAACGGCTGATTGGCAAGACGAGGGTGCTCAAGCGTCTAAAAGACATCAAGCCCGCGACGTTGAAGGAACTGGAAAAGAACTTTGTCGATATCGAGCCCCCCACTGTGGACCGTCCGTCCACGGTGCAGCAAACACCGACGGCGTTGGGCGCGGGGCTCGGTGAGGTGACCGCGTCCCGCCGGTTGCTGTCCAGCGCTCCCGTGGCCGGAGGGAAATCAGTCGACGACGACGGCGGCGCCATGGACTGGACCCCTCGAGGGAACAACAGCGGCGGCGGCTCGTCCTCCATCTTAAGTAAAGACGAAGAAAACTTCATGGACTCGATATTAGACGGCTAACAAGAAGATCACTCGTCTGCGGACACTGCACGAACGAGACCACCAACACCGACTTATTCCATTTGCTTTAATAACGTTGTATAATAAACGCATGTATTGCTACGTCGAGGGTGCACTGATTTCGGCCAACGGCGGGCGATTATCGTCGAGAAGCTGGTGATACAGCAGCGACAGATCATTGAGCGCCGTCTGCGCCACCCGCACCACGGACTCGTCCATGTCCTGCAAAACTGTCGCCGGCAGCAATTGGTTGATCCACTGGATCACGAACAGCAGCGCCCCCTGAACCTCTTGTCGCCGGTGGTCGTTGTCGTCGTCCGCATCGGCGGCGGCGCGGAGACTGCGACTAAACGCGACACTTTGGTAGAGGAAAAAGGTCGCCCACAATTCGCGGCTACAAGCAGAGTCTGTGACGAGTTCGCCTACGGGGGGAGGGGTCGAGTTGACTCCGGTGGGAAACACGAGGGCGCAGACTTCCAAGAGGTCCCCCTACAAGACATGTCAGTCACGTTCGTGATTTTGTGTTGCTTAGATTATACTACCTTGTTGCTGGACGTGAGAGGGGCGACTTGCGCGAGGCATGCACTCCACGCTTCAAATGCGGCTAAAAAGTTGCCCTGGACAAGGTCTAAACTCATTTGACACAGGCATTTCACCACCATGTAGCCGACGGCGTTGGCCTATTCTTCGGCAGTAACTACAGTGGACAATGTCTGACAAACGTACCTCCATCAGCTTCACAAACGCGGTGTCAATCACGCCACCCGCGAATGCATCTTCGATATCGTCCACATCGCCAACCAGAGATTGCACATATGGAATCAGTCGAGCCCAGACCTTGTCCGACTTGGGCGCCACTTGATCCAGCATGGTTTGCAAGCACAAGGGCAATGTGTCGACGTTGGCTTTGTCATGCAGATGAGACCACAACGTGGACGTGTCGTCCAGCATCCATCCGGTCGGCGGAGTGTCGGAAAGTTGGTCTTGCGTGTAAAACACAAACACCTGCAGCAAAAACGCTTGGGCCTTGTGCGTCGCCGCCGACAACAAGTGCACGACTCGTTCCACGACTTCAAACTGGCGATTCAAAACGCCCCGAGTCCCAATGTCTACCAGTGTGAGCACCGACGTGCAAGTGGGGTCCATGAGCTCCAACGCCACTCCCAACGTGTCGTGTTGTTTGAGAAAGCAACTGATTGCTTGGTCCGTCATCGACAACGACTGCAGCAACGTTCCAGCGTCGCGCCACATTTCCCTATACCACGAGTCTTGATATATGGTGGTGCTTCTTCTAAACTGGACCGACATGGAGTATGGAGACATGTCAACCACATACATGTGTATATGTATATATATATATATACGTACACAAGACTCCTCGGCAGAAGTATATATATATATAGTCATATCAGAGTGCAGGAAACCATCATCAATTAGTGTGTGTGTGACTTGAATTAATGTGATACAAATTCACCACAGGACCAACTTTTAGTTGCAACATTCAGTACAACGAATAATCGATCGATAGAGTTGGCGAATCATTAGCACACAAAAAGTCCAAACTTTGGGTCAACGACAGACAATGCTTTTAAAAGGACAAGGTATATATATATATATATATATATATATATATATATACACGTATATGTCATGCGTACTGGGCTTTCAAATGGGCGATGTACAAGAGCGTGGTTTCTTGGAGGATGGGGTCGGAGGGTGCACACCGCAAGTGAATCAACGTCAGAGCTTCCTTCCACATGGATCCTTTCACCAAGCACTCGATCGCAGCGTACACTTCCCCAATCGACAAGAATGCCTCCACTACATGGATAAATATATATATATATATATATTACCATTAAAACACAAACCAAATCACGAGACACCTCACCACCTTACCAGCGTCGCCAAAGTTACGCTTGTCGCGGCATCGATCGGCATACAGTCGCGTGTACTCGCGCCACACATCCAACCCCGCCATTGGAGCATGAGCAAGCCACACTGGGCTTAACTTTTCTACATTGACCGCCCAATTTATATATATATATATATGGTTTGCATTATGAAACAAGATCCATTGACTTGTATGGCTTACCGTGGCGGGACACGAGTCGAAGGGCTTCTCCAATCCGCCCCTGCAACAACAGCAATCGTCCCGCGGCTTCGACATCCCCCTCCTAAAATACACATCCCATAGTGCAAATTGCATACATAACGGCAAAGCACGTTACCGCTTCGAATTGTGCTCGTTCCGAACGCAAAAAGTCAGTCAAGGCGTGTCCGCTGGTGGGTATTATTTCTATGGCCAACTTGTTTGATGGTGACGATGTATGAAACATCGTGGTTGAGGAGGTGGGTGCTATTGAGGCCAACCCCGCTGCCTTGTTCTTCTTGGTTGAGGTACAAGCCACAGAACGCTTGGGTCCTGCTGTCATCACTGCACCCTCGGCAATGTGTTTGGGTTTCGGTGGCATGGTATGTGGCTACACATTGGTTTTTAGCTCAACAACTCAAATCCCCTAACTCAAATATGATGGGAAAGGACGACGTACGAGGTCGGCAAACGTCCACTTTCGAATCGACTGGTCGTCGCCACCACTTGCCAGCGTCGCGTCGTCCACCCACGTCACTGCCAGCACGCGACCGCTGTGCTCTCTGAAATTATACCCCTCGGAACGCCCGACCTTCCACACTTGGACCGTCGAGTCCACAGAGGCCGACGCCAGGTACACCCCCGACGGCGACCAGTCCAAGCATGTGATGCCGCCGCCATGGCCAGTCAAGCAGTGCTTCAATGGAGATAAGACGCCGCCATCTAACGCATACACGCAAATCTACACGTCCAATGAACATGTGATATGACGATTCCATCCAAGGAGTAGTACCGTTGCATCGTTGGACGCTGTGGCCAACTGGGACGATGTCGCACACCATGCGACGGCAGTCACCGCCTTGGTGTGGTCGTAAAATGTGTGGACACGGGTCCACGCCGTGAGTCCCTGCCGCTTCACCACCACCACAGCGCCCTCGGGGGTCCCCAACGCCACCATCCCCCCAAGCCACGCCATACACGTGACCTGCGGGACTCCCCATCGTTTGTTCATTGCGATCGAGTTGGCGTCGGGGGCGTCTGGGTTGGACGCGTACACGACGCCGTCGACGGCGCAGCTCCACAGCACACACGACGTCGTCGACGGTGCCGAGTCAGCGGGTGCTTT
This sequence comes from Aphanomyces astaci, assembly GCF_000520075.1. Lineage (NCBI taxonomy): Eukaryota > Oomycota > Saprolegniomycetes > Saprolegniales > Verrucalvaceae > Aphanomyces > Aphanomyces astaci. Next base: position 569,747 of record NW_009798269.1, on the reverse strand, counting down.
CAGCTCCTCTAGACTGACGTCGCCGCCTACTTGCATGCTTTCCAAACTCTGGATCCAGTCGTCGGCCGTCGTATTCTAATGAATCAATCGTTCAAGAAGGGTATATAGTATTTACACCAGATAGAGGCTAACATACATATATACATATTGTCAAGTCGATCTATTCGAATGGATATTGGAGTGGGATACTCACAATCGCATGACCAGAATATCACCAAATCGACAGACAATCACAAAGATCGATGACCAATCAAAACCCAAAACGTGAATCAAGTAGCCAATCAAATGATCCACTCATACAACATCGAATTATTAGTGTGTGACTGTAACTAGTGTGATATCGCACGATTTTGACGTGCAAAAGTCACAATACCTCGGACGGGAACGAGTGCACAACCCACAGAACTTGTCGGACGAGCCCTCCGCCATGGTACGTCTTGAAGCGCGTGTGGTCTTGGCCGTTGTAGAGCCCAATGTGCCCTTCCTCTGTCGCATACGCCAACATGGACGAACCTGTCCACAGTGTGCCCTGTCACACAAATCCAATGTGCACTTGGAGGTACGAACCGAGGGGGTTCCACGCCACGGCGGTCACTTTGCTTTGCAGTCCCTTCCACAGCAACTCGGTGGTGGATTTGGCCAGGTCGACCAGTCGGATCGTGTTGTCGCCGACGCCCCCGGCTACAAGCGCCTTCTTCGCGTTGTACGAGAGCGCATACACGTGGCCGCCGAGCCCCGTGAGCTTGGCATGGCACTCCATGGACATCGCATCTGTCAAGCGAACGTCGCGGTCCATCGATATGGACAGCAGCAGCACCTTGTTGTACGCGACCACGAGCGGCGCAATGTTGAATACGAGGCGGGTGTGGTTGTGCTTGAACGTGGTGGGGGCGGTCACCTTTTTCTGCTTGGGCGTCCTAATTCACTCAAAAGGTAGGAAATATATCCAAATATATCGACAAACGGCAATAGATTCGGACATATCGACACAAAGAAGTTCAGTGGACAGACCATTCCAAGCGAAAGAGGTCGCCTGTGATGGAACTGCACACGACGCTGAAATTGGACGACGGCACCCAGCAACATGTGAGCCACAGCCGCCCCATCTGATGCGACGACACTGCCTTCTTAGGTCGAGGGAGCGTCCATTCATGGAGCATACTCGCGTTGCCGCCTTGATCGTTCAACGCCGTCGCGCCTTCCCACAGACGAATGCGCTTATCTCGCGACGACGACGCCAGCACTGGCTTGGCATCGGCTGTCGCGTTGTTGGGCCGCCACGTCACGGCGTGAATTTCTTCGTCGTGGCCTAACCATGACATGGTTCCAACCGTCCACGACCAAGTCTCATATTGTACCCTTGAAACGAGTGACGATCGAGCCGTCGGTGATGTCGACGACGACGAGCTTGCCACTGCGGTATCCAATGGCCACCTACGGCAAGCATATAAGGCATCACACGTGTTAGTCTAAAGATGGAAAACGATGTCATGTCCACGAACATGATGCTTGCGCTGCGGACACACGTCGATGCTGTAGATACAATCCCCGGGAATGGGGACATGCAACCCAATGTGCCCGCTATCATCGATGGAACATGAAAACATGCCAAGAAGTGGAAGACCTTTGTCGTACGTGCTTCGAGTCCACACGCTGAGCACTCCGTTGCGGTCCCCGCCCACAATCACGTTGTCATCCTTGGACGAAATCGCCATCACTTCGGTCGACTTATGCTTTTTGTGGTGGTCCACAAGTTCCAGAGTTGACGCGTTCCTGCCATGGTCATGTTCTCGTGAGATGAGTGGCGTCAGAACAATGGACACATGTACGTACCATATTTGAATGGACCCTTCCTCGCCAGCACATACGAGCAAAAGCTCGTGGTATGCTCCGTGGATGAACGTCACCGACGTCACCTTCTTGTCGTGCTTGCCACGACCCAAGTCGGCGACATATCGAGGTTGAGAGAATGTGCCCTACATGTCCATTCAACATGCTTCGTGGCCCAAATGTCACTGAACGAACATGCAAAATACCTCGCTCGACAATTCAACCTACAGCGTCCATTAGCACGTGAGTAGGGAAGGTGATTGATCGGCGTACCTGATACATGGCTACCCGAGACTTGCAGCCAAAGGCAAAATAGTACGTCGACGATCCATCTCGCGGCTGCCCCCAAGCTCCAAGCTACTCCGATGCATCCATCTTACTACCATAGATCGAGGATGCCCATGCACGTACTTGCGAGCAGTACCAATTGGCGCTCGGAAGGAAAAGGGCGTCGGACGGCATTGTGCTTGTGCGGCGCGCTATTGTCAAGTTCACATCGGTTCCCATTCGTGGCAAATTCGCGTTCAAATGCATTTGATTGGTGTATTTCGAATTAATTTGACCAATCGAAGCCAAAGTGTCGTTGGGGGTTTCATCCAGCACTTTTAAAGTTTCACAGACATGCAAGTTACGTTGGCCGTGCATGGGCTGTCCTTTCCCGTCGCATGCGGCGAAGGGATGCAAAGCATCAAGTGGCTAGGATTGGTTGCGGCGCAGCGCTATGCCCTCATGCTCCCGCACGGCCGATGCCGTACCCGCGAAGACGCGCATTCCAAGAACGGGTTTTACCTCCCAAGCGAAGTCCGAAACGTACGTCCGAGCATCCTGCACACTCCATCCTGATGTGTCCTCTCGTCTACCCCCGCTGATCGAGTTACGTAGTCTGAGGGCGATCTGTTGAGTCCGTGGTCACGCATTGTCGAGTGTGTTCGGGAAGGTGAAACCATCACGATTGTCCTTCAGGTAGCGAGCGCATCACGCCCTCGGATTCATATGCATGCATACTTACTGCCACTTCTTCTTCTATCCCATTAGCACGAAGTTCCCGTGGACGACATTGGCGTGCCCCAACTGTCGTCATGGGCTGTGTCGGCATTTTCCAACACGACCAACCAGCGTGTCACCGACGACGACAACGACCTCATCGCCGCCGACGAAAAGGACGACCACGTTGCCGCCAAAAAGGGGGGCAGCGTCTACAGCAACCTCCAAGGGTACTCGTCGTCGTTCCATGCCAACCACGTCAAGTCGGGGCAGTTTATCTCGCAGGACGAGCTCGAGAGCGCGTTTTACCACGACGTGGCGCGGCTGGCCCTCGACGAATTTGTCAAAGACCCCAAGGAAAAGGTACACTTGATATATAAGATATATACAACCCTATTGTCCGTGGATATATATGTATATATCATTCTTTGGCCAGGACGACGTCGAGGACGTTCTGCTCAAGTACTTCGACTGCCTTGTCGCCATCTTCAAGCATTATAGCCTTGGCTTCGGCGAAGACGCGTACTCGTACGTCCGACTCACTCCATAATCGCGTGGTGCTAGGTGAAGTATCAAATTCTGACACGACGTTTTAGCATGTCTGGCGCCGAGTTCAATCACTTTGTGCACGAGTCAACGCTACTGCACCACGTCAAGGACGCAGCTCTCTTGGACAAACTGTTTGTGCGGGCGCTGCGGGAACCCGGCAACGTGCGGCTGTCCCGCGTCGAGTTTATGCAGGCGCTGGTGCTCGTGGTGGTCACGCACAACAAAATGTACGGCGACGACATGCCGTTCCTTCCTGCGCTGGAAAAAGCACTCAAAGACTCGGTGAAACCAGCTTGCAATCGGCTCACGTCCGGACCGTTCCGCGATACCTTGCATTCAGACGTAGGTCACGCGTCCATCTTCTCTTTTGAAAAATATTCCATTGATCTTATAGGACATGGTTATTTGTGTATTCGTTTAGGGCATGCTGGCGATGCTCCAAGAAGCCAAACCCAAGTTGAGCAGAGTGTACGATAAGTACGCGTCTGGAAAGCAGTACGTTCGTTGTTACGTGTTAAAAGGGATGATTTACTCTCCACGAACCTACATGCAATGTGGACTGTCTCCATCATGTACAGTATGTCAAAGTACAATGTGGCATCATGTGCAAGTGCAATGTGGATGATGCTTTGAAAGTGCAAAGTCAAGTAGTTACAATGCCTTTTGCTATTTGTGAGAAATAATACAATCTGTATTGTGCTTTCGAGTGAAATTTCGTGTTGTGGCGTGGTTTCTCGTTGGAAGTTAAATTGATTTGATTGGCTACTTCAGATGAGCTCAAAATTATTAGCCAATCAAAACCCTCTCAATGAAATTCAACCAATCAGATCGATTCTGGATCGGTTTGGTCGGCGCGATTCGATTGCACCCCCTCCCCAAATTTGCATATCAAATCGACAATACACCATACATACATACATACATAGGACAAACGTGGAGGGACCGATCTTGAGCGTGTCGGACTTTCGATCGCTGGTTCAAGACAGCGGCATTTTCTGCACCGGAGACAGCGACAAGCACGAAGCGTTGTTTGGTCAGGTACGTCCGCCTGTCCTATGAGATGGCATCTAGAGTAGCAAGTCGAGTAGATGCCTTTGTATGTGCGTTGACGTGATCATGAACTGGGTAGGCGATCGGTCAGTGCTTTACCGGGATGCGCGACATCAAGGACGGCGAGAAGCAGTTCGTCGTGTTTGCCGAGTATGTCGAAGTGCTTTGTCGGCTGTCGCTCGCGATTTGGGACGACAAGGACGTGTCTGCCAAGGAAACGATCCGCATCGGTCTCGACGCTGTTCGGGCCTTGTCCAAGCCAGCCAAGTAGAAAGCCATTTCCAACTGCCACGTCATCAACCAACATATCCCCAGTTCCGAAATATATACACGGGCAAGTTTGCAAGTTAACATAACGTTAAAACAATTCGATGGGTTAGTTTATCGGCGTTATGTACAATGTATTTACACAACTACTAATAACAGTTATATTATAATACTTCGCTAAGGTTAACAATTATATCTGGATGTCTCGGAAATATGGACATGCAACTTATGATGGCGTTCAACCAAACAACGCCCGCGACGGCTCCTTCATGCACGTGTGCACGACTGCGTGCCATACGCGGAGCAGTTCCACCGAGTCAAAGCGCAGGACCATGGACGGTTGTGTCTGAAAACGGAGTTCCATGGCGCCATCCGCCCCCGCGGCGGTCGCGTCCGTGACCACGTCGTACACTTCGGGCAACACATCGACGTTTGGCGCCATGCTCACCGTCAGATGGCGCAGGACGTAGAAGTAGCGACCCATGACCTTCCCTTTCGCGTCCAACTGGGATAACCACCCACAGAGCACCGTGGGGGTCTGCCGCTTTTCGCAGCTTCGTAAGTACCGGTCAATGCTGTATGAGAGCCGGGACATGCAGTCTTCAACGGCGGAAAACCAGGCGTTCGCGATGTCGGTGGAGATGCACTGCGTCTTCCACACCTTCTTCGACTTCATGTGAAACTGCAGTAGCGTGGGTTTGCCTGTGGATATAGATGGGATAAGACACCGCGATCATATATTTGCTGGGTTGACTACCCCTCGATGCACTGACATACGCGATGGTGTCGCAGCGGGCAGCGGGCAACCCTTCGTCTTCGGCGATCGTCAGCTCAATGCCCTGTAGCGTGAAGAAGCAGACCTTCCACATGCCAAAGAACCCCGTTTGGATCTTCATGTAGCCGGCAAAGTTTTTGTGGAACGCGCCGTGGGTCCGGCATTGCTTGAAGTCATTCTGGTTCGGCGACAGGAGTCTGGCAGTGTTCAAACTCGCCATGGACGATTGCCGATAAGGTATCTTCTTGGACATTTCACGGCGTCGCCCCGATGGTGCACCGTCTTCGCCTGCATGGACTTGGTACATGCCTTGAACCGAACACTGTAAGAAATGAACTTGACGGAAGACAAAATTACCACATGAACTGAATTCCCATCAGATATATTTTTATGCATACGGTTTATTGTATCTAGGCGTTTGTATCCAGTCTTGTCGCATATAAAAAACACCTCATGGCGACTGAAGGGACATGTCCACATTGTGAGAGCGTACACCGCCGCCAGCAACAACAGCTCGACTGGTCTCCAGTCGCCAGAATGCTCTTCCTTCACCAAAGCAAGACCCATCGTTCATAGCGTTCCTGGCGTTCGAAGCGCGATGCGTCCACTACTGTAGCTCCGTCATCACTCCATGTGTTGTAAATCGCTCTCGCCGAAAATTCTGACTTTGTTACTGTGGTGGAGATATATTATGCCATGTCGTCTAATTGGAGTGGGGGTATAAGAGGCTACCAAACCGGCAGACAATCGATACACGACCAATCAAAACCCAGATCAAGAATCCAGTAGCCAATCAAATCCACATTTCGACCTTTGAATTAGTGTGGGAATTAAATTAGTGTGACACTAATGACATACCAAATTCAGTGTAAACAAACAGTTAATCGATAGATTTGGCGAATCATTAGCACACAAGTCAAAATTTGGGGTAAAAGGACAATTGAGAATAGATAGGTATACTCGTATGTACATACTTTACCCTCGGCTTGCCGTAAGTTAGTGCAAAACTACGCATTCTGGGTAACATCACGAGTTGTATCGATAACAATGGTAGGCATGATTGGTTGGTTGGTTGAGGAGGGTTAACTTAAACTGTAGTGGGCTCGCTGGGGCTCTTTGAGGCACGTGCGGACTATCCGCTGCCACCGCGTCCACGAATCCACCGAATCGCATTCAAGGACAAGGTCGGGCGCCGTGGAAAACTTGAACACGAGCGCGCAATCTCTGTCCTCGGACGACAGGATGGCTGTGACGACGTCGACTTCTTGGGGCGGCAAGTTCACGTCATTCGCGACACTCATGGTCAAGTGGTGGAGTACGTAGTACTGCCTCAGTCGCCCATGCTGTTTGGCCGGTAGTCGCGTAAGCCATCCGCACATGGTCGTCTGCATCTGTTTGGCGTCGGCTGACCGCAGAAACTTGTCGATCGTGTATCGGGTGCGTCCGAGGCAGTCTTGGATGGCGGCGACCCACGCGGTGGCCGCTCGCACGGACGGGCACAGCGTCCGCCACACGTTCTTCTGGCCCAGCATGTGAAACTCCAAGCCGCCGGATTTGCCTACAACACCCGGAACGTGTATAAGCCACGAAACCTAGGCAAGTACAAACTAGTAGCATGTTACCATACCTTCCCAAGGGAGAACTTTTTGGATGGAGCCGACGCGGGCGACGGGGGCGGACGTGTCCTCCGACTGCGCCAACTCGACGCCGTGCAACGTGAAGAAGCATCGCGTCCACGATGCATTGAACAGTCCGGAAGGGATGCTCATCCACCCTGAAAAGTTTTTGATGTACCCGCCGTGGGTCTTGGACTGCTTGAACAGCGTTTGGGAAGCTGACAGCATTGGCGCTGCTTGTTGTTGGGGCATTTCGCCCGAAGTCAACGGAGCCACGGACGGCTGCAATACGCGGGCGATCGCATGATGCCAACGCTTCTGCGTGTCGGCGTCGTCCGCGTACACGTGGAGCTTGCGGTGGTTGTCGAGCTCAATCACGAGCCCAAACGCATGGGTGGTCGTGCTACGCTGGACGCTGTGGACGCAGCCGTGGCCTTTGATGGTCACGGACGACTGCATGTCCCGATACGACAGCACATGGTGCGTGAGGCTGAACCACCGCTTCTTCCAGTTGCGCACAAAACTGCCCTGTTTATACAGCCAGCCTTCGCATTCGGATGCCGTGTCCATGATCAAGGAGCTGTTGTGGCCGACGACGACATCGCTTTCGTCGTCGTGGCCGAGTGAACTATCTTGAGAAGACAACGAGCTGTTGCGTTTGGTGGAAATAGTCGACGGCGGCGGTGTTGGGTACAAGTCCATGGAAGGTCGAGGTTGAGCTTGATGGGAGGGCAAAGGGGATACGGCCACTGACGACGGCGCAGACGAGTTTGGTAACGACAGTGAAAGGGAAGGTGCCAGGGATGGAGTTATCGTCGTCGCGCTTGAGGACGCCACCAACAGCCGCTGCAGCCACGCTTCCTGTTCGTCTGTGCTTTCTGCTTGCACGTCAAGAACGCGGGTTGGAAGCATGGAGATGCTCAAGGCATACGCGAACTCGGGCGATGTCTTGACCCCTACGACCATGCCGAACCCCTTGGGTTTCTCGCCCGGGCCTTGGCTGTACTTGAGCTCTTGGCTGTTCAATGTAAAGTACCTCCGCTTCCAGTTCTTCACGCGCTGACCACGCTTCAGAAGCCATCCTTCGAAGGAACGCATGCGGCGATGGCCGTCGTGTATGTCCACCTGCGCTATGGACTGAAGCACGGGACCCATCACCATGGACGGGTGCGACGAATTCAGAGTGCTGCTGCTGTTACTGATAGATCGCGGTGGAGCGAATTCGCTGGAAAATGTGTGGCGCACGGGGTCCGTGACGGAGGTGCCGTGCGCGCGGGAAACGCCATTGAACGACTGCATCTTTTGGTCGAGCAGTTCCTGCATGCGTCGTTCTTGGCGCTTTTGCTTACTTCGAGCGCCGTACTGCTGGCCTAGACTCAAGTACTGCGATTCGTAGTTCTTGTCCTCGTCCGTGTCGACTTCGCTCGACGTTTCCGTCATGCCTTCGTGATCCATGGGTGCCGTCATCGAGAGCATGTCGTCAATGGACGGGGCCGCCGAGGTCGTCGACCTGGAGTCATGTGCTTGTTGATTGTCATGCGCTTCTTCGTCAATTTGGTCGAGGGCCTGCGAATTGCATTGGTTGCCGCGCATCGGCGCTACTTCGGACGTTCAGTGTTCGAATGGGTTGCCGACGGCAGGCGTGGGAGGAACGACGGACGGAACACCTAGCCTACTTTAACCAAGAGTCTTTTGATATTGATGTCGGCTACTTTCTCTGAAAAAGTGCCAAGTCGGACTGGACGACTTATTGCAAAATGCACCCTAACGCAGATGATGTCATAGTCTGTGTGTTCCCGCGTGCTCTGTGCCTACATTGTATCCATACGACGACAGTCCAGCAGTGCTAGCATCCCCAAAGGTGATTCCGTTGCACGATGGTCGTTGGCTGAACGCGACTGAATTGCAAACTTTGAGGTCCTAACTGTCGTCGCGATACACGTCCACCACTGACAATCAAGGATATCCCGCCTCATACTGTACAACCAACGATTCAAAGATCGACTGCCAACTAACTGTAGTACAATGGAGTCCTTGCTGCACTTAGCACTAGAGTGTCGATTCTACCGACGAGTCCACTGATACGCCCTGTGAGCTCATCACAAATGAAGACCATCACGACGACCAAATGTCTCGACGCCGTTGCCTTCGCCAATCATATCGAGCATATCGGCGGATGAAACGGTGAAGTGACGGATATCGGGTAAACTCATTATTCTGGATCATTTATTTGTCCCAAATGTGCATTATAGTCCAAATATGTTCATGAAATTGTGTACTGGTAACTCATTGGTAAGTTTCTGCTAAACGACAACTCTTGTGTGCTGGAACAATGTCGAGTGCATAGTTATCGTTTGAAGCAACGTCAACATAATATAGCCATTTGCCTCGCGATTGCAGTGTCTACATGTTTCCTTGATTGACACTGTGAGAGAGCTACGACGCTTCATCATCACGCCCGCCTTTCCCAAGGTGAAACTGCTAGTCGAAACGATTTGAAGCGGTTACACGTTGTCAGTATATCCAAATCAACGATTAAAACACCAGGGATTATTATTCGTCGATGGCTCCAATAGCTTGTGAAATGTAGGCACACTCATTTTATTGGAGTTGAATTACTATTCACCTCTCTTTTGCTTCGTTCTTGGACAGGGTATAAAATTAGCCGAGATGGTGATGATGGCTAAGAATAGGCCGACGCAGCTCAAAACGATGAAGTCAGGTCAGTTGACCTTTTCAAAGCCAGGCACAGACATGAGTATTTGGCCGAAAAAGGCTTGGAGCATCGAGGAGGAGCTTCTGAAGAAGAAGAACAAGTCTGTCGAAGAAAAGTACCAGTCGCTTCTCGGGGAGTACCAGGAGCTCCGTGTCGCGAACGCCAAATCCATGGCCAAGCTGCGCGAACTCGAGCGATACAAAGAAATCTCGGACGACATTGTCAACAGCGCGTCCACGTCGCGGCGGTATAACCGACAAAGCTGCCCAAGGCATCAACTCTCATTTTTGGGGTGTGGGTGTGCTTGTAGAATGGAGGAGAAGGAGCGCATCGAAATCTCGAGCCAAATGCAGCAATACCGCGACAAGCTTGAAGAGGCCGTGGAAAACATTTGCTTTCTTGAAAAAGAGAACAAGCGGCTCAAGTCCGACGTCACGGCCGCCAAACTGGACGCCACGGTAAGCTTACACACACAGCCCATCATATACATGTTGTTGTGTCTCGTGCTCAAATCATTGTAGACGTCGAATGTGCTCCTGAAAACCCTAGACGACTCCAAATCCAAGTTGTCCACGACGGAAAGCCGTCTGCAGTTGATGCGCATTGAGATCCTCGAGCTCAAGAACCGCAAGGCCGACCTGAATTCACAAGTTCAGGACCTCAAGGCGCGGCTGCATTCGGCCGACACGCTGGCCGAGCGCAAGTCGGACGAATGCAAGCGACTGTCATCCAAACTCGAGGTACTCTCTCTTTTTGCTTGCGCTTGATCGACGCCTGAACGGTGTCGTGTCATGCAGTCCTTGGAAACAGCGTGGGACTCGACGCGTAGCCAAAACAGTCGCATCCAAAAAGAGATTCGCAGCGTTGCCGAAGTCGCCGACATCAATCGGGAATTGAGTGAAAAGTCCAAGCACCGAATCGCGTCGCTTGAAAACGAAGTGGACGCGCTCCAGCTCAAGCTCAAGACGCGCGAACGCACGATCGATGTACGAATCCACGAACCGTTCAACGAGTTGAAAGCATTTTATTACAACATGGGCTGGTTGGTAGGAGCTCCGCACAGACAACGTGGACGTCCGCACCGAGTTGAACGTGCTCAAAAAGGACTTTTCCGAGCTCCAGGCCATCAACAAAGATCTGCGCCGCCTCAGCTCTGACCACAACAAGCACGACAAGGACACTGAGCACGCCCTGTCCATGCATGAAACCGAAATCAAGGTAGCCCCGCTCATACATAAACTCGTCCAATACTACAACCCTTTGGTGGAAGAGGGGGGGGCTTCTCGATCAAAGCATCAATGAAATATCCTGAACAATAATATTTTGATTGAACGCCAACGAATCCCACTTATTTCCTAGTGTTTGCGAGACATGAACCGATCGTCGTCGGAGCGCATCGAGGAGCTGGCGGCCGAAAACGCCAAACTCCAGGGCCAACTCTTAGACGTCCACAGTGACTTTCTCAAAAAAGTGCAAAGTGACGCGTCGTGGAAGCACAAGGAGAAAGAAAAGCAAGTGTCAAATATAACTATCCGTGTTGCGTTGTATATATATTCATATATATTTCTACCCCTCGTAGGCTTCGTCGCGAGGTTGAGGACGAGATGGACGTGCTCAAGAAGCCGCGCGTGTGCAAGCACTGCCACGAGTCGTTTACGTTGGAAAAGAACAATGCGCAGTCGTGTACGTTCCACCCCGGTCGGTACCTCCCCCGCCAGTACCCCCTCGAGGGGTACTCGTGGTCGTGCTGCTGCAAGCGCGACATTTCGTCGCGCCCGTGCAAGTTTGCAGGGCGGCACGTTGAGCGCGAAACCCTCTAAGCCCCAACAACAACTAAAAGCAGCTAACCACCACCACCCTTCGTCTGTAGTCTCATATGCATATTATAATACACCATCCCGTCCAAATATGTTGTTATTTACACCTTGACCAATGGCATGAACATACTCCTGCGTTCAGGTGTGCACAGACAGTACTGTACTGTATATCAACATTTAGTCGTGATCAATCGTCGTCCAAGTCGGGCAGCACTCGACCTGCGTGAACTTGTTCTTCCCCATCAGCGTCCTCTTCGTCGTCGGAATCCGGCAGCACCCGTCGGCCAGCATGCATGCCATCGTTCCTCCCATCGTCGCCGTCGTCGTCGCTGTCGTCGGACCCGCCTTCTTCTAGCCACTGCCCAAACGCTTCCGTACGCTCGGCCTCTTCAACGTCCGACTCCTTGATCACGTAGTTCGTGCCGTCCCAGTAGCTGCACTCAATGCGCTGGCCTGCAAACCACCGATTGTTCATCTTGTCAATGCACGCTTCCGCGCCCTCGGCGTCGTGATACTTGACGATCACCACGCCCAGTGGATGCTTTTCGAAAAATGTGATTTTCGCGATGTCCCCCAACGTCTCACACTCCTTTTTGATGTCTTCTTTCAGCTCGTCGCCTTCTTCCTTGTCTAATATTACAATCAGGGCATGATCCATATATATATATATATAACAAATAGTAGGGCCGCCAACGGGACAGAATAAATAAATATATATATATATATAATGAACAAATATTGGCCGGCATACCATCGAAATCGTCCAGTTTGAACATGTGCTTGAGCACGACAATGCGAAATTCTTCGTCGCCTCCTGCCCCCCACGACAATGCCTAGTGTATATGTTATGACCACCGTTGTAATATATATATATATATATATTATATAATATTTTTGCAAAAAAACTACCTTTTCTTGCTCGAATTTCTTGACTTTGGCGCGGTTATCGAGTTTGACGCGCTTGCGTTCGACAAACGATTCGCCCTTTTGGCTAAACACGGCCACAGACACGTCGATGGGGCAGCTACGCTCCATGTCCATGATGAAACCTGCCAAACTCGATTCACACTATTTCACGTTACTTGGGTCGGATGTCAGACTTGTCCAGGAGTTGAATCGCCAATTCCACCGACGGTTCCTTCATGTAGCACACTGCACCGTCGCCCTACATGATTTAATCTCGTCAGTGTCGGCGGACACTGCTGGTCGTACGTACGCTAAGTTGGCCCGTGTCTTTGTTGCGATACAGTTTGATCTTGGGGTCGTCCGTGTGCAAATCCTTCTGGATGACGCCGCACTTGACAAAGTGGTCGTGCACTTCTGGGATCGTAATGTCAAGCGGCAGGCCGTTGATGTACACCCATGTTTTTTGCTTGGAAGACGTCCATTTGGTTTTTTTCGACTTTGATTTTTTGCGCTTCTTTGGATTTGTTGTGTCGATGGTGGGGGCGGTGCTGTCGTCGCCGCCGCCATCCGTTTTCGCTGCCAGGGCGGCCGCCTCCAGAATGTCCGAGTGGCTTAAACTGGCAGGTGGAGCCGCCTTCTTGACCGGCTTGGCCGACTCGTCGCCGCGATCTTCGGCTAAGTCCTCCAACTCGTCGAGAATTTTGTCCTACACTCGATGATTAACGAAACGCTGCCAACAAGGGTACCTCTGGCGTGATCCATTTTCGTGTGTCTGGGTCGTATATAAACTCCTTTCCGTCCTCGGCCACAATCGCCCGCGTCGACGACGCATCGTCGTGGAATGTCTGCAGCTTCGGATCCAACGACTGCTGCGTCGCCAAGATGGCTTCTTCATTCTCTCGCTCGAGGTTGATCTCATGGAGCTCTTCCTTCAAGGCACTCACTTCACCCATGGGAGTCCAGGTTGCAACCACTTGGCACGAGCTCCACACTAGCGTCAGCCCGTCGACATCGCCGTCCTCGAACTTGCGCACCAAGTCGGCCGTCGAGATCGGACCTTGCTGGACTTTCAGGTGGTCGTAGTAGTGCCACTGGGGCACCTTTTGCCACAGTACACACACTGGCGTGAATAGCGCGATGTCCTTGGCCATTTTCCATTCTGCAACAGGCAACTCCGGCGACCACACGTACGTCTCGCCGTGGACGAGGCCCCGACGAAGCAATCGTTTCAACACTGCTTCGTCCATGGGTCCCTTCTGACCACCTGCTGCATCGACGTACATCCACTTCTTGTTCTTCATAGCTGATACATCCACTGGAACCGTTTCCGCAGCAGGCGGCGCCGCCGGCGCAGGAGAATCAGCGGTGGTCACCATGTTCGCAATACTGTGAAAATTGATACGGTGGTTGAAAACAGGCAGTATACTGATATGATCGAAACTGTACTGTGAAAATCTGATACTGTACTGCGCTTGAAAACTAGCGATATACAGTACTGGTATTACTATACATACAATACTATTAATATATAAATGTATTTATTGGGGAGAATAAATCATCCAAGAAGTATATTTCATTTATTATTGTATTAAATGATTCATGGGAAATCTAATTTTAGATTCGAAACCAACGCCACATGCACTTCCAGCAGTCAAATCTGAAATAATGGACGGGATCCACACGGTGGCGGCCGCTGACGCATCGGTGGCCCGCCTGAAGGAATGCATGGCCAAACTGGATGCTGAATGCGATGTCAAATCCCCTCGAAGTGAACCCGACTTTGTTGCTGTGACCAAAGCCGACATGGACGAAGCCACCGCGTTGTCGCGTGAGATCGCCGAGTTCTTGGACTCACAGCGACGAGTTAGTGCCAACAAAGACAAACTCAAAGCTACCCATCGAGAGTTTGTCGAGGCGATGAAGGAGTTGCAGGTGATTCAGCGCAACTACGCTCGGAAGCGAGAAGAACTGGTGGAATACGGTAGGCACAGCTTTCTGTCCGTCGAAATATATCGACGTGGGATTGTGTTGTGACGTGGTTTTGTGTTGTTGTTCAAAATGAAATTTGGTGTGTAGACTTGATTCAGGCAGCTGTGGTGTCGCCCGATGACTTGAAGCGCATGAAAGACGAACAAGTGAAACTTGCAAAGCTCGTGGAAGAGACCGGCACTGTGCATCAAGTGTTCAAGGCCGTGGGGGAGGTCGTGGGCTCTCAAACAACGGACGTGCTGCAAGTGCAAGCAAAGGCCGTGGACTTGAAGCTTCAGATTGGGCGTGCCATCACTGAAGAAGAGCAAGCAGCGTACTTGCAATGGCAGGCGCTAAAGAAAAAGTGTCTGGTGCTGTTCCTGTTGCTATTCATTATCGCAGGCATAGCCACGCCCGTGGTGCTGTACTACGTAAACCAGTCTCAATCATAAATTAGCCTTTGGTATTTGGTTTGCGTTGACACTTGACAGCCACTTTGACAAGCAAATGCTATTTTTGGAATCGAGTTGTTCAGCAAAAGTCGACAATCAGCGCCATGAGTACCGACGGCCCGACGCTGCACACAGTGGAAGAAACGCTAAAGGCTGTGGCGCACATGAAAGAATGCCTTGGGGTCGTCGAAGATGGATGCAATGCGTCAGACATGGCGTCCGAAGCCATATTTATCAGTCAGACAAAGCCGAGTATGGACGACGCCACGGCGCTGTCCCGCCAAGTGGCGAATTTTCTTGAAAAGGCCAAGCACAAGCACGACAAAGAGCAACTCAAGGCCCTCCAAAAGGACTTTGTCGTGACGATGAAGCGGCTGCAGGAAACCCAGCGTATGCATGCTAGGAAGCACGAAGCTGTCGTCGAATATGGTACCACACGACAACTACTACAGGGATTCCAACCACTTTGAACGCGTTCTAGACTTAATTCAAGGTGGGGCTGTGACTTCGGACGAGTTCAAAGCAGGAAAGGACGTGCTGGAGAAGGAGCTAGCACTAGCAGACGAGATGGGGCACTTGGTCCACGCCGTGGGCCAAGTCAACAAAGTCGTCCTCGAACAGACCAAAGTGATCGAACACGTCAAGACCGAGCTGGACGCCGTGGCGATCACCATTGGTGAATCGGTTTCCGCCGAAGAGCAGGCGGCGTACCTCAAGTGGGAAAACATCAAAAAGAGGGCGTTGATCACGGCCCTCGCGGTTGCCATTGCAGCCGCCATCGTCACCCCCATCGTCTTGGCGTTTACATGACACAACGTAGTTGGAATAAACCTTGCTTTCATTATAAAAGACCCCCAAGAACCATCCAACAACTAGCAACTGGTTAGGCCACCTTGTGTTGTTCGCATTCTTTTAGAATGACCGACAGCTTTGCCGACAGTCGTTGGAGCACTTCCTTGGTCACTTCCACGACCCGATTGTCGGCACTCGTGAGGCCGAACTGCAGCGTCTTGCCGACATCTTCTTGCACTTGGTCGATTTCGTTCTTCTCCAACAGGTCCGTCACATGGCGATGGCGCGCCGCATCCTGAAACGCTGCCGCGCCGTCGTCGACCATTTTCTCGTTCGCAACGTCTCGCTCACGATGGCCGCGAATGATGACAAAGTCAATGTCCTTCCACGTCCTTTGAGCTTCCTTGTCCGGCGGATTGAGCACCGTGCTGTCGGACGCGACGCGGGACTGGTACCCGCAAAGCACTTCGTCATGCACGAGTGCTCGCTTGGCGACTTGAAAAAAACTGAGTGACTCGGTGGGGTCGCAGTACCGGACGCTAGGCTCAACTTGGAACGAACACCCCGTCGCCCCGAGCAGTTCGTTGAGGATCTTTTTTACTTTTCGGCTTTCCGAGATCATGGCCAACATGCAGCTCACGAGTTCGTTGGACTGGATGAACTCGGAGTGGCTAGCAATTGTCCGGTTGCTGGAAATGGTCTTTTGGGTTCGCGGGTCGAGGATTTCCGTGATGCACGGGCACTGGGAGATGTGGTCGTCCTTGTTGCCGATCCATTTTGTGATGGCGTTGTCAATCGTTTCGGCAAAGAGGCGGCGCCGCGCCCGCCGTTTCCGGGCAGCTTGGAGGCCTCGGAGCAGCAACACCGTGCTGAGGGAATGCGAGTCGGAGTGCAAAATGTCCATTTCCCGCGACTGGTCGCCGAGCACCATGACGCTGGTGTAGTCTTCCAACGGCAGCTGGTCCACGTGCCGGCGGATGGCCGAGTTGCCAAACTGGTGAATGAGCTCGATGTTGACGAGGGAGCTCAAATCCATGCCGCTTTCCACGAGCTGCTTGTCGCGCTCTTCAATCGGAGGGTCCTCACACAACAAGTGGACTTCCGAGCCCTGTAGCACCAAGTCGTCCAAGAGCTTGATCATGTCGCGAATGTCTCGACGCCACCCACACATGAGGATTTTCTCCAGCTGGCGCTCTGTTGTGACGAGGGCGTGCGCGGCGGTGGTAGGGATCGCAATCGCCGTCTCCTCGGCTTTGTACGTGTCGTTATCTTCGGCCAGAAAGATGATACTTTCCCCTGCCTCCATCGGTCGCTCCGGGTCTGGTTTGATTTCCACGTCGCCGTCCGTCGTTTCGATGCCGATGGGCACGGCCGCCTTGAACCGCTCGGGCAGTTGCCCAAACGGCACCCCTACACAACCGGGCCATTCGCTAATGTAGAATTCGTTGCCATCAAACCCGAGGACCGCGCTGAACACTACACGTGATAATTAAAGACAAAAATAATAATATACCAAGGAATTTTACCTTTGGCAAGGCCAGGAGACCGCGCCGACATGATCACAAGACGACCGATGACATCGTGCGAGACCAACGTTTCGACGATGCCGCCACCAACGAGCGCAATCAGCGGTTCGTTGTCGATGTCGCGCACTTCTGCGACAATGTGCCCCCGAAGCTAATCCATGGACAATTGTCTGGGTACGCAACACAGTACTCAAGTAAAACTGTGGTCGACTTACATGAGGCAGTCCCAAGAGACTGAGAATGATGCGAAGCACGGACGCGTCCGACTTGTCGGCGTCGCCCAACGTGGCCATGATGACGATGCTTCGCGCTGTATGGGCTGATACTTTGAGCAGGTCGATGATCAAGAGGGGGTTCCCCGATCGAAACACGACTTTGGTTCCCAGGAAGTCCTCGCCCACCATTTGCGAGTGCAGTTCCGCTTCGAGGTACTCCTTCTCCATTTCGGCCAACACGACGACGACGCCACCCTTTTCGCTTTCGTTGGCCCGACACAGCTCGCGAATGAGGTACACCGACTTGTCTGTCCACCCCAGTAGCAGCTACCTCAGACCAACCAGTATCATCAATTCACCCGTTTTGACAACACAATCCGAGTATCGACATATGTACCGTGTGGTTTTCTTCCACGACTTGGCTCTTGCCTTTTTTCAAACTGTCCATCTTTTCGCGCACGCTGTCGACGACAAACCCAAGAATCACTGCAAAAAACAAAATGCCCACGATCGACACAAACATGGCAATTGCACGGTGGCTCTACACACAAGCTTGTGGTCAGATTCAAGCGATTTCTGGACGGGCGCCGTACCCATCCTTCGGCCTCCCGCTGCGCCCCTGGAAACGTCATGTACATCCACGAGTTCCAAAGGGCTTCGTCAAACTCGACTTCGGCCGCGTCGTGCACAGAGTACATGATCACCGCCATGATGAGCGTAAACACACTGCCAAACGTGACCAACGAGATGGTTTGGCCGCGACGGGTCGAGATGAACGTGTCCACTTTATACGCCAACAAGGCACTGTACGCGTAGTTCCGGGGCTCCTTGGGAGGCTTGACCGCCGCCTCCGTCACGCTGCTTTTGGTCACCAGAAGCGACGGTCGTTTATTGGGGTCCCCTTGGTCGGCCACGGTGTACTTTTGAGACGACATGGTCGGCACGACCTTGACATCCGCCATAGTTACTGTCAATGTGGCGACTTGTCACTGCAAAACCGTTGGGCACTTATTGTTGCCATGATTCTCGGAGCAGTTACACGAGCGGTTTCACACATGAAACGAACATGTTATTCACGTTAGCCCGACTGCACGTTGTACTGATGCAACAACCCTTGGACTTCGTCGTACAGAAGCGACAACTTGCGCCGTACTTCAGGTGTGAGCTGGACTTCCGCGTCAAAGGTAGGGGCTGCCCTAATGGAAAGGTGGCGCCGGGTGACTGAGCGTCGCGTCCGCACTTTCGGGTCGGGGGGGTTGGAGGCCACGAGTCCTGTCGCGTTTTTCGTTGTTCCTTTGAGTTTCTTTCCTACTTGACTGGTCTTTCGGAGGGTGGTTTCGATGGATTCGACGACCGCACGCTTCACATCCACATGTTGGTCGTCGTGTGTCGACCCACCCATGATGACAATCAGGTCAAAGTTGCGCCACAAGACTGGAGCGGACTTGTCCTTTGGGTTGAGCACCGCCGGCGCATTCTTGTCTAAACATCACATTACCTCATCAAGTTCAATCAAAACCAAACCACCAATGAATACATATATGTGTACACGTACCGTGCTTGGAAATGTAGCCCACAAGCAGCTCGTCGGATTCGACGAGGCGCACCGCCAGTTGAAAGTACGACAACACTTCTAAGGGCGTGCAGTATCTTGATGATGGCTGCACCGTGAACGTGTTGGACTTAGGCGACAACAACTTGGTCAGAATCTGCTTGACTTCGCGGGACTCCGAGATCATGGCCAACATGCATGAAATGAGCTCGTTCGACATGACAAAGTCAGAATGGCCCGCAATGCTCGAGTTCGCGACCACCGTTTTCTGTGTCCGGGGGTCTAGAATTTCCGTGATGCACGGACACTTGTTGCTCGCGTGTCGGGTCCATCGGCCCAGTGCATCGCAAATCCGCGGCGCGAACAGCGATTCCTTGACGATATCCCGGCGGTTCTTTTGCATGTTGCGCACCAGCAGCACCTGTGTGATAGCCCAATGATCAACAACATGCCGGGTAAAACAACGATACCGTGGCCAGGGAGTGCGAATCCGAGTTCAAAATGTCCAGTTCGCGCTGAAAGTCGCACAGCACCATGATCGACGTGTACATTTCCAACGGCAACGGCTCCAAGTAGCGTCGCACCGACGTGTTGCCGACAAAATGGAGAAATGCGCAGTTCTCCAGACTCTCCATGTCCACGCCACTCATGGACAGAAACGTATCTCGTTCCTCCATCTACTCGAGTTAGCTAAACCCATGAATAATCACACGACTTCAGACCGTGAGTTCGTTGAGCAAGTGCACTTCGCTGCCGCGCTCTAGAAAACTGTCCAGCAGCACCAGCATGTCCTGAATATCGCGGCGCCACCCACAGACAAGGATCTTCTCTTTGATCTTGTCCTTGGCAGGAATTACCGGGATCGGCACGGGGGGAACGAGCGTCGGCGGTTCCGGCTTGTACGTGTCGTTGTCTTCGGCCAACACGATGATCTCGTCGCCGTCTTCAATCTTGTACGTCATGGACGGTTTGATCACGATCTTGCCTTTGACCGTTTTGACACCAATAGGGGTCGCCGCGGGGAATCGGACGATCAACTCCCCAAACGGCACCCCCACGACTTCTGGCCACGCCTTGTTGTAGAACTCGTCGCCGTCAAACCCCAGCACGGAATTGTACACTGTACGTACACAGTCATATATCATCAAAAGTGCGAAAAAATACATCAACACAATTATATGCATAGCTGAAAATAGGATCATTTTTTACCTCGAGATAGCCCGGGGGACCGCGCCGACAGCAAGATGAGCCGCCCGATGATGTCGTGCGACACCAACGTTTCCACGATGGATCCGCCCACGAGATGGACGAGCGGCTCGTTGTCAATGTCTCGAATTTCAGCCACCACATGTCCTTGCAACTAGGGGCAGTGTGCACATTGTTAACAGCAAACTCCCATGGATATATATATATCCATTCAAAGGCAACTCTGAAGACAATAATACCTTGAACAGGCCTCTCAAACTAAGAATCACACGCAAGCACGATGCGTCTGACTTATCGGCGTCAATCGACGTTGCCATGATCGTGATACTGCGGGCGGTGTGGGCCGACACTTTTTTCAAATCGTTGGTGATGAGCGGGCTGCCCGAGCGCACGACCACCTTGGTGCCGTGGTACTCGTGGGGTTCCATTTGCGACTCCAGTTCGGCTTCGATGCGCTCCTTTTCCAGTTCGGCCAGCACGACCACGACCCCGCCGCCCTCGCTTTCATTGGCCAGACACAGCTGCTTGACCAACGATACAGACTTGTCCGACCACCCGAGAAGGAGCTAAATGTTTCGACAAGTAGTATAGCTCGTACCCCACTAATACAATACAGTATACTAGCAAGCAGTACCGAGTGGTTCTTTTCAATGACGTTGCTGCGGCCTTTCTTCAGATCTTCCATCTTGTCGCGAATCGAATCGACAACAAACCCCATGATGACAAAAAAATACACCATCCCGATCACGCTCACGAAAAACGCAAACACGCGCTTGTTCTAAATCGAGTCGTCAATTTCTCCACGACGTCACTATTGTACGAACCCATTCGTGCAGTTCGCCTTGCGCCCCAGGGTCGGCGATGAACAGCCAGCACGCCCAAATACTTTCAATGAGGGACGTGTACTGCTCGGGCGCGGCAGTCGTCGAGGGCACGTCTGCAACCGCCGTCGTCGTCGCATTGGTCGCATCGGAATCGTTGACCACCGTGACTGTGACATTCGCAATGTCTTCAGTGGCTACGGTAGTGATGGTGGCATGTTTCCCCGCAGGTACGCCGTGTGGGAGAAGC
This sequence comes from Aphanomyces astaci, assembly GCF_000520075.1. Taxonomy (NCBI): domain Eukaryota; phylum Oomycota; class Saprolegniomycetes; order Saprolegniales; family Verrucalvaceae; genus Aphanomyces; species Aphanomyces astaci. Next base: position 548,455 of record NW_009798269.1, on the reverse strand, counting down.
GAGTAGAATAGGCCGCAAAACACCATCAGGAACAGTCCAAATCCCACCAGCATCGACGTCTGCCCTTTCTTGGTCGATATAAACGTGTCCAAAGTGTAAAGAAATCGATCCATAGAAAAGTGTCTCAGGTCGAGCTTGACGAACCATGGCGGAGGCGGCGGCTTTGCCTCTTCCTTTTCCTCGCCTTCCTTGTTCTCGGTCACCGGTGCCGCTTCCGTCATGTCAACGCACTTTGTGTAACTGATCATGTGTCGATCGTGTTGTCAGTTACACCTAGACTACTACTTTGTAACGGTCGTTGTCGAAATTGACGGTGAATGTAGATGCATTATTGGTATATTGTTGCAATTATTGTGGTACGATTTTACGTTGCAGTGTACACGCCACCACTTCCGAGACCGCTGCTACTGCCTGTGACTTGCAGCACGCACGACGTTTGGAGGGAATCCAACACAAACCCCGGGTCGCATTGGCACCGGCCAGGCGCCGACATGGACGAGTTTGGGGGACATTGGAGAATGCATGCATTATGTTCCATCACGTAGCCTTCGACACATTCGCATCGATTTGTTTCCAGTGACATGTGCGCGTTTGCGGGGCACAAGTCGACAGCTGCAGTATTCGACTGGACTTCGACTTCAGCGATGGCTGGCGGTGTTGGCTGCTTGACGCCGCTGACCTTGATCCCAATCGTCTTTTTGCCTGGTACCAGTGTCACATGTTGACCATTATCAAGGTTGAAATTACCTTTTTTCTTCGTGCCAGCCACGCATAGACCGTTGGATGGTCCAGGTTCATCGCCGAAATAGCCTTCGCGGCACTCCCCACACGTGTTTGAGACTAGCCAACACTACCAAGCCAGGTCAAAATACATCAATAGCCACTTTATAGCATTCTTACCGGTTCACGACCCAACGTGTCGCAGTTTGGTGCTCCAGAACAGTCCACCTCTTCGAGAACGACAGGCGGGGGACCGTGCGTAGGCACGGGACTGACGACTTTGACCAGCGAGCCCACGACGCCACCACTGTCCAAGGTTTCCGTCTGGAGGTAGACATCGTACCACATGGATTCACGGAGTCCAGACGTGACAAACGATACATTGGTCGAGTTGGCCACGACAAACGGAGGGGGTTCTGTCACCGCCAACGGGTGGTTGGCCTCTGTGAGTGAGTAGTGGACTGTTCCGGCGCGGTCTAGACGCACGTTCACCGTCAACGAGTCGGTGCGAGCGTCGGTGGCCGTGATATGGACGTCTAGAACTACCGGGGCGGGCGCGGATGACTTAATGTTGTCCAATTGGGCGACCGCACCGAACACACCGTTCGAGTGTTTGGTTTCCGTGACCAGGACAATCGTGTAATTCGTGTCTTCGAACGGCACCGAAATGTCCACGACGTTGCTTTCGTTGCCGAGCGACACTTGGGCCACGATGTTTGTGTTGTAGCCGATGCGGTTGCCAAACGAGGTTGGTCCGGTCAGTGTCGGCGTCCACAGCGTTGAGGCTGCGACGAGGCAGTGCACCACCCCTGTGACGTCGTTCGTCGTATACTGCAGGCGTAGCTGCGTGGTGGAGCCAGGTGTAGGCGACGCTGCGTGCGATAACAGGAGGGGGGCTGGTGCAAAAGTAGACACATTCGCAAACACAGCCAGGGGCGTGTACAAGTTGGCGTCGGCGGCCGTTTCGGCCACGACCCACACGGTGTAGCTCGTATTCGCCGTCAAATACCCGAGGACTTCGGTGTGGGGGGACGTCGTGGGTACCGTGAGGCTCCTGCGATACGCGATGGTTTGAGGGGGGTACTTATGCCAGTCTTCGCCGCTCGTTGTTTTTTTCGCGCTAATGTTGTACACTGACTGGACGTCAATGTGCTTGGAGTCTTCCCCAATGATAAAATGCACCACCCCCGGGGCTGACAGTTGGTAGTTGAGCACCAGTTCCGTCGTGGACGCGTGCTTCGGACGCACTGCGAGGTCCACAAACGTTGGAGGCGTCGGGTGTGTGGTCACGGAAGTGGTCTTAACTGTCGAAAACACCCCGTCACTATGGGGGGTTTCGGTGGCAATGTGGATAGTGTACGTAGTGTTTGGCGCCAGCAGTGCGGCATCTTCAAGAAACACGAGGTGCTGCTTGGCGATAGAATTGCCTGGGATCGATATATTGTGCACGGTATATGCCAAGACACATCCATGGGCCAAGTGAAAAGGAGCGGTGGGAGCGTTCGCGCAAGCGGTTGTAGCTACCACCACATGCACGAGCGCGTCTTTGCAGTTGACATTCTTGGGACATCCTACGTCCAGCACGACTTCGACGCCGGTGGTGTTGCCGGACGCTGGTCGCGCAAAGTAGCTCGAGAGCACTGGGGGAGGTGCATGGGTCGTCACTGGGAACGAATTGTTGACACGGGTAAACACCCCGAACGAGTCGATGGTTTCTCCTGAAAAGTAGCACGAGTACGCTGTGTGGGCGTCCAAGTCCCCGACCACAATGCGATACAAGTCGCTGGTTCCTTCAACTTTAGGCAGCGATCCTGCCGCCACCACGCCATGTTGACCAGGTCGAATCTGTGAAAACGGAGTCCGACCAAAACTGGTGGTCGAAAAGGTGGCATGTCCCCCTTGGGCGAGGACAAAGTACGGCACCACCTTCGCCATCGACAGTTTTCGCCACGTCAACTCCACTTGGTCTGTTCGTCCTGGCACTGGCTCGGCCGACATGACATCCTCCAACAGCGTGGCATTGGAGTAGTCGACAAACGTCGTCACAACATGACACACTACCGGACCAAACACGCCGTTGCTGGCATCCGTCTCGGCCACCACACACAGCTCGTACGTTGCGCCAGACGTTAAGTCCGCAAACGCTTTGTGTGTGGTCGTGTCCACCTTGGCCCACTCGTCGCGGGAGATGGGAATCGATCCATTGTGAAGAACTCCGCCTCCAAGTTCTGCCAACGACGCACGTTGCAACTGGCCCCCTGTCAGCGTCGCCGACTCGATCTCTGACGGTATCAGCACCTCCGTACCGTTGGACGAAGTGACGTTATCCTCCAAACTGGAGAAAGGGAGACTCCGGAGCAAAAGAATGTAATGCACGAGGCCATACCGCGACAATGTCAAGTTGAGGGAGATGGACTTGGGATTCCCGGGTGTGGGCACGACCGAGAGGGATGTGAACGTCGGATGGGGGGCATGGGTGGTGGCCAAGTGGGGCGCAATCAGGGCGCCAAACACCCCGAAACTGTCAAACGTTTCCGTGGTCAGGAACACATGGTACATGGTGTCAGCGGCCAAGCCGTGGATCGTGTGGTTGGCGTTAAAGATGGGCAGCGCCACGTCGACGGTGACGTTGACGCCGTTGCGCGTTTCGTTGACGGTGGTCCACACTTGCGACGTCACGTCGACGATGCCTCGGCGAACGAATGGGGTCATGTGCTGGCCTTGGAATGGCTGCTTGAGTACCTTAGGATCGTGCAAGTCTGTGTCCGAGATCATGAAATGCAATCTTCCTGGTGACGACAGGTTCGCGATGAGGAAGAGTTGGTCCGTCGTGGCATTTTGAGGCAGTGCGGCCGACTGTAAGATGGTGGGTGCCAATGCATACGTAGACACGTTCACAAGATGCAAGTCGCCGTACACGTTGGATTGCGTTCCGTTGGGGACAGACGCGCTTTCTCCAAACACCACGAGCGTGTATGTTGTGTTGGCCGCCAAGTGTTCCAACATCACGGTGGTTGTGCCTGGAGATACATGGAGGACGCTTTCATGATGGGCGGGCCATTGTCGTCGGACAAGGCCATCGATGGTGAAACTCGGCTTGCCTTCCAAAGCATCGGTTTGGAACAGCCCAACGTGCAACCATCCAGAGGTCGCCGTGGCCACCGTAGCCAGTAGCTGGTCGAATCGACCGTCAATGCGGTCCAGGGTGGCCCCTTGGACGACCGGTGCTGGTGCGTGGGTGGAGACTGTCACAAGGTCACTACGCTCGCTCTCGACTCGCTGCAACGTCGACGCCACGACGTACAGCTCGTACGTCGAGTCGGGTGTCAAGTTGCCCACAACGATGTTCCCCGTGTGGTTTAAACACGTAAACGCTACTGGTGCGGCGGGTTTCCAGCACAACGCGACGTGATTCTGAGGTTGCGTGAGGTGCACCTTAACTGAAATGTCGGTCGTGGTCCCCAGAACTGGAATCGCTTCGACGATCGTCACGTTGCCCGCCGGGTCGTTCGTTCGGAATTCGGTCACGGGCACGGACAGCGGCCCGTACACTCCAAAGCTGTCGACAGTTTCGGCAAACACGGCGACGGCGTAGACAGTGGACGCGTTCAGGTCCGTCAGAGAAATGGACGTGACATTAGCTACCTTTGACACTGTGTCGAAGCGGACAAAGGACGCATTGTATGTCGTGGAGAGGCACGTATACGAATGCGGCGGAGGCACTTGGCGGAAGGCAGCGGGGGTGCCGAGAACGTAGTGGACGTTGGTCAGAGCTTCCACCGACACTTGCATCACCGCGGTGTCCGTTGTCTGGGCTTGCGCGGCAACAAGAACGGCTGCGAGTTTCGGCGGAAACGGATGCGTGCCACACCCGGTGATACTCAACACACTGCCAACCAACCCGCGGCTGCCTTTGGTCTCCACCACCACGGCCATCGAGTAATTCGTTCCAGCTGTCAAACCGCTCACGTTGGCGTGCAAGTCCACGGTGGTGTCCGTAGCGGCCATGATGTGCACGCTGTTGTTTTCGTGGACAGGGATCGACAAGTGCCATTGACCAGCTTGACGGGTGGTCGAGTTTGTGGCATTTTGAATGGCCCCCGCGGCATCGTACAAGACACTAGATGTAGTGGCTGCGTCCGCGACATACCAGAGCGAGTACTGGACCGCTCGGAGCGCCGACTCGTGGACGTTGGCAAAAGCGTTCGGGGGAAACTGCAACCGCAAACCGATAAGGAGTTCGGTCGTGGTGCCGCCGCGAGGGAGGCAGCCCACGTGCACGACATCTGGAGCGACGGCGTGCGTCGTGAACGCCTCGGCGCTGTGAAGGACGGCCCCCAGCACCCCATCACTTCCCTTGACTTCTGTCGTCAACCAAACATCGTACGATGTAAACGGTGCCAAGTCGGTGACATTCACAATGATGGCGTCCGTGGAAGGGAGAAAGAGAGACAACGACTGATTGCTGGACCAAATGTCCATGGCGGACAAGTTGTGGCTTCCAGCCATTGTTGGGACAATCATGTAATGAAGCAACCCGGGGGCGCTTACATTGACTTTGAACGTGGCGCTGGAGGACGATGCCCGAACGGGTTCGCTGTGTTGTAACGTCAGGCGAGGGGCGTGGGGGTGGGTTGTTGTGCCGTTGACAGATACCACCTACATCAACAGTAGAAAGGGTAGGTTCTCTTTGAAGTTCATGTTGCAGTACCGTGCCAAAGACTCCGTTGCTGTTGCTAGCTTCTGCAACAAAGTACACATCATACGTTGTATTGGCATCCAAAGCCAACACGTTCCAAGCAAGCCTAGTGGCGGATGTCGAAGTAAAGGTGCCAGCGGTTGGCGAAGGCGGAGTGGCCAGGGCAGCCGATTTAATGGCGTCAGCCGCGACGTCCGCATGGCCGTGGGGGACAATGGTATAATGCAAATCCCCAGGCCCCGTCAAAAAGTACGAGAGTGACAGCGCACCGGGGAAACCCTGGAGGACATTCACTTGGCCGGTAGAAATGCCTTCCTTGCGCGACACTGAACACCACTGTTAGGCCCTGTAGCAAGATATCAATCTACCTGACACGGTGCTCTTGGCCCATGCTGGTTGCGTGAACAGCAAAAACCACAGGAGGGTTGTGATCATCGTAGTAGTTCGCGTCCAACGTAGTCGCGGCATGCTGCGACCACCTCACGTCGATAACTTGCTTGGATCTTGCAATATCTTCGAAGGGTCATAGTGGATCTACCAGAGCGTTGGTCAAATTACATGTGCCTTACAAATGAGCTACAGTATTAGGGGCTCTTCCTAGCATACTAAATAGTAGTATTATTATTCCTCCGGAGTACTGGTATAGAATATTACTACAGTAGTAAACATAGGTTTTCAGAGGTTTGTTTGGGACAAATTGAATATCCCATTTGTCCCACCCACCGTCCACTTGGTCATCTTTCCCACAGGTGCTCCGCACACCGATTATCAAGTTGGCTGACTGAAAACGGTTGAGGGATTGACAGTCATGACTTTACAGTCAATTATCAACTACCAGGAAGCAAGCGGCCTCCTGTATATGCTGCACGACACTCCAGTTCAGCAACTCTTATTTTCTTATAGTTGTATCCGGATGGTGATGGGATTAATCCCTGGGACAAACCTTATACTGCCATTGGCATCTTCTTGTGGATCCGATTGGCGCTCCCGTTCATTGCTTGGCCACCACCACCAACGTGAAGAGAAAGCGAAGCGACGAAGTAGACACAAAGATGGCATCGGCACCACAACCTCTCGTCTTGGCCGCGCACGGCTACGACGCCCTCAAGTGTGTCATCACCTTGAATGAAACCCAGACGCCGTTCACGCTCAAAGTGAACAGCACCACCGCCTCCCTCACGATCCCTTCGACCAGCCAGACTTTGTCTGGGGCGAACGTGATTGCCCGTTACGTCGCGCTTGCCGCGGGAGCGTTGTCCGCCGACGACTTGGCTGTCGATGAATGGCTCGAATGGGAAAAGTATGTGTTGCGTGTCACGTTGGACAAAACCGCTTTGGCGACCCTCATCGACGCCAAGATCAAGTCGGCGACGTTCGCCGTGGGTTCAACATTGACGCTGGCCGACGTCGTCCTCGGCGTGGCATTGCGCAAGTCGCTGGAATGGCTTCCCCAGGCGTCGTACCCGCTTGTGACCGCGCGTTCGTACGTGGCGTCTCTCTTCCAGCGTCCTGTGTTTGCCTCCGCGTTGACGGCAGTGGTTCCGGAGGTGGCATCCGCTCCGTCATCCTTTCGAAAGAGCCAGGCCACGGCCGCTCAACTGCAGGGCAAAACGTACGACCATGTGTTGGGCTTGATCGAAGCGCTGTTCATCGAAGCAGTGGACACGGCGTTCCCGGGTATGTTGGACCGCCTGCAGTTCCGCGTCGAAGTGTCGCGGACAAAGATTTCCAAATTTGGCGACTACCAGTGCACGTCGTCCATGTCGATCTTCACGGCGTTGAAGGGGTCCCCGAACGCCCCCGGCTCGCCCCGCGACGTCGCGCTCGCGATCATCGCTTCGATGCCTTCGAACCCCGTCGTGGAGAAGCTGTCGGTGGCTGGCCCTGGCTTTATCAATGCGTTTCTGACCACTCCGTTTGTCGCGAATCGGTTGGAGCTGCTGCTACAGCAAGGCGTCCAAGCATCACCGTCCAAAAAGCAAAAGGTAGTTGTGGACTTTAGCTCGCCCAACACGGCCAAGGACATGCACGTGGGGCATCTTCGGTCGACAATCATCGGCGACGCTATGTGTCGCATCCTCGAGTTTCAAGGCCACGAAGTGCTGCGCATCAACCACGTTGGCGACTGGGGCACCCAGTTTGGGATGCTCATCACGCACTTGACCGAGGCCTTCCCGACGTGGAAGGATGAGATGCCAGACATCACCAACCTCACGCAACTGTACAAGAACGCCAAGCAGCGTTTTGACGAAGATGAAGACTTTCACAAACGATCCAAGGATGGCGTGGTCAAATTGCAAGCGGGGGACGCCGAGTCACTCAGCGCGTGGAAGATTCTGTGCGACGTGAGCCGCAAAGAGTACCAAAAAGTGTACGATCGGCTGGACGTGCGGCTGGACGAGATGGGCGAGTCGTTTTACAACCCGATCATCCCCCGAGTGATTGATATGGTGGACGCGCAGGGCATCACCGAGGACAGCGACGGCGCCAAGGTTGTGTTTACGACTAAGTACAAGCAGCCATTCATGCTGGTCAAGAGCGATGGGTCGTATCTGTACGATACGACCGACATTGCCGCGCTGTGGTACCGTCTACACGAGCTCAAGGCGGACTGGATCATCATTTACACCGACTACACGCAGCAAGACCACTTTGGCTTGCTGTTTGAAGTCGGCGCCATGTCCAAGATCCTCGATCCGGCCAAGCACCGCGTCAACCACATCGGGTTTGGCACTGTGAACGACGAATCCGGCAAGCGGTTCAAGACCCGATCCGGCGAAACCGTACGCCTCGTGGACCTCCTGGACGAGTCCAAGGTGCGCATGAAGGCGTCGTTGTTGGAGCGCATCGCGGCGGGCCAGACGACCCTCCCCGAAGCCGACGTCGACCACGCCGCCGAATTGATCGGGTACGGCGCCGTCAAGTACTTTGACTTGATGCGGTCGCCCCAGTCCAACTACGTGTTCAACTACGACAAGATGCTGTCGACCAACGGCAACACGGCCGTGTACCTCATGTTTGCATATGCGCGGCTGTCGTCGATTGTCCGCAAGTCTGGTGTCGACATGGACGCGTTGGCCCAGCAGTCGGGCGTGCTCAATGTAGCCGACCCGAACGAAGCCGCGCTCGCCGTGGAGCTGCTGCAGCTGCAAGACGTACTCGTGTTCATCAACAAGGAACTTGCAACCAACTGGCTGTGCACGTACCTGTACACTTTGTCGGAAAAGGTCCAAGTGTTTGTGACCCAGTGCCGCGTGCTCGGCAGCCCCGAGCAAAACAGCCGACTGCTGCTCTGCCAAGCCACGCTCAAGATCATGTACACGTGCTTCAAGCTGTTGGGGATCAACCCCCTGGATCAAATTTAAGCCCATTTGTGAATGGACGACATGAGGAACTGGTAATTATATGCCTTGAATTCTGCCACCATGTGAAACCTGTTTGAGTATGATTATTCTACAACACTCAATAAAGCAATCCACAGTGCGCACAGTAAACAGATATGCATCAACCCCCCTTTAGTACGCTACGTACGAACGCTGGTGGCCATGTGTAGAAGTAGTAGTTTTGATTAGTATGCCGTTGAAAGTTATGCCCATGTCATGGCAATTCCACGAAGTAATCGATCGACTAGCTAACGTTACGTGGTGTTACTAGTCGTCCGTGTCCATGAGTTGATGTAGCTGAAATTGCTTGACAAATTCCCCCGCCACGTCTTTGCTCTACACAAGAAAACTCAGCAATATCCCCATCAAATATATACACCCTCGTTACAAACACAAGACATACTATTAATCAATCGACAAAGAGCCGTACGTCTTACCGCGCATTTGAACGTCGTTTGAAAGTATCGCCGGGGGTAGACAAAGATGAATTCTGCCAAAAATGGCACGCTGTCGTCCGCTTGACTGTGCGCGTACAAAAAGACTTCGACCACGTCTTTGCTCGTGTTGGACGATACGACGTGGAACCCCCGGGCGTTCAAGTGCTTGGTCACTTCGGCCAGCGTCGGCGGTTTGTTATGAAACGTGCACGAGAACGACCCACTACAAGCGTCCCATTCCATTCAGAACGACAACCCTTTCGACAAGGGTAGATAGCACACGTACGCGACTTCTGTGGACTTCCACAGGTCCCAGAACGCACTTTTCTGCAGCGTTTTCTTGGGGTCAATGGTAAACTGCACGGCCGCGGGGCCGCGGAGGACCTCTGCATCCCCATGGCTTTCGTTCGAGTCGTCGTCCTACACGTGTTTGTCATAGTGACGTCATGCCGACTACGCACGTGGTGGCTAGACTCGGAAGCGCCCCCTTCGCTGCTGCTGCTGCTGCCATTGTCGACATGGATATCGTTCACGTCGTGTTCACTGTCGGAAGGAATGTCGTTCAAGTCGGTCAGAGGCTCGACGTTGATGTGTTTGATTTTGGTTTTGCCCAGGAATTCCGCGCTACGACAGCAAGTCGTTGGTTCGTTGTTGTTGCTTTCAAGTGTCAAAGACTTGAGGTGGGTACCAGTAAATGTCGTCGATTTGCGTGGTTTTCGAGTGAATGGTTTTGAAAAACCAAGGGCACAAGACCAATTGCAGCTACGACATGGTTATGATTATGGGGGGGAAGGGGGGATGCAAAGGGGGTAGGGGGGGTCGTACGAGCAACGTGGAAATGGCCACAGCATACAAGATGTTCTGCATGTTGGCGCCAATGATGCTCACGTCAACAAACCCAAACACGTGAAAGATGCCACCAAGTAGCCACGACGCTACAACACACACCCAAACGTCGGTCTTTCGTAGGTCGACTTCACATTCTCCAGAGCTGTGACGTCGTTTTTGCATGATAACGTTAGGTGTAGGTACCTACCTGCAAAGAACCAACCCAGACCCAGCACTTCAAACAAGCGACAGTGCATCACCAAATGCGTGCCGTCCTTGAGGAAATGACGCCACTTCAGGTGCAAGTGAAATCCGTGCGCGCACAACACCTAGCCAAAAGAATCGTTGTCAAACCAACCACACAATCAGCATTGGACATCGCACCGCAGACATGCCCCAGTAGACCAAGTACACCGACTTGAGCGCTACGCCCAAGACAGGTCGACGGAACTCTACCGTTGTCGTGTACATTGCCGTAATGACCTAGTGAGTACACTTAGTAGTGAGATTGCTGGCTACGAATAATGACGTGGCAACGTACAATGTACACCACGAGTTCAATCAAGCCAAACGTCGTGGCCAGACACGCGAGCCAAAACAATCTACAAGCACACCATCAACCGTCGGTTCGAATCCACGGCGGCAGTACTGCACCGTCGGTAGATCTTGCCGAGAATTTCGTTCTTGTTGTGCGTGTACTCTTCAAAGCTGATCTCAACCGTCTTGCGGGCATGGCGATGGGTAAAGTTCTACACACTGCATCGTCACGACCATCGTAGACGGGGGCTGCTGTACCCGCGGCGGCACTGGCTTGCGTGGCATCGTACTTTTTGTGAAACTGTCGCAAGATGCCTGTGTAACGTTACCTTCATGTTGTGCTAAGTATAGCTCATGGTTGCCACCGCCATTCTGGCTGGGAGCTGCTTTATTACAATCTCCTACTGTAGTAATGCTCAAGAAGAATGCACCACGCATTGATAGCACCGTAGTAGTAGCTTTTATTATTATATATACTTTTGTCCAGCCTCGTAGTATAATAGATCGCCGCCGCCAATGAAAACGAATAGAAGGTGCGCGCTTTACACGGTAAAGTCGTCGCGGTACTTGTGTCGGGGGACGAACTTGGTCCATTTGGTTCTGTTGCGCGTGGTCTTGCCAATCTCGATCTTGTTGCGCTTGAGCAAACTGTCGTACCGGTCCTTCATCGCCGATCCCTTGGGCTACGAAATAAATGAATAGATGAACCACGTTAGCCACACCCTTTCAATACAGTGGGGTATCTACCTTGAGCGAGCGAATGTTGCCGCTGAGTTCGGCCGCCGTGGACACCAACGTCGGACGCACGACCTTTCTACTCGACCCATATTGTCAAGTCGATTCGAATGGATTGAAGTGGGGTGTGTGTGCCCAATCGAATGAGCAGTACCAAGTCGGCAGACAATGGATATACATATGACCAATCAAAACCCAGAACTCGAATAATCAAGTGACCAATCAAAGTCGACTCTTCGATCAATTCAACACCGAGTTCGTGTGTGACTGTAATTAGTATGACACTTGACCATTATTTTGACAAACAAAAGTCAGTACAAAGAAGAATCGACCGATAGATTTGGCGAATCAGCACAAAAGTCCAAATTTTGGTAAAACAAAGGCAATATTACAACATGATTGACATGCATTGTGGTGGTTGGCATGATGAATGTTGGTCGACCCCCCACCTCTTTTTGCCGGCAATCATGACTTCGGGCTCGTCGTCCAGCTTTTGAGCTTTGAGCAACACCTTGAGCTGCTTCTTCTTCTGGTACACCTTCTCGTCCTTCTTCACGCCGCTCTCCAACGTCTTGACACTGCACCACAAACACAAATTAGACTTTAACGTTTACAGAAACACAGCGAAAGCGTACTTGTTGATTTGACCGAGCAGCTTTTTGTTGGTCCGGCGGCTGTCCAGTTCCTTCTCCAGCGCCTTGTGTCGCGCTTGGCGGTTGCGGTCGCTTCGCGTGAGTTTTTCCTTGGCTTTGATCTAGTACGCCACACAGATCAGCTTGACCTCTTGCGGTCGATAAGCTGTACCTTTGGCTTGTCCACGTTGTCGTTATTGACGTTGGATTCGTCAAGTTCGTTGTCGTCCTCGTCGTCCTACGGGGTACATAGCATGAGCAACGATAGGGTGCTGTCACGTTATTCATGTCGTACCGACGACTCCATGATGTAGTTGTTGGAAATGCCAGTGACGAGCGGCGCGAGGTCCTTTTCACGCTGCTTTTGCTTTTCCGCGACCTTGGCCAACGCTTCCGCCAACACGGCTTGATGCGCACTGACTTCGGGATGGTACGACTGGCCGTCCGCGGCCACTTCGACGGCCTTCACCTTGTGCTTGGTAGACGGAGCATTACTCAGAGGCTACATGGCATCGCATGTGAGTTCCGCATCACGAATGGTCAATATTGAGACATACCGCCTTCTTCTTGATGATCGCAGGAGCCACGTATTCGTCGACTTCATTGATCCACGCTGGCGTGGCGGCATTGCCTTCCGTGTCCCACAACGCCTCCAAAGCTGGCGTCTTTTTGGCCTTAGTCTGTCAATCGATACGATGAGAAATCATATCAGTAATCAAGGACATGGAGACGTACCGCCGCAACGGCTGGCTTGGCTTGGATGCGGTCGATGGTCTTCTTCAAGGCTTTGGCCTTCTCGGGCTTGTACTTGCCAGACCAGACAGCAGGGTCCTTGGTGAGCTTGGCCTTCTTGCTCGTGCTGCCGGCAGTGTCGATAGCGAAGAGGTGTTCGTCGCCATAGTTCTGGAGCTTGGTAGCTTCGCCCTGTTCCTCGATGAAGGCTTCGATCTCCGCACCTACTTCCTTGATGCGTTGCGCCTTCGTTTGCAGCTTTCGTTTCCGCGCCATCTTGGTTGATTCCGACTTGGCAAATGAAACGATTGACGATTGGATCACAACCAAACCAACCATATTTGGCCTCTTCAAAAACCTCGTTTCAAGCACAGTATGAACAGTACTTATAATGAGGGCACAAATCGACTGCAGTTTGCACTTTGGGATTGTACAGATTCATCTATTTTCAATCTTCATCTATTTGTTATTGCAGTGCCTTGTTGTGTGGAAGGTGACCTGCGCCGGAAGGAAGGATGGCGGGACTTGGTTTCTCGAACTCCGAGTTTGCGCAGATGCTGAACGTTTCTGTGGAGGTTGTCCATGAGGAGGTGCTTGACGACTTAAAGCCCGTGGAGACCTCGTCGATGGAAGCCCCGGCAAACGTCCCAGTCCCAGAAGTTAAGCCAATGTTGCCGCTGCCAGACATGAAGAAGATGGGGACATGGCAAAAGCACACCAAGGGATTTGGGATGAAGATGTTGGCCAAGATGGGATTCAAAGGGCGCTTGGGGAAAGACGAGCAGGGTGTGGCGGCGCCAGTCGCTGTGAAAGCGCGTCCGAACCAAATGGGGCTCGGGTTTGGCGACTTCAAGGAAGCCGTGACCCTCAAGCAGAACAAGGAAATCGAGCGCGAATTGCATGGCAAGGTGGAGGGTGACGACGTCGAAGCGGACGATTCCATGGGCCAACCACCAGACGATGGAGCCTGGCGGAAGCGCATTCCCGGCGCATCCATCCCAACATCGTCAAGGAAGCGCAAACGGAAGACCATCGACGACGTGCTCGAAGAAGAAAAGTCCGCGATCGACCTCGTCGTCGACATGCGCGGACCCGTCGCGCAAGTGTACACGGATGGCATGGGGTCGGTCTCCTCTTCTTCCACCACCATGCCAACCACTACCCCGTTGCTGGGCCAGGAGATTCTGCACAACGTTCGCCACATCGTCAACCAAACCGAAGGCTCAATTCGCGCGCTCCATGCCAAGATATCGATGGATCGCGCCCGGATACAAGCGTTGCGCGCCGCCCATGCCGTGGATGCAGGCACACTTCGCCAAAACCAAGTCGCCGCCAACAACGTGGCTTCGCTCGTGTCTGGCCTGCAAACACTCCAGTCGACCCTCCAAAACGAGTTTCATGGCAATATATGGGCCATCCAAGCTATCGTCAGCACCACCGTGACGCTGCGCACATCGTTCCCCACGGAATTCGAAGCCCACCGCGTGATCGACGTCGTGCCGTCGCTCGGCCTTCCCTTGCTCCAGGCCATGACGTCGTCTTGGCATCCCCTGCGCGTCGACGCCAGCGCGATGGACCTCCGGGGGGGATTCCGCATGCTCCAGGAATGTCTTGTGACGTGCGTGGCCCCGCTGGAGGACACGAGCGAAAGGGGCGTCTTTGCCATCAACGTCGACTCGACCACCCGCCACGACCAGATATACGACCATTTGGTCCGGCAGGCGCTGTTGCCCAAGCTCGTGTCGGCGCTGCACCGGTGGGACGTACAGACGGCGCCGCCCTGCTTGGCCTTGATCGAGTTCTTGCGTGGTTTTGTGCCGGCGGTCATGGTGGAGTCTATTCTGACAAACCACGTGCTCCCGCGGCTCCAACACGCCGTGCGACACTGCGACAGAGTGGCCGATGTCGAGTGCATCCACGACTGGCTGCTGCCGTGGCGCGAGCACTTCGACGCGACACTGTTTGCCGCCGACTTGTACCCCGTGATCCGGGAAACGCTGGCTCGGACGCTGATCAAATGGCACCCGAACGACTCGTCCGTGTTTGCAGTGCTGCTGCCGTGGAGGGAGGTGTGGACGCCCGAGGACTTTGCCCTCTTCACGCACAAACACATTGTCAAGAAGCTGGTACGCGTGCTCAACCGCGAGTTCCACATCAACCCCAAAGCACAGGACCTCGAGCCTCTTGAGTGGGTCCTCGCGTGGCATCGTGTGCTGCCGGACCGGCAGTTTGTTGCGCTGCTCGAAGCCGAATTTTTCACCAAGTGGCTCAAAGTTCTGGCGGAATGGGTGGCTCAGAACCCGTTGAACGTCGCGGCCGAGATGCTGACGTGGTACAGCGGGTGGAAGGCCCTCTTTGACGAGTTTGACCTGCTCCAGGAAGAACGCATTTGCATGCAATTCCACGGCGCGTTGCAGTTGATGCAATGTGTCCAGCAAGCAGCGACCTTGCCCGGGCTCAAGTTGCTTCCGCCCACGTACGAGGACGCGCTACTCCGCGGCAAGAAGCGCGCGGCGCCAGTGCACCCCAAGCACGACCTCCACGGCACCGTCAACATGCGCGACGTGGTCGAAGAGTTTGCGATGCAGCACAACATTGAGTTTGCCCCAACAAAGCACAAGAGCGTAGACGGCCGGCAAGTGTACGCGTTTGGCAGGCAGCACATTGTGATCGACCACAGCCTCTTGTTTATCGAATCGACCAAAGGACAGTTCGACCCCATCGACATTGACGAGCTGGTCAAAAAAGCCTAGACCCCCCCTGACCCCCCCCCTCCCCTCGTACAATTGTGTAGCCAAGTGGTTTTAATATATCATATCACGATGGACGCTACATCACACGTCCACCTTGCACATATTGCAGGGCAATCATACTATTACAATCAAGTACAATAGTACGTTCGTTGAAAGTTATACTGTCAACACTGTACTAGTACCACGTAAAGATGGAGCTTGCATTGCTGTCATATTGGCCACTTGATGACCAAATATGTAGACAGCATGGCTTTCTAATAGCCCCGTTCTTTCACGCTGAGAGTGGCGGCACCCGCGTGTCAGACAACTTCTGCAGCATCGCGATGGCCTGCAAAAGCAATTGCTTGGACGTGGCGATGGAATCAGTCCGCTTGTGGGCCGCCGACAACAATCTACACCATGTGGATGTCCGTCAACATATCATGTTGTCTTGACAAGTCATTTCGTTCGTACATGGAGCCGTCTGTGGAGGAGGCCAGCCTGGCTTGGGCTGCGTCCTCCATCGAGTCGTCGCAGTGTTTCACGGCTGTGGTGAGTCGCTCCATGGCCAGATGAAGCTGGAACTGCACTTGATTGTGGGTCGCGAGGGGGTCTCCAAGCAATTTCCGTCGCATCCACGTAGTTTCGTGGACACTGGTAAACCCCTTGGAGGCCGTGTCTCGTCGCAGAAGGCGCAGCTCGAGCATGAGCGACTGCAGCAGCCGTTTGAGCGCCAAGAAGCTCGCGGCCACCCTAATCTGCTTGGTCTTGAATGGAAACATGCCGTGGGAGAGGACGCTCTCGAGGTCTGTCCGGGACAGCGAGTACGCGTCCACGTATGTCAGCGTTCGGACCGTGTACTTGCGGATACCGTGGCTAAGAATCACGTCTTCGCCAAAGAACCGCCCCTTGCCCATGACCCGGCCCATGCGCGCGACAATTCCCTTGGAAATGATGTACATCTTGTCGGTGGGGTCGCCCAGGTCGACGATGTTTTCATTTGGAGGGTACAATTCGGCCTTGAGTTGCTGCGTGATGGCCGTGACGAAGCGCACGTGCTCGTCATATGGCCCGCCGTTGAAGAAGTAAATGTTGTTGGCCCACTCGCCGTTGGTGTAGACCGAGATGAGCCCACGCAGCCCCGGCGACAGCGTCGCGATCACGTGGCTAAAGTACTTGTGCTGCAACAAGTCGCGGCTGTGCAAAAAGTACTCGCGGAGTTTGACCTTCATGTCCCGCGGCACCTTTTCCTTGTTCATGTACACGTTCAAGTGGTCCTACACATTCATTTGTGTCAGGGGTTGGTGTTCGTTAGTTTCGTTATTGCTGTTTGTGTTTAGTTGATTTGATGGGTTTCACCATTTGCTGGTTGAATTCCGTTTCTGCTTCGTCCATCGATGCCACAAGTCCGCACACGGCCCCAATGACTACAAGAATTCCTCGGTAAGGTATGTTCTAGCCCCCAAGGCGGCCCGCCTTCCAAGAACATGCTGGGTTCGGCACATATATGAACAAATCATGCTGCGACGTACTGTACGCGTACGTGCCACCGCCGCACAGCATGCACCCGATGCAAATACACCGCTCAAAGTCCGTCTTGGGCTGGACGTCCCCGTACCCGACCGTACCGATCGTCATGACACTCCAGTACAGCGACACGACGTACTTCTCCAGTGCGCTGCTCTGGTCCACGTGGTACGCGTCCATCCACGAGTGCTCGTCGGGGCCGACATCTTCGAGCGCCGGCGTGAGCCCCCACAAGCACGCGAGCCAGTGCGCCAGAATCAACACGCACGACAGAAACTTGGCCAACTTGACGCTTGTGTATTTGAACCTAACGTTACAGGGATAAAACATAACAAGAGTGTTACAAGAAGAGTGAACGCATCGCCAGGACGGACGGACGAACGGACGGGGGCGTACCCGAGAATGGCTTCCCAACGCGAGTAAATGCGCGACGCTCGCAGCACGCGCACGAGTTTGATGAGGCGGAACAGTCGGATGATGCGAATGATCTTCAAATGTGATGTCAAGTCTTTCTTGGCCGATATTTCGGGCCCCCCCGAGTCGCCTTTGAACGTCTGGAATATTATCATCGAATACGCGTGAGAAGGGTGGCTGGTAACGCATATTCACGTGTTCACGACGCACCATGCTGATCACATCAAACGGAATGATGGATACAAAGTCCAAGATAAACCAGCCTACAACAGATGGATTCAGTATATGTAGGAACAGCGGGGTGGTAGTGATTGTGGGTCGTACGAACCCGTCAGATACTTTTGGGCAATTTGACCCATGTCTTCAATGAGTTGGTTGTTTTCCTTGTCCACGAACGGTGTCATAAAGTTGAAGCCCATGTCCATGAGAAACGACAAGTCCACACTGCGGTCCACCATGAAGAGGCCGTCCACAGTCACCGTTTCCACGAACGCAATCTCGTATGGCTACAAGTAGTTGCACTCAACTGTGAAAGAGAGAGACACAGAGGGGGAGGCTACATCGTCGTACCGTCAGTAGCGACGTGTACACGAGCAACACGATCATAAACAGGTCCCATCCCGCGCGGAATTGCGAGTTTGGATGCAAGTACGCTTGCCGCTTGTACAGGTTACTCTTGGTGGGGCGGCCGTTAGTTGACTTGTGCACGCGCTTGGACTGGAAAAACTCCTTGTTCTTGCGCATTCGCATGTCGTTGGCGTCGTCGGTGGCCCCCGCCGAGTTGCGATGCAGGCGTTCGCGGACGGGGACGATCTTGTTCGAGTCGTGGAGGGGATGCCTCGCCGACGACTTGGGGATCAATCCCCCTTCCTGCTCCATGCTCATGTCATCCCCATTCTCGAGAGTGGTGTCGATGTAGGTCGCTAACGCTGGTACCTCGACTTGATACTTGGCTGCTCGACTACTAATCAGCTGGCCATTGGTATCATCGAGCACGGGTGGTACGCTCTACAAACTCGACATGATGATGGTTTGAGAAACAAGAAGGAGGTAGGGTTGGTCCCTACGGGAGACGCTAGGTCTTGCGGTGGATTCGTCAGCTTTGGCTTGGACGTTTGCTTCTACGCGAATAGGGTATGTAGGTAGGTTGGTTGAAGGAAGGACCCGAGGTGCACTACCTTTAGCTCATTCAACATGCCGCTGGTGTGGTGCTTGCTACCTGCACCTTCTTGGCGCGTGTGTCAGTGCGGTTTCAAAGAAACTGATCGTGAAACCGCTTCGGCACTTCACATCCGGATAGTAATCGGAAAAGACATGGCACGAAATAATCGCGCGCCGCCGCCTGTTGCCGTGCTGCGAGGGCATTTGAGTCCCGTCAACACTGTCTGCTTCATCCCCAGTCGCCCAATCACCCCAAACGATGACGTGGCATCGCTGAGCAGCGTTGCTCCTCGCAGTCTTCTTTCGGGCAGTGCCGATGGAATGCTCAAAGTGTGGGACTTGACGACGCGGCGCGAAGCCAGCTCCGCCGTCCAAGCGCATTCCAAAGCTGGCATCCTCCACACGACAACGCAGGGGCCGAACATTGTATCCCAAGGTCGAGATGGGTTGGTCAAGTGGTGGGATGTCGTTGATGGCGGCGGGATGCGCGAGTCGCGGACCCTAGCCATCGGATCGTACACGTTCACGAAAGCGCACGTCGTCGACTCCAACTTGCTCCTCGTGCCCACAGAGCACGCTGAGACGGTACCTCCAGCTGTATTGGCTGTTTAAATGCTCACTGTCCTCAGGTGGCGCTCTTCGACGTCCGCACGTCCGGGACTCACCCGGCCATGATCTTCGAGGGGTCGCCGATAAAATCTGGTACCTTGACTATCGTCACTAGTGCGCCGAGAACGTAACCATGCTCATGCAGGCATGTGCATGTCCCTGACGAGCATGCCAGTGTCCGACCAGACCGTTGCATGCGTCGGCTTTGAAGGCGGCGTCGTCGCGCTCTATGACTTCCGTCTCGCCGCGCCGCCGTTGCTTTCTCACGCCGTGTCGACATCCACAGGTATCAAATATGCACAATCTATATTACGTATACATACTTGCCAATATATGAGCTGACGGTCGTGGGCTATGATTAGTGCTTTGCATGGACGCTGTGTGTACGTCGTCGACGCTGCTGTGCGGCACATCTGGCGATGACCTCGTCGCACTCCGCGTCCATCCCGACACGACTGCAGCCACAGCCGACTCGTTCTATCGATCCAAGCAGCCAGGCATCAGTGCCATTGCCAATCGAAGCGTGGACGATCGCATCTTTGCCACCGCAGGCTGGGACCACAGGTACCTACCTACCTACCTACTTGCATTGGACACAAAGTGCCAAGTTGGACCAACTTTGCGATAGAGTTCGCATCTTTCACAAACGTGGCAAGCCGTTGGCCACGCTCAAGTACCATACCGAGAGCGTGTACAGCGTCGGCTTTTCCCACGACGGCGACTGGCTCGCGTCAGCGTCGAAAGACCACAAGATTGCCCTTTGGTCCGTATATCCCCCAAGCTTTAGTAGTACTAGTAGTACTAGTTCCACGTAGTATACTCGTAGAAATACTATTAGTACAGACACACCGTTGGGCACCAGCATAACACTAGTCTTGGAACAACTTATTCAACGATGGACACGAGCGACACGGTCCTCGGGCCAGCGTGGCTGCCAGCGTCGCTGACCGACCTGGGGCGGATGCCATTGGCTACAGTCTCATGCGATGACGTCGTCGTGATAATGTCGGACTGACTTCGCTGGACTTTGCCTGGAGTAGGAGGACCGACCTCGTTGGGCGTGTCGACCCGCGGCTGGTCGTGTCGGCTGTTGAAATTGCAGTTCATGGCTTCGAGGAACCGCACTTTGTATGGAATCGGAGGCAGCACCGTCGGCGACTGGTACATCTTTTTCGCGCCAGACTCGACGCGCTTGATAAAGTCGAACTGGTGGACGTAATCGATCAGCGCCCCACGGATGGACAGCGACGCGTCGTCAAACGCGAGCAACTACAACAACCGCTTACGACAATGAAATCACAAATAATGTATATTGTCGAAATGATAGTACAAATTTGGGGACGGGGGTGCAATCGACCAAACCGATCCACAATCGATCTGATTGGTTGAATTTCATTTAGAAATGGGTTTTGATTGGCTATTAATGTTGAGCTCATCTGAGGTAGCCAATCCAATCGATTTAAATTCCAACGACAAACCACAACACATTGAAATTTCACTCGAAAGCACAATATATGCGACAACGTACGAGCGAGTAGTCGATGACGCCATTGGCGCTGAGCATCGTCACATCGGCCGAAAGGGCATCGAGGAACCGCGTCAAGTCTTGCGGACGGACGTGGACGGGTACCCGGTCGACAAAGTTCTCGTCTGGAAGGACCTTCTTGTACACAACTGGCCGATCCACGGTGCGATTTCGGCGCACGCCCTTGAGGTCGTACAGTTGCGTCAAGTCAAAGCCAAAGATCGAACACTCCATCACAAACACAAACATGGGCTTGGCGTGGCCGTGCAGTTGGATCTTGTACGCGCCGAGGATCTTGGCCAGACACGAGTCGGCTTTGGACTCTGCCACCGTCGCCATGTACTCAAAGTACGCCGGTGCAAACTCGACAAACATGTTGAATTCCGTCGCCGCCACACCTTTGAGCACAAACTGCTGGTCGTGCGACTAAGTCGAAACAACAACATTCTATCGTCAGTTTGGGATATATGTATATATATATATATATATATATTGTCAAATCGATTCGAAATTGGAGATGTCAGCAGAATCCAATGTCTATTAAAGAACCGCCAAAGCCAATCAAATCACGTCATATGTCGAATTTCTGCCAATCCAAACGCTTGATCCGGCCCAGTGGGCAAAACCGCATATATACATACTAATCGTTGTATTTTATAGTTTGTTCAAGCTTAAATGAGGTCAATGGATTCGAATGCTATGTGGTGAAATGACTCGCAAGTCCAAATTTGGGTGAAATGCACAATATATATATATTTATAGTTGTTCTTACCAGCGAGAAGAACGCGCCAGACTTGCCGCCAGACGTTTCCCACGGTGCGCTTTTGGCAATCGCGTTCAAAAAGCCAGTGTTGCCGGGCTCGGTGACTTGGCGCAGGCAGTGGAATTGCGGGGCAAAGTACACTGTCACAGATGTGACCGCGTCGTCGTCCGCCGTCCCCCCTGGCGCGGCTGATCCGTCCGAGTGTCTGGTCGTGGCGTCGCCATCCTTGGTCGTCGTGGGCGGGTGGCTGCTGCTGGTACTAGTCGAGTACGTGTCGAGTACAAAGTGGCACTTGAAGTGGTGCGTCGCGGGGTTTTTGATTTCGCGGTATGTGGGCGGCGTGCGCAGTGTCATTTTGCCTTGGAGTTCGTGCAGCACGGAAATGGCTTTGCAGCACTCCTGCAGCTGGTCCACGTACTTGGGCGACACGAGCGTGTACGCAATCAGCGACCCAATGTCCCTCTCATTGGCCCACACGACCAGACCGCCGATCCCCCGCTCCAGATACTCTGCTCGGTGCTCAAATGCCCGCCGCAGCTGCGCGCGGACGTGCTTTCGACCGCAGGGGGGGTGGCGGTGCGGCTTGTTGGACGGAGACACGGGGGAGGTGGGGGGGGGTATTTTGGTGAGCGACGCCTTGGCCGGGATGGTTTTCGTGGAGAGGACGAGGGGAGGGGGGTTTGTTTCATCGAGTCTTCTAGCGCCGCGATCGGACGTTGAACCGGTGGTTGTGGCGGCGGGAAGGACAAAGGAAGATGGTGTGTCTGCGGCCAGCCATTCGTTTGGAATGGACTGCCGCCGCGTGGCATCGCCGGACCGCCGCTTCAGTACGGTCTTGGAACTGGGCGGTTGAAACGATAGGATCGACTCGACCAGCGCCAGACATCCGTTGTACGCGTCGTCTTTGGCTTGATTGATGCTCAAGAGCGTCAGGTTCGTCGTGGATTTCAATGGCGCGATGTACTGTTGATGTAACGTGTGTAGCGTCGCCTCGACTTGATGGCGAAACGCCTACAATATCCCCACACATGTATAGTTACATTACACAACTCACTAGTAGATGATCCAATGTACCACGAGCTCGGAGGAAGGGGCGGCGGGGGACGGAAGGTTCTTGGACAGCAGCACCGAGTGGTCGGCGGCGGCGGTGTTGGCAGGTGCGGAGTGGCTGAGGAGGTCGTCAAAGGTCGACCGGATAAACGACACTGCGCTTTCCCACACGGTTTCCAGCGCCATCAATTGGGGGAGGACGCATGATGTTTGGTAGTCAGGCCGAGTGCGGTGCATGGGCGCGCATTGCAGCGAGTATGGAGGCTGCCGCTGAAACATTATGTCGTGGATAGCATTCACCCATTGCATCTTGATGGCCTCTGTCGGCGCGTTGAGTCGCCACCGGCGTGCACCGTTGACCAGTTCAAACGCAAACTAGTATGACCCATCAAACAGTCAGCCCAAGCATGTCACCACACAGACAGCATGCAACATGCGGTTGTTTCCAAGATGGGGCGGGTACCTGATGGTGAGAAGTAGAGCTAGCAGGGGGCAGCACTTCCACGGCTGTGTGAGTGGTGATGGGAACTTGGCCGAGCTGCAGCAGCGACGACGTGTCCTGCAGGTACACGAGGGTATTGGTATCGCGCCGTAGTAAAAAGTACCGAAGTTTCCAGTTGTGTGTGAACGAGCCGTACTTGCCGAGCCATCCCTCCTACCAAGCGACGCCATCGTCAAGCGCAACAAGAATCTATCTCCTCACCATGACAATGTCGTCGGGGTGGAACTTCAAATTGTGCATTTGCTGGAGGGGAGTGGCCCGGCCGTGCATGATGTGCGACAGTGCCGAGTCCAAGCGCAAGACGCGGTAGAATCGTGTTTTGTCGCCCTCGTCGACGGCGCCATCTGCCGCCGCCGCCTGACTCCGAGCGCGACGTCGGACCCACCTTCGCCGACGAAGGATGTCGTACGGCCGCGGTTTCACGCGATACGTGCCGTCGGCCAAATGCTTGTTCATGGCTGTGATGCTCATGCCATACGTCCACCCTTCCTCGTCGCAAGGTGTGTACAGCCTGTCGATGGTCCACCGTGACTGCCACGTCCACCCCCGCTTTACGCCGCAGTCGTCGTCCTTGCTCGTAGATGTGGGATCAAAAGGCAAGGGAAGGATAAAATATGGAGACGACGGGTCTCCGCCGCATCGGTCGCACCACGGACGTGACGACTCACGCCACCGCAGCTTGTACGGATGCAGCGACTGCATTTCAAACACCTCTTCTTCCACGACAGGCACCACCGGATGTGGCATGTCAGCTTGGGTAGCGACGCCATTGACAGATGCATCTGAAGGCGCGGCGGACATATCATTGTCTCGGCTCATCGACCACTAACTACTCTTCCTCGCAATGATGGCGTCGTTCGAGTTCCACCTCCTGCGACAGAATTACACCAAGTCAGGATTGGCTAGTTTGTCGTCATCAGAATAATCCGATGTGACTTATATTATTATCTTGTTTTGGGTATGCAGTGGACACATCATCGCAAATAAATTTAGCTTCCAATGAGAGAGAGCACTGTGCAACATCATTTTCACAGTCGTCGTCTGCGAAAGGGGCAAGTAGATTCACTAATAACAGTTAGTTAAGTTACTGTACAATAGGTACTCTACTGCGGTCGCCGCCGCCGCTGCAGTACATCGAGCTTGTGAGGCGTGCTTATAGCTCTGTCAAGCAAGTTGTTCTTCGATCCTCCCACTGTAGGAATTCACGACTGCTCATTTTTCCAGTACAGTAAGCTTACTGTACAGTACCGGTAACGTTAGTATCAGTACTTGTATGGGCGAGGGCTGCTATTGTTTTCCACGACGACAACGAGTACAACTCGTTGAGATAACGCTTGCATTGCAACGAGTCGTGGTCCTTCGGTGGCAAGGCAGCGCTTCTTGACTTGTCGGCGGGGTACGCAAGTGGATAGATAGTGTTCCAAAGGTTTACTAGTACTGTACTGTACATTGCGGTAAAGTCATGAAGTGGTGTACGCTCTCTAAGCGCAGGATATCCTGTGAAGTTTTCAAATAATACACTTGTAATTTGTATGGTATTGTGGTCGTGAGCGAACAATGATGGTCGTCATACTGAAGGGAAAATACCTGGGTATCCGGATAATTTCACTTCGACATCCTACTTAGGAAGATGTCCACCGCCCTCATTTCGGAATACATGGCTTGAAGGATCAAGTTGGTCTCGGAATATACTTCTTCTACGTCATAGTCTTTCAACAACAAAGCACAGCTCTTCGTATGTACGCACGTGCTTGAATAGGACGAGAACTTGAACCATACTCCGGCGGAATATGTAGTCTGCTTTGTAAATATGAGTTATAGAATCAATTGATTGTATTAACGTTAGTAGTTCATTACAAGGTTGGGCAGTCCTAAATAGGAATCGTCCTTCCTCCTGAATCGCCTTTTGGGCGAACTTAACCGGATGATCCCACATCGCTGCCGCCCAGCAAGGACAACTGCAGTCGGCAGGATGGCATCGTCGCAGCGAATTCGCAGCCTCAGTCATGACGAGTCGGAACGCACGTTAAGCAAGCCCCCGACGAAGGCTCGGATTCAATCAGACAATCGGTCTGCAAAGGTTGTCACGGTCGAACGCACAGGGTCGACCTTCGACAAGGCAGCCCATCCGTCGACAAGCTTTCGGTTGAACGACGTCGAGAAGGGCTTCAACAACGTTGTGAAAATCGTAAAGACGGCGTTTGTGGAGGACGAGATCAAGCGCGCGATGGAGTCGAATTGGATGCTCGTGGACACGGACGCGAGCGAAGTGGACGCGCTCGACGACGCGTTGGACACCCTCCGGGACGCGTTCCTGTTCACGACGTCGTTCTCTGAGAGCAAGTTGGACTCGAGCGCCCACTCCATCATTCTGCATTGTGAAAAGGTCGCGGAGCGCATCTTTGACCAAAAGGAATCGCGCGAGGTGATGCTGGCCAACTGGAACGACACCAACTTGATGGCGAACCTCCAAAACAACTTGCAGGAAATCAAAACGCTCGTGCTGCCACCCGTGAACCGCCGCGACAAAGCGGCGGACCTCAAGATCCTTAAGCGTATCGAGCGCTTCGTGTCGCTCATGTCGACCAGCCTCCAGGCCATGAAGGCGGACCTGCAGAGTTTCCTCACGGATTTGGACAAGATTCTGCTGGAATGCAGTACGCTTCTCGTGGAAGTGATTACGTTTCTGCACATGCGAAGTCGGACTGCCGACTTTAGCGGCACGGGCGTCGCCGCCGGGGCTGCCGGACTGGTTGCAGGCGTCCTGGTATGCCAAGACAACGACCGATCGTCCGCCTGACATGTCGTGTCTGTTGGGTAGGTCACGGTGACCGCGCTACTGACGGCGCCGATGTCTGCGGGCTTGACACTGCCATTCCTCGCCGCGGGCAAGGGGTTGATTGCGTCTGGCGTGGCGACGCTAGCTCCATGCGGGTTGATGCTGGCGAGTACGGAACATGGGTACAAGTAGTCAAGGCATTGATATATTGTGCTGTCGTCGTAGGTCACAACAAGCAGCTGGAAGGTCTGGCTAGCTTGGTACGCAGTCTGAAAGCTCGGTTGGAAATTTTGTTTCAGCGGCGAGAAGTGCTGGTGGCCGCGTACTACGCGTGCATTGAAGCGGAGTTCAACATTCAGGTAGATTCATCATGTGTACCTGTGAGGATATGACATCTCATGGAGTACGTACAGCATGGGGGTGCGTTCTGCAAGGATGCCGTCGAGCTGGAGATGTCCCCCCAGGTACTACTAGCAACACGTGTGGAGCACAAGTGTGATGGCATATGTGTGTGTGTGCAGGACAATTCGTTGCCGTTCATGACGCTCGTGGAAAAGAAGCTCCGCGTGATTGAAGACAACATCGAAGTGTTTGGGTCGGATCCGTCCGTGTTTCATTGCTGCCACGAAGACGAACAACAGGAAAACGGGCTTCTGTACCAGGATACATAGATGACATTCCAGCGCTTCTATAACCTAATATACTGTCACCATAACGTTCAGGAGTGTTTCCAGCATTTGAAGCGTCCAAAGCTAATGGGCTTGTACACGTCGTTCCCTGTACACCGATGCAGGACGTACACGCAATATAGGGGTCGTGAGCGTACACTGATGCGGACAAAGATTGGAAGGAGAGATTAAGAAAACTTGACCACTGAATGCATGGTAGCACCTGACGTATGGTATGCATGCTTGCTTGGGAATACGACTCAATGGGATGACGATGGAAGGGATATTGCGGTAAAAATTCTCGAGTGAATGGGTGGTGTTGAAAAACACCAGAGTAGACGACCAAAAGGCTATCAAGAAGATGGGGAACCGATTAACCTCCGAAACCGTACAAGGTGCGGCCTTGGCGCTTCAAAGCGTACACGACGTCCATGGCCGTGACGGTCTTTCGGCGAGCGTGTTCAGTGTAGGTGACGGAATCACGGATGACGTTTTCCAAGAACACCTTGAGCACACCGCGGGTTTCTTCGTAGATCAAACCAGAGATACGCTTGACACCGCCACGACGAGCCAGACGGCGGATGGCAGGCTTGGTGATACCTTGGATGTTGTCGCGAAGGACCTTGCGATGGCGCTTGGCACCGCCCTTTCCGAGACCTTTACCGCCTTTACCACGACCAGACATTGTTGTTGCTTGAAGGTGAAATTCAAAATGACAAAACTTGTGACGACATTCGAAACCCCATTCCGCCATTGGCGGGGAAAATGGGCGCGAACGAAAGCATCCCATTGGCTCTCAAGCACAATATCCAAACAGCCAATGGAATCGATTATTGTTGAAAATACTTAAAATTCCGCCAATGAAATCGATTTAGTTCAGTCATAACGAGATTTGATTTGCGGGAATTTTTGGTGTCTGACAATCAACTGGAGTTGTTCGGCTTTCCATCAAGTCGTCCCAACTTGGTCATAATTGAATTGTCCTCGTCCGATCAACATGGCTCGTACCAAGCAAACCGCCCGCAAGTCCACCGGTGGCAAGGCCCCCCGTAAGCAATTGGCCACCAAGGCTGCCCGCAAGTCCGCCCCGGCTACCGGCGGTGTGAAGAAGCCCCATCGTTACCGCCCTGGTACCGTCGCTTTGCGTGAAATCCGTCGCTACCAAAAGTCGACGGAGCTCTTGATCCGCAAGCTTCCCTTCCAACGCTTGGTGCGTGAAATCGCCCAAGACTTCAAGACCGACTTGCGTTTCCAAGGCTCGGCTGTGTTGGCCTTGCAAGAAGCTGCCGAAGCTTACTTGGTCGGCTTGTTCGAAGACACCAACTTGTGCGCGATCCACGCCAAGCGTGTCACCATCATGCCCAAGGACATCCAATTGGCTCGCCGTATCCGCGGTGAACGCTCTTAAATTGCTTGCTACAACCATGTAGCTTGCTCTGCACCTGGTGTTTTTCAACACCACCCTTCACGCCAAGAAGCATATCGTCACATAGTATTAGAATCCACCTGCTGCCACTTTGATGTTGGTGCTGCATGGTAGGGAGTTGGATATTTCTATGCTTTGCATTGTCGTGCTGCATCATATGAAGGTGCATACTAGTATACTACATGCGAATCCTGTACAGTAGTCCACATGGACGCTTTCATTTCGATGCGAAGTGGTGCTGCTTTAGAAACGTGCCCTTGCTCCCAATCATGCCTCGTAGTTGATCATAAGACCCACATTAAGTTTCTAATCTCAGTACTTTTGAATGAAGACCATTATTGAAACCGCCAGAATACATCGAATGACCACACGACTGACATGACACATGCCAGGAGGTCCCTGCTGGGTGATCCTGCGGAGCATCATCAATCCAACCATTCGACGTCATTGCCACTTCTATCTCCATATTCACATCCCCGCCAGGAACAGTCCTCGCCGGTGGCGGCAGTCGGATACTTGGCCATGTACTTGTCGGAGCAGGCAAAGAAAGAGCACATCAAGCATGCGCTGCCGTTAAATTCGCCACGGAAAGGGGCCAAGCTACAAAAACTGGTCGCTTCACCACCCAAACCTCCGCCACGTACACACAAGCAGCGCGAGCGCCAGTCGTACGACCTCGCCGATGTTAAACTCCTCGCGGGGTCACTTAACGTCAAGGACGAAAAGCGGGTGAAGAATGATCCATCTGTGACAGGATCCGTATGACGTGGCAGCACTAGATCACAGCAACCTTCGAACAACACATTGCGTTAGCAGCCGAGCTCCACTCGATCCGTGCAAAAGTGGGAGGGTACCATGCCACCATCGAGCGCGAGCGGGCTCGGCGGGAGGACCTCCGTCTGCATTTGGAACACAGCCAGTCCATGTTGCCACAGTGCCAGTCTCACGTAAACAGCAGTCTTGATTTATTGGCCTATTCACAACAACATTCACTAGAAAGCTGCGCAGGATGCACAAGTCCGCGTCTTGGACGACGCGATTGCAGTTGCAGCTCGTGAAGCGGCAGAGCTTAAGCGGACACTAGCGGAGGTCAACGCTGCTGCCAAACAACTTCACGCTACCACCGATGTGGGCTCCTTTATCGATGATTGGCGTTGTCTTTACAAGGATACACTTGCTCTAGTACACGCACAAGTGCTTGCAGTCGGTGCCGAGCCTGACGATCGAGCTGCAAGATGTCAAGCACCAGCTAGATCAAGCCACGAGTCAGTTGGTAGCTGCCAAGCAGCGCCTGCAGCAGTCCCAGCTACAGAATGACACGGTTTTGGTCGAATTGGCCCAGCAGACTGCTGATGAATCCACGGTTCGTGGGTTGTTGTAGCACCAGTCAATGGTGTTGATGACGTGGCTGCCGTAGAAATTGCGGAATTTGCACGTCGAGCTCGGTCAAAGCTCACAAACCTGTCAACACGTTGCGCAGTTCGTCGCGCGATGCACACGTGAATACGTCGACCGGACGGGGTGTCGTCTAACTTAATACCCCACTGATGGCGCAATGTTAACAGGGCATACCGTAGCTACAAAATCTAGTTAACTTAACGTCAAGAAGATGCCAATTGTGTGAGAGCTAGTACCAATCGTGTCTGGACCGAATGAAGGGCAGAAGTTGAAGTACTTACTGCACTTGTAGTACGTACGTCGTTGATATGAAACCTTGGAATGGGCTGAACATTACTGCCGTAGCCGATGGACAAGAATGTGGCTAATGTTACGCTTTCTTTTGAGTTGTTGTGGAATGTCGTCGTTGCAGTGAATCGACTCAATGGTGCGCAGCATGGTTGAAGCTGGTATCCTCCGCACCGATTTGTCATTCAAGGTTGCGAGTAGTTGGAGCGAGAGGATCGAGATGGTGGTTGATGCTGGCAACAATGGGGGTTCGGTTGGCGCCAGTCCCCCGGCGTTCACTTTCGAGGATTTCGATCTAGAAACCCCGCAAGCCGAATTGTCGTTGAAGTCTGTGATGTGGCGCCCCTTGTATTCAATATTGTACCAGTGTGCTGTAGCTCTTGCCGGTGCAAAAGCCCTTGCCCGACACATGCAACCAAGTCATCGCTCCGTAGTTTCCGTCACAGCCATAACGTTAGTGTCCTTGTGAAAATGAGTTGGGATTCCTGGGGACGGAGGATGTGATGCCACTCCAAGGCAAAGCCATACACTCACTAGTGCATGTTTACCCATGACAATGCCATGGGTCCCATGGCATTGTGAATTCAACGAGAATTATTAGCTACTAGTACTGTACTAGTACTACTACAAGTAGCTGATCGCCCCTAACGTTAGCAGTACGTACAGTAGTACACAGGCTACATAACGATAGCTCCAGCATGACTTGACAGACTTGACAGGTTCTATGTCGCCGCCCTGAGATGTCTCAAAAGAAGTACAGGTACTGTTGTAATCTACTGAATGATAGGACAGCCAACGTCAATGTCGATGGCTTGGTCTCGAGACATTGCACAGATGCAATCTCAAACATGCACTTTACCCTACTCTACTTACTGGTTTGGTTGGTTACAGTGTAGGGGATCTGCGAGACTACACAGCATGACACGTCACTGTACCTACTACATCGACCCGTGTTGTCGACGACGACATACATATTGGAGTCCACACAACCAGTGTACCTTCCCCATTTTCAATGATAATGATATCGGTACTTGCATTGTCGGACAGTCGAGCCCAGCGGCTAAATGTACCGAATTCACTACAGTAGGGTACTTACTACCTTCCTTAGCAACCAACACCCACAACCAACTCTATCGCGTCGTCAATTCCTTATAACTTAACTACTTTATGTGGTAATAATAATTGCCCTATTCTAAATAACTATAACTTCCGCGCCTACGTCAGTACCACGCGTCGATGGAATCGCGTTGTTTGTTGTCGTCCAGCTCCCGCTTCAACATTCGGATCAGCTCCAAGTTGGCCGAAGACTTGACCGTCGGCTGCACTTCTTTGGTTGGGGTCGGCGAATTGGTCGACTTTTTCAGCAGCACGACGCCTTTGGCTTTGGACGTGGCTTTGTTTTGATTGAACAAGTTCCACGACGACGACCGCTGGACCGGCTGGAGGTCGTGCTGGAGCTCATACTGGTGCACTTTGAGTTCGTGGTTCTCTGTGATAAGGGTGCGGTTGGTTGCCGTGAGCTGGTGCACCTGGGCTTCGAGCTGCTTCAACCGGAGGTTCATGTCGTTCTTGTTTTGGAGTAGCTGCACTTGGGCTTCGAGCTCCTGGATCCGAGTGTCCTTGGCTACGACTTGGTCCTGTAGCTTGTCCGCTTCCGCGCGGAAGAACTTGGCCGCGTGGGAGGCGCGGATGAGCTCGTCCTCGAGTCGGTTTCGAATGCGACTGTGCGCGTCCTTGTCCTTGATCACTTGAAAGTCCATGGCGAGTCGGGTGACGTCCCACAGTAACTTGGCGGCTTCGAGCTGCTTCACCTGAAAATCCAAGTCGGTGCAAACCCGCTGCATTTCCGCCAGCTTGGCCTTGGTTAGTACGAGCTCGTCGTCGAGGAATATCGAGTCGCGCAAGGTCGAGCTGTCGGAATGGCGGTCCTCGTTCGCAATCAACAGGAGGTCCGTGACTACTACCAGCGATTTGTCCAACATGTGAAAGTCATCCGTCGGTGACTGTAGCTGTTGCTGGTTGTCTATCGGTTGGTCTCCTGCGTTGTTGTCCGCGGGACTAGCGCCGAGAGCGCTGGTCATGGTTGTGAAGACTCGATAAAATGTGGAATGCTCTGAGCATTTGGGGATTCTGGCCCCGAATGCGTCAATTTGTCACACTACGTGGTAACGCAATTCCGAAGATTCGATACTAACAAGGCAAATAGTATAAACGTCGATAGAATGTCCGAATTCAAACCGATTTTGCAATTTATTCAGGCATTTCTAGGTGCGAATATTTCCAGGATCCGAATTTCAATGGTACACGCCACTCCTTGTACGGTGTAACGTCCGAGGTGCTTGCGAGCCAATCAAGATGGCCCATCATATGGGACAAATGACTTGGTTGACTGGCCTGGCTTTGATGTTTCGCTTACACTGTACGAAGTTCGAGGATGTGCACAAGTAGAAGCTAATCTCGACCTGCGACGATGCTCGCACCATTACGTAGTGCCGGGCAGTTCCCAAGGGGCCTCCAAGCACTTTGGAGAAACCAAACTCTGCGGGGGACGTAGCGCTGGACCTCCATTCATGTAGAGAATGCGTATTTTTGCCGCGTAAATGGGGGACTGCTGATGACGACATCCAGTGAAAATCCTGTCCGACCTTAAATGATGTAGCTGCTGGCCATATATCTTGGTTTGGTCAATAAGGAAAGGTTGACGCGGCAGGCTTGGTGTGATGCTCGTACTGGAAGTGCGGTTAGAATCTGAATAATCTGTACCGAAACTCGATTTTTGATTTTGATCAGGTTAGACGAGGGAACGGACGAATGCGAGGGGGACAGTCGTTGTTGCGACGCAAATATACAAGTATATAAACTTGGACCTTCAAAGGAATTCGTGATGATTCGTGTCGAAGGGTCAAAGTTCAACAGTACGTTGTACTTCGAAGTACCGTGTACAGTGTAAGTGTGGACCCCACGTGTCTTGTACTTTGAGATCCTACCCTTTCTCGAGGTCGCTCAACGCACATCCGAATGTAATCGAGCGTCGAACCTGCGAGCCGGCATTGGATTCAGAACAAGCGACAGTCGACATGGAGCGCACTGGATACGCCCGCGAATGACCGACCACATCGGGCCCCCCTCACCCACGATGGAAAGTGTATGTAGTTGCTGCGGATCATAGGTAAGTTACTGTATTGTAGTACTAGTACATGGTACTAGTACATCTCACAATTGTCTGACACCAATCAATCAGCCAACTAACTAATTTGTCATCAACACAAAATATGTGGGTGCAGAAGCAGTTTCCACCCATCCCACATCCTTGACGTCGAGGGCCACAGTGTCATGTTAGGCCAAAACCTCTCAAACTTGATACTACTTGTACATGTTGTCAGATCCAAAACCGACGAGGCGGTTACGAACCGTTTCGCGCCGGTTCGGCAGGGGCGACGATAAGTTTCACAGTGCAAGTAGCAACCAGAAGTAGCAGCCTGACAGCCCCCTATCCACGACATGAGCTCGGATCGGGAGCTCCAGGACTCGCTGTGGGCGGCGGCGTCGCAGCTGAGTCCAAGGCGACAGCAAGATGACGGCACCGCCACCATGTCGCTGCCGTTTTACGAAAACATTGCGCCTGGCGAAGCGTTGAAGCGGCTGTTTGCATGGTTCCACCCCAAGCCCCTAGCGACAGCTCGTGAGAAAGACGGCATGAGCATCGACGAGTTCAACCAGCTTCGACGGTGCGTGGGGCATCCCGTGGTGTCTGCCGCCGAGTGGACAGCTGCGATGCAAGAACTGCATCACGGTGACTCCAGCGACGTGTGGGTGCGCGAGTCTGAATTCAACGAACTATTTGGGCTCGCCCCATATTTCGGCATTCACGATAGCGCGCATACCCCTGTGCACTTGTCGATCATGCGCCAAGTCGCCGCCATGGAAGAGTTTGTGCACTTTATGCTCATGCTGTTTGAAAAGTTCGCCGTATCTTCGCGGTTGACGTTTGCTTCCTTGCAAGCCATGCAGCGCAAGGCGTGTATCAAGGCCAAGATGGACGAGCGCAGTTGGGAGCGGTTGTGTCACCAGCTCCAAGCCGTGCGGTCGGAGCTGCAGTGGCACCAGTTTGGCCAAGCGTGGCATGTCAACTTGAACACAAATGGAGCCACCGCGGGGCACTTTCTCTTTGGACAAAACGGCAAGCCGATGGCCCCGTCGGACGTCGTGCAGACGATTCTAGCCGAAGAGAAGCTCGCGACGCATTTCTCCAAGGACAACTTGATCTCCCGCAAAGCCCTTCATGGACTCCTCAAGGTCGGGTCCTCGCAGCAACGCAACCTTGCGGACAAGGAATGGTGTGCCATTTTGGAAGAAAACCAAACGGCGTACCCAGGCGACACGACCAGCCAATCGACGCGGGTCACGGAGGCTGCGCACGGCGCGCCGCACGATATCATTGTCCACAACGCCAACAACATGATGATGTACGAGATCTCGTTTGACGAGCCCGGGGCGTTGGGTGTGCAAGTGCAAAGTGACTTTTTCGGACAATGCATGTCGGTGCACTCGATCGACGGCCAAGCAAAGAAGCACCAGACGATTCAAAAGGATGACATCGTCGCGTGCATAGACGGCCAGCTCATCCTGTTCGACCCCCTCGATTCCGTGGACGGCGAGCGGGCGAGGCAAGACAAAGTGCAATCTCAGCTCGACACACATGGTAATATCTCGACATGTCACGTTTGGGACGAATTCTAACAACAGACATGCAACGTAGGTGCAACGGTGCGCAAAGTGGTGTTTGTGCGGCAAGAAGTGTACTACCACATCCAAGACACAGACTTGAAGCTGTCCTTCCGCGTGTACGAACCGATTGGACGGGGGGGGTCGTTCTCCGTCCAACTGCCCCCCGGTGTGACCGCACCCACCAACGCGATTACCATAACATTTGAGCCGACTTTGCAAGATTTGTTGCGTCCGCAGTGTGTGTATGACGCGGCGTCATCGACGGTGACGGTGACCTTGACCGGCTCCAAGGGCATCAAGCAAGACGCGTTCGTGACGTTGTATATCCATGGCATTGCCACGCATTTGCTCGCCGGGCCGGGGGTGGTCTTGCACACCGGCGACGACGGCACGACCATCACTCTGTTCAACGATTGGTCGACGTGGCGCTCGCTCGTGCAAGAGAATTTCATCGCGGCCAAGGCAGGCCGGCCCACGACCAAGTTTGCCGACCCATCCCTTCGCCCGAAAACCATCGAGGTGGTCCGGGGCGACGCAGGGGTGACGTTTGCCGCCGATTTTTTCGGCCAATGTGCGGTCGTGGCCGAGCTGGACCCGCTGAAAGCTGTCGACGGACTTGTCGCCAAGGACGACGTGTTGAGCGCGATCGTGTTTCAAAACAACATGGGCGTGCCGGAGCGCATCAACACCATCAAACCGTTCGCGCTGTCTGGGTCATCAGACAACACCCACTTCAATACTGTCATGGCAGCGCTGTCGGCCCGCGTCAAGTCGGAGGAACCGTACACGCTGCATTTTCTACGACTCCACTCGCACTACATGCAAATGGGCGACCGCACAACGCTGACGTTCCACGCGCTCACGGATCTCGGACCCAACAGCACCATCGTCGTGGAAATGCCCACGGCCGACTGGAAAGCCAAGGACGTCGAGGCGATCGACGTCGAGTTCCTCAAACCGGCGACAGTCCGGGCGTCGAAAACGTACTGGAACGCCGCGTCGCATGTGTTTGAAATCACGTTGAGCAGCTCGTGCGAGTTCATCGGGGAAAACTCACAGGTGATTCTGTCGTTGACCGGGATTCAAGGCGTGGCGGACAAGAGCGCGGGGCCGTCTGAGGTGACGGTCGCCGAGTCGGGGCGAATGCGGCTGGAGTTGCACGACCACTGGCACTCGTTTCTGGGGGGATCGGGGGGCGTCGCCCCCGAGAACCTCGTGGACGTGCTCACGCGGCTCAAGACGTCGCCGCTGGACTTGTGGACGATCCTGGAGTACGCTCACCTGTTGTTTCGCATGTTTCAAGACGAATCCACACAACTTCTACCGTACGAGAACGCGATGCTGTTCCGCGAGGCTGTGACGGGGGAAGGGGGCGCGATGGATGTGGACAAGTGGACCAAGTTTTGCAGGGGAATCGACGCCAAGCCCCGCGTGGGGCTCACGGAGAAGCAGTTTACTTGCAGTGTGCTGGAACTGCTCAACTTGGACCGACGATTTCTCTCGGCCAAGTTTGAAGGCCACGACTTGAAGCGATTGTACGTGCACTTGCACTCGGTGGACAAGCTGTTTGACGAAGCGCTCGACTTGTTCGAAGACGGCCACAACCACACGACAGTTCACATTGACAGCCTGCGCGGCCTCCACAAGGCGTGCTTTCCGTCGCTCACGTGGTCCGCGTTTCTCGAGCAGATGCAAAAGACCGACGTGACCAAGTACGAGTGGACCCAGAACGATTTTTACCGCATATTTGCGCTCGCCAACAAAAAAGTCAACCCCGTCGACGCGTGGGTCAAACTGCACTACTCCAAGTTGCTCTTTGACGAGTTTGCTAGAGTCAAGTACGTCGTTGTTGGGCTTCTGCCGGGCTCTCTCATCCACGTGTCTTGTGTAGGGTTATGCGGAAACAAGAGCTGCGCGACCTCCTCAGCGCCCGCAAGTCGTCGTTCGAGCTCGACGACGACGTATGGGCCAAGTTGTGCGCGACCATCGAAGGCGACCACGGAACCGCCTCGTCCGGCATCACCTGCGGTGGGTTTGTCCAGTTGTATCCGTCGGCAGCGTTTGGCAATCGCGACTCGATCCTCGACTGGAACTACATTCAAGCGTACAAGATGGAACCTGAACCTCGTCACAGTCGAGCAGGTAAAGCAAGTCTAAAAACGTCCTTGTTAGATTTGTAAGCCATACATTTTGTAGCGGCCCTCGCGGCGGAGATCCAAGCTGCCCCCGAGCGAATTAGCGTGAATGACATTGCCGCGAATGTCCTAGACACGGTCGCGAGCACGGACGACTTTGCAGAGGAAGCCGTGAACGCTGGCATTGCATTCAGTCGGACGGAGGAAGTGGTTGAGCGTGTGATCGAGCTCAAAGCCCCGGCGTGGACCACGTCGTTTGAGTCCAACTTGGTTAGTCCTAGTGTATTCTACACATGTCAGCTCAGGATGGCATGATAGGCGACGCGCGAGAAGGGCATGTTGCACTTGAGTGTCAAGTGCGCCAGCGAACTACGCGACACTGCCGACTCGGACGCGTCGTCAACCGCGTTGGAGCAGTACTATGTGGTTGTGTACACGATCACGGGCACGGACTGGAACGACGAGTTCAAGAAACCCAAGCGCAAGCCGTGGAGGAAGAAAGCGCGCGAAGTGCTCTTTGGCCAGCGCCAAGCGTCATACAAATGCGCGCCCCATGAAGTCTGGGACGAAGGCCAGTCCCAAGAACTCGTGGCATCCTACGAATCGATGGAGCATCAGTTTGAGCAATACCCCCGTGGTAACACTACGCCGTTTCCTGGCTAGTTTCGTGACATTGCACTTTGGATTCGTAGACAACCAAGACGACTACCAAGCGTCTCGCAATCAAATGATCGACATGTACCATACAATGAACCCGTACGCTACAACGCCCGTGGACTTGCGAAGTCACCGAATGATCTCGCGCTTGGTTAATAAGGTACATGTGATACAGTATATCGTCGACTCAATATACTCACACGAGATTGCCGTTAGGATCCATTGACCGAAGGAGTGGTCAAATTTTCCACCGATCGATTCCGGCTGTATGTGGATGGCACGCGGACGACCGACCGGCAGACGCATGTCGTCATCAAGTTGTTCAAGCGCACGGAAAAGGCGCGCAAGTTCAATCCGCAAAAGTACGAGCGGCTGCTGCAGGCCACGATCGAGCTTGGGCGTGCAGAGAAGTCCGAGCGCGTGATTCGCGGCTTGCTGGACAAGCAAAAGCAATTGCTCGTCGAGTCGTTGCACTTGTACGACGTGACGGCAGAATTGGAGCAACAAATGACCAAGT
Source organism: Aphanomyces astaci (assembly GCF_000520075.1). Lineage (NCBI taxonomy): Eukaryota > Oomycota > Saprolegniomycetes > Saprolegniales > Verrucalvaceae > Aphanomyces > Aphanomyces astaci. The sequence continues at coordinate 510,873 of NW_009798269.1, read as the reverse complement.
TCAAGCGCAAGGAGCACGAAGCCGACGCGTTGGCGCACGTGATTGTCGACCTGCGTGGCGAAGTGACGTTGCTCGAGAACGAGCAGGCGGCGTGGCGCCAGAACCAGAAACGCGCCAAGTTCAAAGTCAAATGCGTCGGCCAAACCGCGCTACCGATCCAGGACTTTCAGGACGTGTTGCACGACGACTCGCTCGAAACGGACGACTTGGCCATGATCTTTGACGACGACCAGAAAGTTGCCGGGAAACTGCTGCTGCAAGTCCAGTACAAGTGCGACACGATCAGCAAAATGGCCGACGCCCAACCGCTCGTAGCCATCGACCCCGACAAGCTCGAGTACCCCGCCGACGCCCCGCTGACGGTGACGTGGACCACGAGCGACGAATTCCGAGTTCAGCAAGGCGACTCGATCTCACTCGTGCGCGAAAACGATGATAAAAAGGTCATGTTGAACACGTCGTTCTTCACGTTGTTCTGGAATCCGACCACTGGAAATTGGGACATTTTCGATTCGAGCGTGGGGTTGTACTCGAACGGCGAGACGAAGGCGGATATTTTGCACCGGACAATCAGTCCAGGGGGGAGCTCGGCGGCCGGATGGTTCCTCCTCCCGTCAGCAAGAGACTTGTCGCTTCCACCAGGCACGTACCGGCTGAGTTTGATCCGCAAAGAAACCATCGAGGGGGTCAACTATCGGTCGTCCGTCGGGGTCAGCGCCGGACTGAACGTGTATGTGGGCATCAACAGCATCCACACTGTGTTCGGCACGACGCCGTTGGTGGACGTCAAAACGGTCAAGTGCTCGCTGTCTATCGTGGACACGACCACCAGCCAAGTGATTCAAGTCAGCACCATGCCCGTGGCATCGTCGCCATGGTGGTTCCGTGCGTGTGGGTACGACGCCGAGCTGGACAATTCGATCGCGATGTTGCAAGCCGAATGCACGCGACTCGACGGCCAGCTCGCAGTGCGGGACCTCCGTGCCGCCAAGCGCAAGGTACGCGTAGGGTCCCATGTTGCACTAATGCGATGGTGTGTGGAATTAGCGCTTGGAAGATCAGCTGGCGTTGTTCCAAATGAAGGTTCGAGGCATGGAAGAAGCCAAACTGAACGGCGTCGCTGGGATCAAAACCCAGCAGGCCAAGACCAAGGCGGAGCTGGACGCGCTGTTGGTCGAATGGGAGGTCCGTAGTCGTTGCCACGATACTAGAAGCTTGGCATGGCCACCCTGACAATACAACAATTTAACGTAGACACTCAAGGGGCAGTTGGCGACAACTACTGACAAAGTGCCGTTGGAGCAACATATCCTCCAGATCGAAGCGAGATGCCAAGAGCTGGAAGACCAAGTCAAGGGGTGGGCGCTTATTCGGCTCGAATACGAAAAACGTCACAGCGTGCCCAATATGCTCGGGGCGTCGTCGAATACCGCGCCGCCAAACTTTTCCTACGCCAGCAACATGCGCGTGGACTTTTTGCTCGAAGGCGCGGGCGGGGTGTCTCCCCAGTTGAACCCCCACTTGAACGACTTGACCCACGACAGCGTGCTTATCTTGCCGCAAGTGATCGTGGAAACGTCCGACAGACTACGCGTCAAGGTAGAGGACATAGAACCAACAACACAACACACATTTACAGCCAATTGGTTTGACCGGTAGATTCTGGGCAAACTCCAGACAAGCGACGCCGAGCGCACCAACCGCATTCGAAAGCAGATCCAATGGGAGCTCCAGATCATGCTGACCGTGGTGCAATTTGCCAACGCCAGTTTGTTACAAAAAGCGCGCACGTACAAGTCGCTGTGGACCGCATGGAAGAAACTACGCAACGTCCGGTGGTTGTACGTGTTTGAAGAGTGTCTGCCCCTCTTTCACAAAGGATCGCCTAAATTGAAGGCGCACTTTCCAGCCATCATTGCCGAGCTCATCGAAGAGCTGCAATGTCGTACGACCGAGCTCGAATTAGAAAACCAAGGGCAGGTCAAGAACAACTTGTTTCGTCGACAAGTAAGCCCCCCCTCCCTTATCGTGACAAAAAGCCTCATTCTATGCATGGGGGCTTAGGTTCCGATCAAAGAATCGGGGTTTGCCCAAGGCGACCTGTGTGGGGTCGCGGGCAGCGTTCATGGTCCCGTGGTCAAGTTTGTGGGGGCCGACGTGTCGGATGGAGATATGTATATTTGCAAGTACATGCGTCGGGGGCACAACAGGGGGTCGCTGGGGGAGCTAGGGCGCGTGGGACCGTTTGCAATTCAATCGACCGAGCCAAAGTCGTCGTGGTTCACGCTCTCAATCCACCAGAAACTGGCGCTCGTCGAGTCGGGATTTCACTTTTTCGTGCTCGCGCTCAAGTACTTTGTAGCGTTGCTCAACTTGTCGTTCAACGTCTCGTTCGTGTCCAACTTGGCGCTCAAGGTGACGTGGCCACACTTGAACTTCGATACCGTGCGCAACCTCCAGCAGGAATGCTTGAAAGCGCTGCGGGACGTCGTACCGGTGATCAAGGAGATATTTGCCTGGTTCGACGAGTTCTTTGCCAGCTTGCTCGAGTACGTCATGGTGGACCTCAATATCTTCAAGTTCTTTGCCAACTGCACCCACGGCGCGGGCATGGTCGTGAACTGGATCGCGCTGTGGGCCACGGCTTTGTTTTTGTACATTGTCATTCAAGAGGACATTCTCGCCAAGGTGCAAAAGATCGGGTCGTACTTGCCGTTTGAGCTCGGAAAGACGGGCGAAGACCGGTTCGAACAGCTTGGGTCTATTCTTGTGAGCCCCGTGCTGATTGTGATCAAAGTGCTTATCTTGTTCATCGCCCAGCAGTGGACAGCGTTTTCAAACGAACTGCAGAACGGCCGATCGTTCACGCAGCCGGAAGCCAGCCAGCAGTGCGCGGTGGCCGGCCTTGACTACGCGCTCCAGGTGATCGGGGCGTCGCTCCTGATCACGTTTTTCTACTTCTTCTTTCCGCTGCTGGTGCTCGACATGTTCAGCTGGGTGCCACCCTTCGACCTCAAGAGCGACGACGAGCGCATCGAAGCGAGCCATCACGGCCGCAAACAGGGCATCCACGACTCGGTGGACAACAACGTCAACCTGATCGACTACGGGGACAACGCCAAGGACCCCAAGTGGTCGCGGTGGTGCTCGTTCCGCAACTTGTTTTGGTTTCACGGGTCTGGCCAGCGCATATTTATGGACTACAAGTACTCGAACTTTCACAAACTCACGAAAACGTACGGCTACGTGGGCATTTGGTTTGTCATTTTGTACGTGTACACGGTCTTGCTGCTCCAGAGCATCGTGCGAGCCCTGGGCGCGGTGTTTGGGTGGCGGGGGAAGCGCGGATACATGTACCCCCGCGCACACTTGCGAGGGGCGTCGTCGTGGACCGACAAGTTTTGCTGCCGCTTCAACTCCGAGTGGAAACGGTACTGGCTGTTCAAGAAAGTCATCAAACCGCTCTTGGATGTGTTCGCCGTGACGTTTGGGCTATGGAACCACGACCGCTGGGACGTTTACGACATTGAAGAGCGCGGCAAGAACTGCTTTCCCATGGAGCCCAACAACGAAGTCAAGCAGTTGCAAATGATGGCGTTGCATGGCAAGGTACTATAGCATTTGCATAGGTAGAAATACCCTTAACATGTGTTTATGGGGGGGTTGTAGGTCAACAGTTTGCTGTGGCTGCCGTTTTCGTCGGCGGGCGTCCTCACGTTCATCTCGGACTGCATGAACCGAGGGCCGATTCTGAGTTACTTTCTCAATGACCAGGTAACACACGAGCTTGCCACGTCATGACATTGACAGGTGATGGGCGTAGTTTTTGCAAGCAGACAAGCCCGAAAGCGAGCGTGTGGGTAAAGTCAAGTTGCGCTTGATGCGATGGGGCAAGGCTCGCGACGACCACGACGAAACGGGGGTCGTGTACCTCTTGGACACGGAATTCCTGGCGACGCTTACGAAATGGCTCAGCTCGATGGTGGAGCTGGCGTCCGTGCTCACTTTAGTGCTTATGCCACTGATAAACCAGAGTGCCGACGGCCTTGGCACGCCCGCAGCCGCGGCGCTCATCGCTGCGTTCGTGGCGCCAGTGATGGAATTCAACCACCAACTGCTCAAGACGTACCGAAAGTTCCAAGAATTCGCCAAAGTCGAGCAAGCGAACCTGCAAGAGTCGCTGCAAGGCGCGATCAATACAGCCCAATCGGCGGCGAAAGCAGTGGCCTCCAACGACATGGCCAAGGTGGTCAACTTGGAGCAGGGAGGATTGAGCCAAATTCAAAGTCAATTGGGCTTGAACGACGACACCACAGGAGCTCTGGGGGACGCAGTATCTGCTGTGAATGAAAAAGCAACGAAAGCTGTGACGGACAAGGTCAAGGACGCGGAAAAAGCGGTGGCCGACAAATTGGGCATCGTGGGGGTCAATGTCGAGTTTGCCCCGTTGGGGGATAATGTCGGCGGTGGTGACGAGGACGAAACGGAGTCGGAGGACGACGAGTGCGACGACGGGGACGACAGCGACGATGACAACGAGAAGGACAAAAGCAAGGACACCAAGGGCGACTTGGTCGTGTTGTCTGCGCTGCCCGAAGTCAGCTACATCATCCAGTCGGACCAACTGGACGTGGGCGAGGGCGAAGTCACGGTGAGCTGGCGGGTGAATTCCAAACGCCGGTTCCACGCGTCGGACGCCATCGGCATGTTTCCGGCGCGGTCGCTCGACAACATTCTCACGCGGAGGACGATGGACCAGTGCGTGTGCTATCGCCTCGTGTCCGACTCGGACGCCGAGCCGTTGGGGTGGAAGCCGGACGCGGCCAACGAGAACCACCAGGACAAAGTCATGATCAAGCGCGCCGTGGCACTCGAGAAGATTCTGCACAGAAAAATAGGGTCGCTGCACCGGACGTCGGAGCGGCTGGCCAAAGAAAGCAACGACAAGAACGAAGCCACGTCCAACCAGGACCGACCCGAGGCAGGGATGGCCGACGGCGACGGTGGCGACGGCAAGCAGTTGGTGGACTTTACGCACGCCGAAAGTATGTTTGAGCACGTTCTCGCCCACTCGCCGCCGTCGCCCAAGAAAATGCATGACATTCTGCTTGAAGAAATCGAAGAGGTCGGTTCATGTCGCCAATTTTGATCTTTCTCGCCGATATGTTTGACGTGCAATTCTGACGTAACGTTGTGTGTAGCACAAGGACGAGTTTGATGGACATGCGATTGAAGATGCCATGGACAACAACCACGACGACGACAGCGCGTCGGCTGCTAAGTCGTCCAAGGTACCAACCACCCCCATCGAATCTCGGAATCTAGTCTTCAGAGACTGACCATCGTGGGGTCTTTGTCTTGTAGACTGTGAACGGCCACGTCAAGTTCCGTCCGTGCAACTGGAACGAAGCCGAAGACCACCCCCGACATGAGGACTTCGTGTTTGGCAATGCCGCTGGCATCTACCCGTGCAAGTACGGGATGGAAAAGTACGAGTTTCTGTACTTGCGGTACGTCGGCAATAAGCTCAACGACGAGCGCGACCATTCGTCCCGCGCGTCGTACGCTGTGGTGGACAACCAAGAGGCGACGCCGCTGCTAAACGATGCCGAGCGCCGTCCGTCCGGCGGGCATGTTGCCATGGCCACCGCGCCGGAGGACTTTGACCCGCTCAACAAGTTCAGCTCCAACGCCGTGGGAGTCGGCACGTTTGACTTGTTCATTCGACTCAGCTCCGACTCGCCGCTCATGTGGGCCAACCAGGCCGTGAACGTGTCGTGGAACATCTATGGCGTCTCGTACGAGATTCTCGCGCACCCGAAGAACAAAAACTGCATTGCGTTTTACAAAGTCCGGGACATCCACAACACCCGCAACTGCACAAAGCTGGACATCGTCCCGCCGTCGGCCTTCTTTGCCAACCACGGGTCTGGCCCAGTCACGGGGCGTATGATGGTCACGACGCCGTCCGAGCCAGGGATGTACGAGATCCGGTTCCTGTTCAACTACTTTCACGCGGCGAAATTGCATCGACGATGCCAAGTGTTTGGCTTGTTGGAGGAAAACATGCAAAGTGAACGTATCTCCAACTTGTTTGTCAAGCGCGACATGGCGCAGTCCCTCGGGCTGCTGCACCACCAAGAGCAACCTGTGTGGAACACGGCATTGCTACAGGCGTATGCGTGGTATTTGCCGATTCTAGACAGTTTGCTGGTCGTAGCGAGTGCCACAGCGCCCGACGTGCTCGAACACCCAGCCAAGTTTGCCAAGTCTATGATGGACGAGTTCGGCTCAAGTTGCGAACGGCTCGTGTGTCTTCCAACGCTCAAACTGCAGGCGTGCCTAGAACGCATGCTGCAGCCGCTGTGGACGACTGGGTTTCTCACGTTCCTGCATGGGACGTTCAGCCAGTCCCAAGACATGGTCGCGCACGCCAAGTCGTTCACGTTCGTGTCGCCCACCGATCCGTACAAGGACACGTTTGTGAGCCACCAGCTCGACATGCTTCGGGCTGCCGCCGCGTTGCATAAACATGGCGACGACGAACCCAACGTGGCGCTTACGATGATCCGACTGCTGCACGACGACGCCGACCTCGTTCGTTTCGGTCCGTCCGCGTTCGAGCAAATGGCACTCGACTACCTCGACGCCCGGTCGTACCTGCCTGGCCACTTGGATTTGCTCGACGACCTCATCTTGGCCCACTCGCCGCTGCTTCACACCACCAGTCTTGTACGTACTAGTTTTTGCTAGAATCTCTGGAGTGTTGGGACGAGAATAGCAGCAAAGTGATGACATGTGTTTTCGGATGGTTGGGGTACTAGATTCTCGACAACGTGGCCATCACGTGCTGTGCCCTGTACGAGCCCGCGGTGAACAACGCCGTGCAGGGCTTCTTCCGCCACGCCAAGGAAGACAAGAAGATGGGCTTGTTCCAGGACATGGACGTCCATTTAAAGGACGGGTGCCGCAGCCACCTCGCCAAGTTGATCCGCGCGGCATTTGAGACCGACATCCGGACCGGCGAAAAGTACGGCGGGTGGCGCCTCGACGATGACGTGGCGCACTGTACGATGAGCGGCGCGTCTGTGCTCATGCATCGCGCATTGCGGTCGTGGATCAAGCCCCGCCTGGTCAAGTACATCATGAAGACGCTGGCCCGGCGCCACGCGTCGCTCACGAGCTCCAACGTGGCCGTAGCCAAGCAAATGGCGCGCAAAGTATGCCGTCGGGTGCCCGAATTCCGCCGGTCGGCCGCCGAATCGGCCAACCGCCAGCCCAAGTCGGGTCAAAGCGTCGTTTACTTTTTACACCAGTCGCAATTCTAGCGTCCGGACAAACATCTGTAGTCGCGACCTCTCTTTGTTGCATGTGCATGGAAACTAATTGTACTAAGTGTTGTTAGTTACTTGGTATTTTCGTTAACAGTGGGGGCTTTGATTATATGCTCAGGGGGTGCGTCCCACGTCGTTTGTTTGCGGACGTGATCGATGTAATACCGGCGGCCTTTTGAGTCTACGGCTGTGTCCCAACCCAGTGGAAGGGTCCTTTGGACTGGCTCGTCGGCAGGCGGGACGGACGTGCCGGCCGCCAGGTGTGGGGTGGTGATATGGGAACGGTCGTAGTCGTGATCAAGGTTGACATCCTCCGATTGAATTTGTCGAATGTACGCGAGCAACTTATTGCGGTACTGGCTGCTGCTCGAGTTGTTGGGGATGACCACTGGCGTCACTGGCTGGACGACGGGCTTGGAACGCATCGTGGGGCCGCACGATCGGGGCCGCGCGGTTCGAGGAGGCCGAGGACTCTATAATGTTGCATGAGACACTGCACTATTGTAAATCCCGTCGCCACCTCAATCCGCCGGGTGCTGGGGTGCATGGCAGGGAAATTTGTTCGCACCAGACTGGCATTCCGCCGCTCGTGACTCTGTCCCAGCCATGAAATTGCGCTTGTAGTTATATCACAGTCGTACGTGGGCGCTGTGATCGTGAATGTGTTGAGTCAAGTGAGCCAGGCGCTGGCAATGGTCGCGGTAGTCTTGGCGTTGTTGGTACGAACTGCATTTCCAAATGGCATCACTACATGGACAGTGAACGCAATTCTTGACTGCAATACTCGGTAGATTTTCACGTTCTGTCGACTGTACATGTTGCTCACAAGAGTGTAGCCTGGTGGATAGCCTATAGCACCCCACGCGATGCGAATATGAGATTGTTCCATGGCTGGAATAGAGTAATACACGTACATGGAGGTGGCGGATAATGGTCCACTTCAGGGCGCTTCCTTGCATGCAAGTACACTGCGAACATCACGACATTACACTTTTACAGATACCGTACCATACGACTGGGCATCGCGCGGAGTGATTTCAGGAGACGGTTTGGGCGACAAGACCACCGCCTGGAAGCGTTTGAGTTCGGCCCCCACCTGACTCCGCCCGCCAAGGTTACGCTCGTCAAAGTGGGCATACCCACTCTTGTTGGCTCGGTACATCGCTGCAAACAATTGTGCCTCCTAGAAAACGTAACTAAAAATAGATAAATCGCCCATGAAATCGTCGGAGGCATCGCCACTACCGCCCAGCCATGTCCTGCAACTCGCCACGTACACGCCAGAGTATCTGGAAACGTCGCCAGATCATGGATATAAATACGCTGAAGATGCATGGTACGAATAACAAGGTTTTCACTCGAGATTTTTGGCTAAGCGACTGAACCTACAGGCTGGGTCTGTTGCAACGCCATCGACACCTGTACTTCGACGTGATGGCACCATTGGTGCAGTACAGTGTGGACGATAAGCGGCGGCGGTACTGCAGCAGTAGCCAGCTGCAAACGGCATCGGTAGCGATCGAAGAGTCTACTTTGGACGTCATGCGTCTCCAGCAACATCTCTTGGTGACGTGGCATCGTGGTGCAAGGGTATTCCAAGCCCTGTGGCGAGGGCATGTTGCGAGAAAGGCCGTGCGCGCGGCGATGTGGGCCGCACGGATCAGGAAGACGGAGCGCTTGTTCCGCATTGTCCAAGGCATCCGTCGGCTAGCCATGGCCCGCCGACACCGCCGAGGGTTGAAAGCATGTCGGCATATCAAGGTACTTTGACCTGCCATGACCAAAACACACATACACATTTACGATATGGAATGGACAAGGGGCTGGTTATACGGGCCCATGCCAACGCCGGTCGGATCCAACGCCTCGTCCGTCACTACTTGTTCAAGTGCCGACGATGGAATGCCGCGACGAGGCTGCGGCAATGGTACATTCATCGTGTCCGCCATCGCAATTTGACTACGGCGTTGGCGAGATTGCACGGATTTCTCAAACGACAACGACGCAACGCACTGCTGGAAGAGTACACGGCGGCCGCTTTGGAAGCAAGGCGGCACCAGGTCGAACGAGCCCAAGCAGTGTACTTTGCCATGAAACCAGACCAAGTGATTGTCCATCGGATGGTGGCAGCGAGAAAGCAGACCATCAAACACTCCATCAACCCACATAGACAACACCATCACGCAAAGAGCAACTCGAGTGTGGACCGAAGCCGAGCTATTCTACCGCTGCCCATGGCGACCAATACGATGATGGCCGAAGCATTTGTGCAATCTTCGAAACGTCGCGGACACGGGATAATATGAACGCGATTGACAATCGTTTTCTTGTACTACGTAGTATTGTTTAGATAGTACTGGATTTATATTATATTATCCACATCAAAAATTATCATTGAAGTATTTCACTGTCAGTAACGTTCGTTCTATTATAATTAGGAAATACTGGTCAAAACAGCTTGACCTAAACGCATCAAGGTGCAGCCAGCGTCGCACGACGGACGACCCACGATCAAGAGCGTCATGCGCAGGAGGTTGTGGCGACCACCCAGCGCCACTTCAAGCCACTGGCCCGACGGAAGCAGCGTACCTACGTCATCGCCAAAACAGATATCGGCTAAGTCGAGTTCAAGGACTGGTTGGTTAGGTACAATGCTGCCACTCGCGACTTGACGTTGATGCAATTGCGAGCGACCAGTCAAACGAATGCTATTAACACACTCGTGGACGAGGTGGAGACTCTTTGTCGTGGATATATACGTATACTACCGGTGTAGGTACATAAACAACAACACTGCTGCAATAACCATATTGAATGCTCATTTTGATATGTTGGGACCACGGGGGTGGAGGACGGGCTGCAAGACCTGGTGCTGAACTTCATCGAAAAGCTCCGCCTTGCCCGCATCAAGATCTAGAGGCTCATGGACAACCACATCGACAGGGCGGTGAAAGTGGCTCGATCGGCAAACTTGCTCTGCTGGGGTCGCGACATGCTGCTGCAACCGAGTTGGCGAAGATGCTGAAGCATATCCGACACCCATGGCAACAGTACATATGTCCTACATAGTCGATAACTGCGAGACGTTGCATCATGTAACGAGGGACCCACGTCATGGCGCTTCTCAAGTTGTGTAGTTGGTGTACCATGAAAGTGCACTGTGCACTTGCAAGTGAGGTGGTTTCTGCACTATGCCCTTCCATGTGGTTACTTGATATGCTAAGGAGAATTTATAGGAATCATAGGATATCATGGCCACAAGGGATCTGGCGGACGATTGACAACTGGGCCAACGACGCGGCGTGATGCCCCAGACGGCCCATATGGGCATGGACATGATCGAGGGTCGAGGAAGGCTTGCAAGCCATCAACTGCAATCAAGCGGGCGTGGACTTTTGCAACACTCGGCCTTCCACCCCGAGTCTTAACTTTATTGTTAATATTTCTGCCTTCAACCGTTCTTTCCTTTTCTGCGATGCCTGTGATGCTTAGAACGCCATATACGGCAAGGTAGTACCGCAGAGAATGACTGCTACATGAGATGTACAGTTCGACGGAATGCCCAGCTACACGTTTAATGCCTGTGGTGGTTGTGATGAGGTCGTGGTTATGCGAGCGGTGGCCAAGCTTGTACGGTGGCGAGCAGTCGCTTGGGGTGAGTCCCCGGAACTTGCGTCGTCACTGTGTCGGGATGTAGTCTGTGAGATGTAGAGGACTTGGTGTTGTTAGTTACCATCGGTTTCGCATTCAATTACTACAACGAGCTACATGTGCGATGGGATTGCAGGATGATTTGGAAGTGGATGGCGTTTGTCATTTGCATGATGGCCATGCTCATGATGAGCAGCACCGGCGTCCGTTCGGGATTTGGACACGGTGTTTACCCAGATCGAGTTGGTCTAAGGTATATATGTTAACGCCAGCTCATCCGTAACTGCACCAGAACACGTGGACATTGATCCAAACGGCGGCGTTGGCAGTAAGGATTAGCTGCTGGCTCGTGTCGGGGTTCATTCTGTGCCACGGGTCACCCCCGCTGCACCGCCTCGCTCACGAACTGTGCATTAGCCAGCACCAGGTTCTATCCAGTAGATATACGTATATGTAGCCATGTCATCGTTGTCTAGCATCAGCAATGCTTGCCGTGAGGGTTGAATATTGCATTACCCTCAGCAGCCAATCAGATTGGAGCAGGAGGAAACATGGCTCATTTTCTCGACGCGGGTGAATTTGAATCGCGCCAATCAGCGACTTGTAGCAAAATTTCCGCGAATCATCTCTTGCCTAGCATTTGAATTAACCAATCAAACACTGAAAATTAAACTGTCCAATCACATCGCGGGCCTTGTGTTATTGCAACAACTCCAAATTCCAGTAAAATAGGTGTGAGAATTGCGAGGTCATTTTCGATTTCGCACGAGAGAAACCATGACCAGAGCTGCTGCCAAGACTGCCGCTGAACCTACCCCTGCCGCCACCACTGAAGTGGCCCCTGCCGCCGTGGACGCTGCCGCCCCCGCCGAGTCCAAGAAGCGCGCTTCCAAGAAGGCCGCAACCTCCAAGGGCAAGCCGGCCGTGAAGAAGGGAGCTGTTTCCAAGAAGAAGCCCGCTGCCAAGGTCGTCGCCAAGGCTGCCCCCGTTGCCGCCAAAGCTTCCACTGGTCCTTCGTACTATGACTGCATCAAGGAAGCCATCCAACACTTGGCCGAACGCAACGGATCGTCTCGCCAAGCGATTTCCAAGTTTGTGCAAGGCAAGAAGACCAACAACTTCCAAAGCCACATGTTGAACAAGGCGTTGAAGGCCGGCGTGGACAGCGAAAAGTTGATCCAAGTCAAGGGCTCGTACAAGTTGGCTGCTTCTGAAAAGAAGCCCGCGGCTGCTAAGAAGAGCGCTGCCAAGAAGGTTGCCGCTGCTAAGGAAGTGGTCGTCAAGAAGGTGGCTGCCAAGAAGTCCGTGACTTCTAAGAAGGCCCCTGTGAAGAAGGTCGAAGCGAAGAAGGCGACGCCTGCTAAGAAGTCTGCTGCTCCCGCCAAGAAGGCCGCTACCCCTGCCAAGAAGGTGGCCGCCCCCAAGAAGTCGTCGAAGAAGGTGACCAAGAAGGCGGCTGCGTCCAAGCCCGCCAAGCGAACTGCTAAGAAGTCGGCGTAAACAGCCTGCGACGTCTGTCCTATTTACGAGTCAACGAACGGTCCGACTCTTCTCCAAATCGGTGTTTCTAAACACCACCCAACTTGCAAGAAATGTATTTGAAGTGCTCGTCTCGTAGTTTTTCATCTAATATACATACCAGGTACCTATCTCCGATTGATTGGAAATGATTGATAGGTTTCGCTTTGTTGAGCTTTAAAGAATTGTACCTCAGTCAAAATAGGTTATATTGCCTAGACAATAGGGATACTTCCATGCAGAGAATTTCACAGGAAATCCGATTTTAATGCTTAGAGAGTCCTAATTAGAGTATCTTAGAAGTTATGGTCCAAATCGATCAGGAATGATGCTCAATTTTCACTGTGCTTCCGTATAATTTCTATCCACCTATATTTGATTTCTCTTGAACTTATCTAGTTATAGAGGTTTAGGTAGAGTTATGCGGTACAGCAAATATGACAATACCTGTAGAATATCATAATAATTGTAACCTATCAATCATTTTGCAATCGAAGGTATTATTACTATGCATGAAAACCAATGTAATGTGTATGTATTACGAGTCCTTGCACGACACGTTACACAGCTTCACGCGGCGTAGTGACGGGAATCGCCGCAAAGTCGAGTGGGGTGGTCCGATCAAAGTGCTTAAAGTCGATGATGGCGCCCCCGGTCTCGTTGTCGATGAACACACAGTTGACAAACTGTTCGTTGAACACGACGTCGTGCGCCTTAAACGAGTGCCGCATCTGGGTCGTGGAGGACGTGGCCGCGTCGACCCCTTCGACGACCACCACCACTTCCATCTACTCACACCATCGTGTGATTCAGGGGGACATGCGTAGTTGTGTCATGGACGTACTTCCGTGTCGCTCCAGAAGCGCAAGAGCCGGTCGATGTCGGCTTTGGTCACGGGCGTCAAGACGTTCGTGGTCGCCGAGTTGAAGAGCGCGGGCTTGTCAACGCGGTACTTGTTTTCGCGGGTGCCAGACTCAATGTCCACCGCACGTTGCGGCGGTTCTACGACCACGTTAGACCAAGATAGGAAACACTTTTGTACCTGGGAACAGTGCTTGGGTTGCGGGGTTGTGCGTGGGTTCTGGGTCGAGCGGCGGCGGCGCCAGCGGACTCCACGCGTCCAGCCGATGCACGCAGATGGTGGGCAAGGCCAAGATCAGCCATCCGTTCAAGTCGTCATCCGGCTGCTGCAGCCGCATCGGGTACGCTTGCATATGGTGCACTTGATGGGGAAAATGCACCGACTTGTGCAGCACGGCATAGCATCGCACGTGTGCTTCCGACAGCTGCAAGCAATGTTAGAGGTGGGTTTAAAGACAGATGTCGAATTAAAGAACGCCACGACTTCGAATAAAAGAACGTAACGTCGAATTAAAGAACGACCACGAAAAGTATTCTTCGAATAAAAACAAGACAAATGGGATTTCAAAATGTTACAGTGATGAATACCTGGTGCTTGCGCATTTCGCACGTTTGAAACGTAAAGTAGAGGTGGCCGCGGATCTTTTGGACGCAAGCAAAGGCCGACACGCGGATGGTGTTGGCGCGGGACTAGGGAGCATTCCAGCGTTAAGATGGGGATCGAAGGAACGAGACATGCGGGAGATTGTGTCGTACTTGGCCGCGGGCAAAGCGCTGGTAAAAGATACCAAACGCCATCGCATCGAGGAACACTCCCACGATCGTCTACAGACGTGATGAATGAGGACGGGGATGGTGGTAGTGCACGACAAGAAACGACGACGATTGACGCACCTGGGCCGTGATGAGGGTGATGGCACTGCCGCAGCTGTTGAAGAACACGTCGTTGCCACCCACACCAAACCCGATCGTAAACAACACACTGACGGAAAAGATGAACCCTTGGGGGAACGTGGCGATGGCCAAGTTGCACGAGCTGTCGATGCTGAGGTAGAGCAGCCCGAAGACGGCGATGACAGTCAAGTAGACAAGCGAGAGACCGATCACCACTTTGTACACGCTCATGTTGACCAACGTGTGGAACGGCGCAGACAGGTACCGCTTGTACGCGTCAGACGCGCGAAGGCGGCGAATGCTACGACCATAACACACATGAAGGGCTGGTTGACGGATTAGCAGGTCAATCTACGTACTTCCATGTGCCGAGTGAATGGTTCGACCCAGCGGATCGATCAATCATGCGGCATTTTGACGGATGCGCGGCAGCATTCCCGTGCTTTTCGTCACCACCTTGCACGTAATCTGGCAGGCATATAATGAGAGTCAGCTGGCATCCAACCTTTGCATCGTTCCGTACCTGTGGAGGTCTTCTTGTCGTACCCGCCCTCATCATCGCTGAGGTCCGCTGCTGGCCGACGCATTGAAAAATACGAACCTCTGGATATCACACACCGACCTTTAAACTTCCCTCTACAAACAAATACTGGATGGACCCGAGGCCGGGCTATGCATTAGCCAATGAAACGGCTTTAAAAATAGAAATCAACCAATGGGAATGCAATATTCACCATATCTGTGCAGGCAAGGGCGAAAAGGGTAATACTGTACCTCTGAATTTGAATACAATGCGTAAACCATCTGGTGGTCGAAATCTCGTACAAACAACCTGTAACATTAAATAACATATAGAGTCATTTGAACATATAGATTATGCAAGGAAACTACCTTCTGCAGTTATTTCGTCGAAGATCGTGCACAATTCGCCGCTTACTTTACCCGACCAAGGTCTTCAAATATGCCAGGCAACGACGGGTATGGAGCTCGATGGATGCGGTACCTGGGTGTCGGCAGCGACGGGAGCTTGTTCCAAGAGCGAAAGGCTTACGAGACACTGCGTGACCAACTCAAGTTCCGCCCGACCTCGGAACATCACCCGTTGAGCGAAGCTGACGACAATCCGTGGAACCAGTTCTTCGCGGACGACACTCTTGTGCGGGAAATCAACACCGACTTGGACCGATTGTATCCGCAAGGTCAAGAAACGTTCTTCCAAGAGCGGAAGGACTACATGGACATGCTGCGCAATGTGTTGTTTGTGTGGTGCAAGCAGCATCCGACGTTGGCATACCGACAAGGCATGCACGACCTCGTCGCGGTCGTCCTATACGCGTGCGTCGATGGAATCGACGGCAGCGACGACGATCGCGTCGAGTTCCTCGAGCACGACACGTATATTCTGTTCCAGCGCATCATGGTGTGGATGAAACCACTGTATGCCATCCAAACCATCGCTCCCGTCGAGTCGGACGCCACCCCGTCCACCGACGCTGTAGACGACGACACCACTCTCTTCCCTCTACCCACGGACCGCGGCGCCGCCGTCCCGCTCGAAGAACGCCCTCTCTTCCGCGCGTCCAACGGTCCCGACAACGCCGACTCCTTTCCGAGCCCGACCGCGCAATCTGCCCTCCAACTGCTCTGCCACGTCGTTCAGTACGAATTGCTCGCCAAGCACGACCCCCAACTCGCGCGCCATCTCCAAAACGTCCAAGTGCTACCCGAAACGTACTGCCTTCGATGGCTGCGTCTCCTTCTCGCGCGGGAATTCCCGTTCGACCAAACATTGCGGGTATGGGATGCCATGTTCGCATCATCGTTATCGTCGTCTGACCCAACCACTTTGGAGCTGCTGCCGTACATGTGTGTGGCGGTCCTCGTCCACTTCTCCGCGGCGCTTCGGGACTGCGACAACACGGGGTGCCTGCAGCTGCTCATGCGGCCTTCGTCCGTTGGCCTGCCCGCGCAATCGATCGTCGACAGCGCGCTCCTCATGCACAATCCCATGATCGAGACAGACCACGACGACATGGACGTCGTGCGCTTTGACGATGGATCCCCCCTCGGCATTGTGCTCACGAACGCGCAGTCCCCATATGACTTTCGCCTAGCGGTCAAGGAAGTGTCGGGTCGAGCGCTTGAAAGCGGCCGTGTATTTGTCGGCGATTTGGTCGAGAGCATCAATGGCGTCAAAATGTATCAGATATCGACGGACGAGATCAAAAAGCATATTGCGCTGCTGCCGCGGCCGCTGTACGTGTCGTTTCTGCATGTCACCGACTCGATTCCGCCTGATGAGCATGCCGCCCCCCCCCTCCACCAAACATCCTTCGCGTCGTCGTCGGCATTGTCGCCCCCGCCAGCGTTTGTCCTCCCCGACGACACGCCCCTGCCGTCATTCCTCGATGGCGAGCAATGCTATGCCCACGTCGAGACCTCCATGCACCAGCCAGTGTTCCACGCTGCGTCGGGCTCATGCGCGGCGCATTTTGTCCCCGGTCGCCTCTTTCTGACCAACTACCGGTGTCTATTTCAAGGAGGCGGCGGCGGCAGTAGCAGCGGCATTGGAACGATGTGGGAGATTCCCATCTTGTCTGTGGCTGCTATTCTCGTGGGGGACGCGACGCCGCTCGATTTCAATCCGCTCGCCGCCGCCTCGAGCCAAAACCACCCCCGCCATCACCACCACACACTCACGCTCGTGTGCAAAGACACACAGCAAGTTCAGTTTGCCTTTCGAGATGGCCAAGAGTTTACACGCACGCACAAGTGTCTGTCGGTGCTGGCATTCCCAGCGTCGCTCACGGATGCGTTCTGCTTCTTCTACCGCCCGCACACGCTGCCGTCGGACGTGGTCGCGCCATTCGATATCCGCGCCGACTACCAGCGCCTCGGCCTCCTCCACGGCCGGTTTCGATGCATCGATCAAGCGTACTTGTTGTGTGATACGTACCCGCGGTTCGTGATGGTGCCGGCCGACATGTCGGACGTCAAGCTGCAGGCGGCAGCGGCGTTCCGGTCCAGTCAGCGCCTCCCGGTCGTGTGCTGGCAGCACCCGACAAACCACGCGGTGATCGCGCGGTCGTCACAGCCCCTCGTGGGTCTCAAGTCGGCGCGGTGTGCTGAAGACGAACAGCTCGTGGCGGCCTTGTTGTGTGGAGGGGGAAGTAGCAGCAGCAGTAGTCTGTTGTTTCCGTCGGCGCATCGATATGTCATCATGGACGCGCGGGGGCAGCTCGCGGCGGCGGGGAACAAAGCCATGGGCAAAGGAACTGAAAGCACGGCCAACTACCGCGGCGCCAAGCTCGTGCACATGAACATGGAGAACATCCACGCGATTCGGAATGCGTTTTCCAGTGTGAGCGCGGCGTTCGATCCGACGGACACGACGGACAGCGCCAGCTTTTTGCACAAAATCGACCATTCTGGCTGGCTCAAGCACGTTCGATTGGTATATCCGATGAATGCATGTATTGTCATAACTTGGTAGATATGTGACACGGTGTATTGTGTGTGTGTGTAGGTGCTCAAGGCGTCGTGGGACTTGGCCGATTACGTGCACAACAGCGGCGTGTCGGTGCTCACACACTGCAGCGACGGATGGGACCGCACCGCGCAGATGGTGTCGCTTGCCGAGCTCATGCTGGATCCATTCTATCGGACGCTGGAAGGGTTCGCGGTGCTCGTGGAGAAGGAATGGTGCAGCTTTGGCCACCAATTTGGGCTCCGGTGTGGCCACGCCCGCAGTGACGTGTCCAACGACCAGCGGTCGCCCATCTTTTTGCTCTGGCTCGACTGCATCCACCAGCTCTTGCGGCAGTTTGAGACGGAGTTTGAGTTTGCGTCGACGTTGCTCCTGTTCTTGGCAGACCACGTGTACAGCTGCAAGTATGGCAACTTTATGTTTGACTGCGAAAAGGCTCGCGTCGACTGCTTTGACAAGTACGCAGCTACCAACATCTGGTGCGACGTCCAATCAAAACGCGACACGTTTGCCAACCCCCGGTTCAGCCCCGAGCGCACCGTGCTGGCGCCGTCTACCGCATGGAAAAACATTGTGTACGTTTCCATGTACTATGATGGATATATTTATGAGTGCAGAGCTATGTATTTCATTCGGATTGGTAACGTTATTTATATATGGGGTAGGCTGTGGAAAGCGTACTTTGCCCGGTTTGACCCTACGTTTGTGCCTCCGGTCGAGTGTGTCCAGTTTTATTCGTAGACTTAAAGGGCATGTGGTTGGTTGCGGAATCCACAGTTGCTCGACAGAATACAGTTTAAATATGAGATACAGTATACTAGTATATATATATATATATATATATATTCATCGTTGTGTTGTATAACATAAAAATAATAGAAGATAAGACTAAGCTAATATATATATATATATATATATATATATATATGATGGACGACGTGGTGGAGACAAGGAGAAGTCATTGAAGGAGAACGATGTAATAGTATACTTACTATATTAGTATAGCCTTGTACAGTGTTGTCGGTGTTGGTCCGACGACACGCTGGCACGCACAAGCATGCGATGAGTTGGGGTGGCTGCGATACAGTATATATTACGATGTGGAAACTCGAGGTCAATCCAAAAGTCTTATAGATCTTGATTTCGAACATGTAAGCAACAAGTTTAGGTTCCAAACAATGCATGCCAGTCTTAGTCTTCTCGAAATGTCATGGAGGCCGACGTGCCCCAGTTGTCGTCGTACACTTTTTCAAACGCGGGGTACGTCGTGGGGGTCGTGGGGGTGGTGAAGAACGTATCTGTGACAATGTCCACCATGCCTTCAAACAGCGTCTGGATCAGTGGCTGCAGTCGGCCGCCCGTCTGCTTGAAGTCAGGGCCAGGGTTGACCTATGTCCATACATATCCACTCGATGCTGATTCTAATTCCGAATTCACGATATCGAATCCACCAACCTCCAACAGCCACACGTGAAAGTCCTCGTCCACGACAAAGTCCACGCCGTACACTTCAAAGCAGTTGGGTAGTGGCTGGAATACGGAAAACTCGCCCCGATACGCAGCAAACACTTCGCGGGTGATGGCGCCAATATCGGCCAGCATGGTTGTCGTGACGCTCTTGGCGTCAGTGGCCGACATGTGACGATCTTGCGTCAGAATCCGCTCCATGTCTTCCAAGAGCAGCACGCAGTCGGCCTCGACAAAGTCCGGATGGTCCTGCTGCTGGTACGTGTTGGTGATGTGCGACAGCTTGTCGTCCACGTTCTTGGGGTCGTACGCGTTCAAAGACGTGAGCAGAAGCACATTTTGATACACGTACACTTGCAACGCGCCCACGGCCACCACGTACACCCGGACCTGCGATACAGTGACGACGAACCGTATCTTTGAGCGAGACGTACGTGGAATTTACGGTTGCGGAGAAGCAACGGACGCTCAATGTACGCCTGGACCACCCATTCTAACGATGACGACGGTCTTGGCATTTAGCAACAGGATGGTCATGATACAGTTGTTGTTCAAGGCTCAAATTGCTGTTATGGAGGCACAAATAATTGCTGGGGGGACGGTCGTGTACCTCGGATGTCGGTCCAGTTAGAAATGATATCCTTGAACTTGTCGTACGTGTTGAACACGTTCACTTCGGCTCCCTGGGAGTGATGGTCACGTTAGACAGCAGCCAAGAGCATCATGAGCTGCAAACCTTGTTGGTGGCGCTGGGCTTCATGATCCAGCAAGAGTCGGGGGCGTACGCGTGTTGGTTGTCTGGGTCGAACAGTTGCTTGACTTCCCACAGACACGACTCGAGGCGGTTGCGGAAGCTCACGCCGAGGTCGGCCAAGCTCTGGTCGAACGCGTCCCAGAGGTCCACGACCAGAGTTTCAGGCAGCGCCTTGCTCAAGATACAGCCAGGATGCTTGCGAATGTACTTGGAGAGGAAGATGGACAACTGCGCCTTGCGCGACAAGCCTTTGCGCACGCAGTACGAGTTGGCCACCACTTGGCCACGCAAGATCTCCTTCCAGTCCAGGTCTTCGTATTCTTGCCACTACAACCATCACCCCACATGTTCACTTATCATCGTCATGCTTGGGACGTACCAGCAGGTCGGGCGTCCGTGGGTCCGCGTCGGACGTGATGATGTCCCAAGTTTTGGAGCGCTGGATAAATGCCTTGAGCACCAGCGGACGGACATAGTCGCACAAAGCGTCTACCCGGACCTTGAAGGTGCGCTGACCAGGGGTCGCGGCGTAGTACTGTAACGCCAAGCTCTGCTCGTCCAAGTACCAGTCCATGACGCTTTTGGAATTATGACATGCCAAACGATGTTGATGTCGTCGAGCGCTTTTTCGACGCATGTGATTGGTGCAAAAGCATGTTTTATACCCCCTCATGAAGCTCAGGGATTGGTCCAATCAATTGCTGGGTTTCGATTGGCCGTTTCAAGCCATCGCAGGTCAACGGCAGTTTCACATCGTTTTGGCGAAATCAGCAAATGAGTAAGACGTCGACGTCCGTGCTCGTGTCGTCTGTGGTGCAAGTGCGCCGCTATATCATCGGACTAAACTTATCATACACGGCGTCTGTGACGGTGGACAACCGGTACCGCCACATCGTCCATGCCATCATGGGGAAACCTCGGCCCGACACTCCCAGCCCCATCGCCGTCGTGCATGTCAAGTTCACCCTCAAAGATGACTTGCGTGAGATTTTGTCGTTTGAAATCGAAAACGACCGGCACGTGTATCGCCTTCGAGACAACATCGAGTTTGACGAACGGCTGCTGGATCGGGTGATCGCACGGAAGATCGCGCTCAAGCGGTCAGGTCTTGTCGACTTGTCGGACGAGTACACGCGGTCTCGCGTCAAAGAGCCCCGTTATGACGTGCAGGAAACGGACCCAAACGCCATCGACGCGGACGCGATCAAGGCCCAGCTCTTGAAGCTCTTTGACGAATACGATCGGAACCGCGACGGGTCGATCAGCTTTGCCGAATTCCGCGACGCCCTTCGTTCGGGTCTTTTTCGGTTCGTTCATCCGTTGCTCCAATGATTCCAAATTGTTAAGCAACGACTATTTCTACTTCAACTCGTAGGGAAGACCAAGTGGAGTTGTTGTTTACCCAAGCGGACCTGGACGGCAACGGGCGCATCAACTGCGAAGAATTCGCCCAGGCAGCCGTGGACGTCTTATCCCGCATGCCGTCAGGCTACAAGTTCAAGGCGCAATTCAACGAACTGTACGACGACTACTTGGACTACTTCCACACCGAGTGCGCGACCACCATGGCCATCCTCAACCAAGCGTTTGCCGCCGCCGACTACCTCCCCCCGAACGCGTCTGGCCGCACCAAAGCGGACTGCCTCAGCTACGACATGTTCCGCAAGTGCCTTGCGTCGCCCTTGGCCAACTTGAGTCGCGAAGAGATCAACCTCGCCATCTCCCTCGTGCCCATGAACGACGAGGGCAAGCTCCCGTACGCCAACTTTGACAAGATCCTGGCCAAAGCTCTGTTTTACATTGCCCAAGGTCAAAGCCTCGGGCTTGCGGTGGACATTGAAAGCTACTTGTTGACAACGTTCGAAGCCGCCGAGAAGGAGTGGGACCCGACGATCGTGACGCCGCGGGGCCAGCTGCCCCGGAGCGTCCTCTTTGACTGCATGCACAGGCTCAAGAAACTCATGCTTAGTCGCGGCCAAGTGGTGCTGCTCATCGGGTACGCCAAGGACAACAGCCACGACAGCCCACGCCACCCGTCGTCGTCGGTTGACGACAGCCTCGACGGAGATGCGGCCGTGGTGATGGTCGACTACGTGCCGTATGCGACGACGGCGGCCGGCATGATCCGGCAGTTCATCAACCCCCACAACGTCGCCAAGCGCATGCAAAGATGCAAGAACGACGTGAACGCCGTCGCAGCCATCTTCCACGGCGTGAGTGAGACCGGCCTCGAGATGATCGTCATGGAAGCATTCGAAAGCGAAGACCGCGACGGCAACGGCGTGCTGGACATGGACGAGTTCCGCGCGGCGATGAAGCACACGTCGCTGGGCCTGTCGGACGAGGAGATCACGTCGCTGCAGGCCGTGGCCGACACCAACGGCGACGGACACGTCGACATTGACGAGTTTTCGTACTTTGCCGTGCACCATTTGGTGCAGTTGAAGCGGCAGAACCTGCTGCGCCTGGCCGAAGGCGACGACGATGATGAAGAAGACAGCAAGACGAACGATGCGGATTAATTCAATGCAATATGGGGATTAATTCGATGCAATAGACGAGTTATTTTCTAAGTGTGTGGTGTGGCGTTCTGAAAAGTCGACAAAGGGGCGGTGGCGTCATCGTCCGAGAGAAGAGGGGGGGGGCTAGACGAGGAGAGGGGGGGGTCGATGACTTTCCCAAATGGGGACGCTGGCCATGCTGCTTTCATGCGGCGGTACACTGTCGGACTAAACTTCTTCCAGAGGTAGTAGAGCGCGATCACGTCCGACGTCGCCTTGCGAGGCAACTACACGACCATCACGGCATCACTGCATCAGGAAATGTCGATATGGGACGAAATAGAACGGTACCAGTGCAGCAACATAGTCAAAGTGTTTGCCATACACGTCCAAGCCGTTTTCAAACACACTCAACTCCCACGCTGTCCACGAATCTACATGAAACAAACTCGCTATATGAATATGTTGTGCATTTGTGTGGAGACGGATGGACCTAAGAGGTGCGGGGGTCGCGCAGCCGACCGCAGCGGGGCGGTGGCGACGATACCTCGAGGCAGTCGCAGCTCTCCCGTCGGCAATGTCTAATCACATCGTCAGTCTCATATAAGAGTCTTGGCGTGTACATACATGGTGGTCATCTGTGGACGAGTCGTAGAGGGCGCGCAAGGTCGAAAACAGTTTGGTGCCGTCCGTTCGCAAAGCTACGACAATGGGGTCATGCAGCACGGAGAAGGAGGACTTGATGAAATAGGACAGAGTGTGAGCTAGCGCAATGTGCAACTCGAACCTGCCAGTTTCACAAGGTTGGGATGGGTCGCAGATGGGTTGGTGGACAGCCCGGCGCCTGCGGCCGCTCGTTTCGGGCGGGGCTGCTGGGTGAGCAGCGACGATTCTACGAGTTAGGGGATTATTCAAAGGGGGGAATTTCACGCGTAGAAAGCGCACGCTTGACGGCCAGAGTTGTGCTGTCGTCTTCGTCGCTCATGAGGTCGAACGCGGTGGGGAGGATGCCGTGGAGGTTGCGCTCGTGCTTCATGCGTTTGAGGCCAAAGTGGTCGTGCGCGGCGTCCTTGTCGGCCCATTCGGCTTTGTCCAGGCCGTGCTTTTTCCACATGTAATAGAACAAGACCACGTCGCGCGTCGATTTGGTCGGGATCTACCGCACATTGGGGAAGGTCCACGACGACATGGAGACGTGCATGCATACCAGGTATCGTTGGATCGCATGGAACTGCTTGCCTAGCTGCGTGATGCCCACCTCAAAGCACGAAATCTCATACGGTGTCCACGTGTCTACAACATCATTAGAACGAGCATGACCATGATGGATCGCGGGAATACCGAGGACATGGGACGGACGGAGCGGGGACAAGAGATACCGCAGCACGTCGGCCGACTCGACCACACTCGCGCATCCAAACTACATGCATGCATGGTCGTCGTCAGTGAGTTGTCCGTGGATTGTTGTGCGACGAAGGGACGGACTGGAGGTTCCAACGCTGTCCATGCGCCGCCGCTGCCACGTGGCTTGCCGTGCGTGTATAACGCACGCACAGCATTGAAGTAACGAGTCATGGCGGCGGTGTGACCTATGTCGCAAGTGTGAATCTTCATTCGCGAGACGACCAGAGCGAGAGATTGGTCGTACCAGTGGCGTGTTGCGACCCCGCCGATGCTTCTACGGCGGCAGACGACGTCTCCAACGATCGTTTGCTGGGTCGCTTTACCGGTGCTACTGATGGAAAAAGTGAGCCTTGGTTCATGTGCAGCTACTTCCTACCAGAACGCAAGTGCGGAAGTGTCGGCACTGGCGAATCGGTCGACGGTGGCATGATCAATTCTGGTTTTTTGAAGGGAAATACTGGGCATACTAATATCAATTTATGAAATCACGAAATATTATTATATACGAATCTATATTAATTTAACTAGTTTCTTATTACTAAAATAAATTAAAGTGCTTATTGAATGGGATTCACCAGAACTTATATTATTAAAATAATACTTTTCAAATTCCACGCTGCATATTATTATCTCGGTCGAGGTGTCCCAAGGACGGACATCATGTTGGACGTACATGCAATCCTGCGAGAGGTGTCCGTGGTGGATGCCCAGAAGCTTCTCGCGACATCGAGAGCCGAAAAAGCGGCAAAGGAGAAAGAGATGCAAGCCATGGGAGGCTCCCGCTACCAGGACCTAATTGACGCTGCCGATCAAATCGTGAGCATGCACGAAGCGTCCCAGCGCCTCGATGCGGCGTTGCGCGACATGCCACAGCTGTGGGATACGCTCGAGTCAAGTGTTGCGCGCACGATGGCGACAACACTGTCAAGCGAGGTCTCCCCTGTGATATCAGTAGATGCAGCGCAGTCACACAGTCATAGCAATGGAGACCTTGTCGACCTGGTCGTTGGAGCGTCCGAGCGCATGTGGGTCGCCATGGAGCAAGGAAACCCCCTGGAAGCGCTTTCCATCTTCAAACTTGTCGACGGAGTGACCTTTTCGGACATGGAAGGCGGCCCCATGATGGGCATCGTCGCATTCGAGTTGGACGCGATGCCATCGTTTCAACACGTATGTCAGTCAGTTCTCATCTCACGTTGCTCACGTCGTTCGTAGCGAATTCAGTCCTGCGCACAGCAATGTCTGCGTGCTCCAACCAAACCGACGTCGTTCTACGAGCGAGCCCTCCTCGTCCTCTTGGAGCTGCAGCATTCGTCCACCGCCCACGCGTTGCACTCTGCGTTCCTCCAAGGCCGTTCGGCGGCGGCGGCGGCATTACGGCAAGCAGCTTCACCTTCCCACAAGCAGCACGCCGTACTGGCGTCGCTTGAGCTTGTGCTGTCGACGTTGAACGATGCGCATGCCATGTTTGCCGTGCCGACGTCCGCCTTGTCGACTGCCTTGGCCGACATCGACGTCCATCCACTCGAGCTAGCCTGCACTGACTGGACCATCGATGCTATTCGCACCGTACGTCCTTTTCTCGATCCTTCGCGCGTTCGTGATGACGTTATCTCGGTCGTTCGTTCGTGTTGTGTAGTGGCGACAAGACCTCGTGGCCTTGTTGCAGTCGTTTCATGACGTGGAAGCGGTGGCGAGTTTGCACCAAGTGGTGCAATCTCAACTCGACCACCACCGCCATTCGAATGAATCGATGATGGTGACGTGGCAGGCTGTGCGCCAAGCCTTGGATTCCCGCAAAACCACCTCCCATGACAACAACAAGGATGCCGACGATCTCTGGTCTATTTTCGCATCCGATGTGTTTGCCACTTGTACCCAGCGGTTGTTTGCCCAAGCATTTGACGCCGCCGCGACCGCCTTGGACGCGGCCTTGCTGCGCGACGACGACGACGACGACGAACGCGATGACGACATGACGGCCACGTTTGTCGGCCGATTGGTCGACATCCAACACACTGGCGAGTCGTCCGCTGCGACGCTGCAGCCGGTCGTCGCCTCCGAGTGCATTCGTGTGCTGTTCGATGTGATCACGACCTTTGCCAGCCATGCATTTCCCACCAAAACGAGATTGCTGCGGCTGGCCCAGCACTGTTTGAACTTGAACGCCGCGATGCCAGGGCTGTTCCAAATGTCCAAACCAGTGGTCGCAGCAGGACTCGGCGATTCCTGGCCATCCATTGAAGACGCTTTCGCAACCATCCAAACAGAAAAAGCCACTGACCACGGGACGCCATGGCTGTTGTGCAGTCAGCTGCTGCCGTTGTTTCAAGTACGAGTGATGATATGTATATACTGTATAATATATATCACATTGCAGAATAGGATTATATATATATATAATCCTATCCTGCAAATATATATATATATATCACGTTGGAGGAGGATAGTATTCTATCCAAAGATATGTATGCTCACATGACATTAGGCGCTGCGCATGAATGTATCCCATTTCGAATGGCTCATGCCTACTACTCGGTTGTCACCGTATCACGTGTACTTCTTACATCTCGCGACCATCCAAGGTAAGTATCATATACCACGATGTATATATTCTAACACCAGAGTTTGTAGGGGGTGCTGCGACGGGACCAGTGTTTACCAAGTTGGCTGACTCGTTTTGTCGGCAATGGGTGGCCCACGTAGTTGGAACCCACGGCCAGCCCGTGCTGGACGCGCTCACGACCACTCGTTTCTTTGGCTATTCCAACGACGTCCGTACAAATTCACATGGCAACATGACCAATGATGGTGGTGTTAGGAATGGCGAAGTGTGTACCATGCGTCGTGGACTCAAGTTCCGGCCACCATCACGAGCGACGACGACGAAGATGACAACTCTGCGACAACGTCGCTCCTGGTGTGGCTGCCGTGGTGCGCCACCCCCGCCGTCTCCCACGTGCTGTTTGAAGTCGCCACTTCCACCACGTTGTCACAGACGACGTCGTCTGCGGATCTGCACGAACGTGTCCAGTCGCATGTTCGGCACGAGCTCAAGCAGTGGATATTCACGTACATGCACAGCATCGTAACCGCCTTGTCGAGCCATCGCGATACGTCGTCGCCAGTGTCGTTTGGCCAAGCATGTGCGCTGCAGTGCATTTTCGATGTGTACTTTGTCCGCGTCCTTGTGGGCGAGTCCGAGTTCCTGCGCTTCGGATGGGGCGACCACGACGACATGGCGCCGCTGCTGGCGTGGGTGGACCCGGTCGACTGGGAGCTCTTTGGCTCGGCCGTTGTCCTCCTTGTCAAGCGGCAGTACCACATGACCCGCCTACTCTTTTCCGTGTTTCGATCCAACGACGACGACAACTCGTTTGCCGACGCCGGCTTTGTCGTGTCGGACGCTGGCCTGACCATGCTGGAAGTGGCGCCCCCCGTCCCCCGCTTCGCCCTCCTGCCCGTGCCCCCGCCCCAGCCCCTCAAGCGCGCGCAATCGGCCACCCCGACGCCGTCGCAGCGCCTCCTCCTGCCTCCCCCCGTGAACGTGAAGGCGACCGACCCGACGTCGGGACATGTGCCGCCGTCAACCAAGCGGGCCTCGTCGTCGATCCATCAGATTTTGTCTTCGTCAACATCCCTCCTCACCAGCAACGCGACGGCGGCGTCCGTAACGGCCACCGCCGCGTCTGCTGCCGCCAAAGGCATGTCGCTGTTTTCGTCGGCGAGCTCATATTTAAGAGAGTAGAAGTATTAGACGATCTGCCTTGCAATAAGTACACCGTAACCCCATAAACAACAACATACTAGTGGTACAATGTACATATAGGATTAGTGTGACGGCCCACGTCTGCATGCAACAAGAGTAGGGATCGACGGTGCTGTAACCGACAGTGTCGTTACGTTTTTTGGCAATCGATGTCTGAAACGGCAGTTGAACCGCCTAACAATCCTGGTGTTGAGGGCGGGGGTCGCTGCAACTTGGGTGCGTACATGGAGCACCAGCCACGACCGACACGGGAAACCGCGCCCCTCTCGCATCATCATGCTCCGGTCCATGCCGATGCGTCTACCCGCGCCGTAGGCTCGTCGTCGACGAGACAATTCGAGGCCGAACAGCTGCAGCTGATGATGGATGTTGTGGACGAGTCCACGCCGGTGGTGGCTATGGCCCAGACATCCACACGGCCCGACAAGCCATTACTACTACATCGAGCGGTTGGTTTCCCCCACTTGAATGTGACTGACGAGTAGTTGTTTAGTCGGGGCTGTTGATGGCACCCATGCTCAAAATGAGGATGCAGTCGAATGTTCGCAACGTTCGGAGGCGGGGGATGGAGCAACCCACGATGCGCTTGATCATGCGGAAAGCGAGCGGCGACGACGAACATAGCCAGCTGAGCAGGTCCAGCACGGACACCCCCCTCATGACCCGCCGCGCCATGAATCCGCCGCCACCACACGGCCGGCGCCAAGCCACATGCCAGCCCAAAGTCGCGTCTCGAAAGTACTGGCCCGACTTGGTCTTGGCGTCGGCGCACTTGAAAGCCACGTCAAAGTTCCGGTGGTTCTGGGACATTTACACCATGTTGCTGCTGTGCTACACGGCTGTGGCCGTGGTACGGCTCTCCATACATTGTATCCGCAATTGAACTTGTCGTGACATATATATATGTGACATGGTAGCCGTTTGAGATTGCCTTTGTCCAGCAAGACGACGTGGACGCGCTGTTCATTTTCGACCGATGCGTCGACTTGTCGTTTTGTATCGACATGGTGTTCAACTTTATCACGCCGTACTGGGATCCCCACGCGAATGCCATGGTCGAAGAGCTGCCGCTCATCATCAAGCAATACGTCAAAGGCAAAATCAAATGCCTATATATCATAAAAGCCAATTGTGAAAGCTCACCTACTCCTCGTTATATATAGGCTGGTTCTGCCTCGACTTTGTGTCGGTGTTGCCGTTCGACATTATTGGGCTCGTACGTGTATGTTTGTCCCGCCGTTGCTTAGCAATTCCTGTGTTGTCTAGTTTATGGACGAAGCGTTTCGCCAGCTAACCATTTTCCGCATCCTTCGCATCCTGCGTGTTATTAAACTCGTGCGAGTATTCCGCGCGAGCCGAATCTTCAGTCGATGGCAGGCCCAACTCAACATTCCCATGGCCATCTTCAAGCTCGCGGGACACTTGGCCACAATTTTACTGCTCGCACACTGGCTCGGGTGCCTCTGGGGCGGCGTCGTGCACTTCGAGTACCATACCGACGCCCAAGGCAACAAACTGTCGTGGATGTCAGTGTACGGCATCGACAACAAGGGCATGCAAACGCAATACGTAACGTCGCTCTACTGGGCGGTTGTGACCATCTTGACGATTGGTTACGGCGACATTCCTGTGGTCACCCTTGAAGAAAAAGGCATCGCGATTGTGTGCATGATTGCTGGCTGCGGCACCTACTCGTTTGGTACTGTCTAGATGATATTGCTTCGCCTACTGAACGATACAACTAAACGGCGAATGCGATTTCTCGTGTAGTCATTGGGTCCATCTGTGGGGTCTTGTCCAGCATGGACGAAGCAACGACAGACTTTCGTCAAAACATGGTGCGTGGGTCGTTCGTTCGTGTCTTCGTAACCAACACGTGCGGCCGTTGTGTAATAGGACCACCTAAACATGCTGCTGCAAAAGGAACGACTCCCCAAACACTTGGTGATCACGTTCCGCGAGTACTTTTTGCACACCCAAGACTTGATGAACCACAAGTACTTTTCCCGGGTTCTGGACACGCTGTCCCCGGGCCTCAAGGGCGAACTGGGCGTGTACACGTCGGGCGAGTGGATTCACCGCGTGCCCTTCTTCCAAGGGGGCCCCAAGACCGAGCACACCAAGTTTGTCACAGCCATTACGCAGCACCTGTCGGCCATGCTCTTCCCCCCCAACGAGACGATGATTCGCCGCGGAGATCTCACCGACCGCATGTTTATCTTGTCGAAAGGGTACCTCGCAATGTTGGATTGTACGTAGTACTCACGTGGTTACGGCGTTGTAGCATTGTGGCGCGGCTCGGAAAGGTGATTGGAAAGGGCAACTTTGTGGGGGAAGACGTGATCTTGTCCAACGGCGTGAGGCACTACGAAGTGCGGACGCTAACCTTTGTGGACGCGATGGTGCTGACGCGGGCGGGACTGCAGGCCGTGTTGAGGGGGCACTTTCCCCACAAGATGCGCAAGATTCGCCGCGCATCCATCTTTCTCAGCCTGGCACGGAAGATGGAGTACTTTTTGGACGAACTCAAGTTCTTGCGGACGTCGCCGGAGCACACGTGGTCACGGGGGGACGAAACCGACTGGTTCCGAGCTCGGATGTTCAATGACCACGACTTGGACCTTGTACGACCCCCCCCCTCCGTTTGTTTCTGCATAGGATAATGAATATGGCCGTAGGAATCAAGCCCTCTCCACGTGGCCACCCAGAGCGTGTTGGCTGCCCAGAAAGCGCTCGCCGCCGCCGTGGCACTGGACTCAACCCTCCACAAGCGCGACGACTTTTTCGCCGTGTCTACCTGTGTCAAGGCCTCGTACACGTTGCTTCAAGACAGCTGCAGTCGCTGTCACACCGGTTTTGATCCATCTCAACATGCACACGCGCCGGTGCTTCCGTGAGCTACAACTATGACTGTTGCTGTCTATTATTTAACACGACGAAACCTGTTCGTCGAACTGCAAATGCTTTCGCCACCTTATGTCGACCAAACTCGATCGACGGCAATGTGTGAACGTCTTCTAGGACGTGTCCATCTCAATGTGTACATACATATTGGTGGATATTGATGTCTGTAAAAAATCGCGCTTTGTCGAGTAGTACTGTATTACTGTAGTACGTACAGCATAAAGGCATGATGGACATTACAATCGCGGACAGTCCGCAATGCAGTCGCATAGCCAAGTCACGCGCTAACTGTAGGACGAGTAGGAATGATAATGGAGTAAGTTAGTTTGGTGACTGGCCAAACCATCACCACTGAACAGTCGACGCCAACCAACCAATGTGATTGAAGTGGCTGTCGTACTGCGGAATGAATCCATATTGCACGCGATCTACTGGCGAAGTACGGTACATTACACAGAATAAGATGCATATCATCACCACACGTACGATTCCATTCACACTCAATCGCGACAGCATTCTCCGTAGCCATGGAGAGTGATAGAAATGGCAGCTATAGCTCACCAGGACGGAGCGAGCTGCTGTTCAGTGTTGCTGCGATGTTAAAAACGCTATCCACAGTAACATTTGTATGCGACAGATATGGAACCACAGAGAATGAGGGCCCCTTATGAAGGCAGCACCGTCTCGACGGTTTCGATGCTCGAGTCATCAAAAGCGCTCCACCTCGTCAACACCCGTTACGATTGATTGTCGTCCTCCACGACCTACAACCAAATAACGTTCCTACAAACAACAACAAACTCGGAATCTCTCGGCCTTAGAAATGAAATGCCATGCCACCATGTGCCTGCTCGTGCCTTTTCACCCACCTTGAATCAAGTGTTTGTGCCTAGAGTCATCTGCGGCGTTTCACATCGCTGGAATGCGATTGCTGACTTCTTGGGTTCGAATTTTTGGCTTCTATTTATCTAGATCGGTTGACCGTTTCGAACGGATGATTCCACCTGTGGACCCATGAAATCGCTGGGATTCGAAACCAGAGTCGTTTCAAACACATAAAAAACGAAACGACCTTTCGACAACCTGCCAGCCTTCCAGCAACCAGGTCTTGTTTGGACATCTTCTACGAATCGTCAACGTTCTCGTGACCAACGATGCACACACATGGAGGAGGAGATGGCGGCACCACCGTCTTGCCTGAACTTTGCAGCAGCGTCATGCGGGCAGAGTTCCATTTGCCTCACTTGGCGATGGCATCCAGCGACGCTGTCGAGCTCCTCGAGGCGCGAGCGATGCTACTCGACATGCACCGAACGTGCAGCGAACTCAAACACAAAGTGCGAAGCTTGGAAGGCGCCAAGTTGTTGTGGGAGATCACTCGGATGAGCATGGAGTTTCAAGCGATCAAAGATTTGGATGAAACCCATCGGTTACGAAGTGCATTGGAAGATGAACTCATCCTGGTCAAGTACCGCGCACGGCATTTCGAACAAGAACACAACAAGCTCCTGCAAGACAACAGCGACAAGGACCGGCGGTTAGCAGCGCTCGAGGCCAAGCTAAGCCTACTCGGCGACACTTCCCTTGTCGAGAAGCGCATCGAAGATCTGGAAACCCAAGTCAAAGAGCTGGACAAAGTCAACAAGGAACATGCCGTGCGCGAAAGAGAGCTCATGGACCTGCTCGATCGCCAGGACATGCGGGGCACGAAGCGGCAGTTTACCAAACGTTCGAGTAGTCGAAGCTTGCTGGTACGGGAGATCAAGCAAGAGCTGTGGAGCAAAGTCAAGAACCCCGTGGGCTGGCTTCTAGGGGGTAAGGCGGCCGCGTCGTCTGTCCGCGACATCACGTGCACGTTTCCCGACCTGGAATTGCTGGATCTACTCAAGCGCGAAGTGCCCAAGCTGAATCTACATCCACAGTACAACCGCCACTCGATCTCTTAACGAGACGTGTAGTAGTAGTGGTAGCCCATCCTTTTAGCTGATATCAAAGAGGTGCGCTAGGTGTCGTTGGTGACGTTATATACTAGTACTAACTACATACTTGTACTACCAAAGCATGATTGGATGGGTTGGTGGTTACGTATTTCCCCCGCAAACAAATGTTGCGCCCTTCAAAGTATACATTGGCAGCTCGAAAGTCAGGATACAGCTCGCCTTCTTCGTCCTTGTCTTCGTCGACTGGGTCCACTGGAGCCAACGCATTGCCTACTCGCTTGTTAGGAACTGTCTACGCAGGGAGAGTCAACCAGAGGTGCGCCGCCACAGCGCGACGCCTTCCGCTTCGAGCACGGACGTTGCCATATAGCGTAAGACAATGACCCGTCGAAAGGGCAGCATGGTGTTGGTGTCCGACGCGTGGGGTAGCCACTGGTGGTGCACCGCCGCCTGCACAGAGCTGCATTCACCCACACGACGAATAGACGAGGAATGAACGTACGTCGCCAGCATGGAGTGCGTAGCGAAACGCTTTGTGCTGGGAAAGATACGATGTAGGAAGAACGCGGTCGAATTGAAAGTGGTCGCTGGCTTCGCTCTAGCCATTGTACTTGGAAGAATCCACTCAATGTAGCGTTACAGGGGACTGTACTGGGAGTAGGTTGAGCTGGTGCTGACCGGGCAGGACCACCAGTGCGCCAGACGACGGCGCGTCCAGGTCGTCCAAGGTGATCCTATCGTTGGCAACGTGCATGACGTGGAAATGATGAGGGGGACACGATGGCCATGTGTGTATACCAGACAGTGGCTAATGGAATGTCCGTGTCCGATGATCCGTCCTGGTGCCACGGGGTCGGCAGGCAGCTAAGGACGATGGCGCCAAGAAATCAAATACTGGAGAATTCGGGGGGGGTATGTTGGCTCTGTACCCTCGAGGTTTGCAAAACAAGTGTGTCTGAAGCAGCGTGATGTTGGACCCACAAAATTCCTGGAGTCGCTCGTGGTGAAGGAGTAGAGTGTATGTGTACATACTTGGACAGCATCCAGCAAGTGGGTGTCCATGGCCTACCCCGACGATGAGCAACAACGCATGTATTTGATGGGTCCTTACGAGGTCGAGCAGCCATGTTTCCCCGAGCAAGTGAATGTTCATGATCCATTCGGTGGAGATGGATTCACTATGGCAGCAAGATTGTACATTGCGGCTTTCGTGGCTATGGAACGACGTGACCTACTTACTGCGTCATGGTCAACACCCGGTCAACCTGTTGCTGCAGGAATGCGAGTCCCGTGTCGCTCAAGAAGGGCTGCCAAAACACATCTATTCTCCATGTCAGCATGCATATGGCGCGCCATCGCACGCACATCCATTGGAGCCGTATGTCGGCGCAACCGCCGCCGCCGCCGCGGGAAACGCTGCACTCAACATGCTCATGGACCAAACTCTGAAGTTCTGAAAAGTTCAAACATTAGACCAAACATCGATAAAATGTTCAAAATATGACAGAATATGGATAAAAAGCGCAATTTACGGCGAAAATCGAGACCTGACCAGAAGCTGCAGAACTAACACGTAAATCCTCACGCACTCAAATGACCCACGACGTCCTTCCCGCCTGCTTCCACGGGGGCTGCATGTGTGAGGACTCGTAGTAGACCTGCCGCATTTTCATGGCGGCGATCAGACAGGCGATCGGAGCACCTTTTGACGAGGGGTAGGGTTGCTGAGAAAGGTTTCATCGAATGTATCATCTGCAAACTCCACATCATGTCGCTACATGAGCACTTGGCCGACTGGACAGACGACCCCCTCGTGTCGGCCTCGTTCGCCCCCCATCGTCGACGTCACGATGGGCCGTCCGACTTGCCGCCACTGCCCCATGCCGCGACGATCGACCTCGACTACGCCGCCAAGCCGAGCGTCAACGTCGACGTGTCGTTGGGTGCGCATATTCGCGATACGCTGCTAGACTTGTACGCGGCAACGGTGATCTTCGTCACGCATCTCATGGGGTTCGAAAGTGTCCTCGTGCTGCTGGTGTCTGTCGGGGCCACATCGGGGTACTACTACATGTCTGGCACACCGTCTACCACAGATCCGTCGTCGCCGACAACGACGCATCGCTTCAGCGCCAACCTGTCTTGGATCCTCATCACGTTTGCTGTCGTGTCGCCCATGATCATGCAGATCAAGCAAGCGTTTCTCCGCCGTGAAAACGCGCTCGACAACCTCGCCGACCGTACGTCCATGGTCCATCTAGTTACTTGACACCTCTCCTCCCTAGTCAAAGCCATCGCGTCCAACGTGTTGCTTGCTAACGTCACGTGGAACTGGGGCGACAATCACCGCGCGAAGCTGCCGCCCGGACACAACCCCCGCGCCAAGTTGCTCCTACGAGGCCTCATGAGCGACTTGTACTCGCTGCTCAAGTTGCCGACATTCACCCGCGGACGGCATCGACTAACCACTCGGGGAATGGACTTGGCCGTGCAGTACCAGTGGCACGTCGATGCGATCCTTGAGCGCATGATGGTGACGATTCAGCAGCTCCACATGCAAGTGGAACGGATGAAGGCGCTGGGGCTACCTCCAAACGAAGCGTCGCGCATCAACCAGTACCATTGGTTTCTCCAAGCCCGCATCGAACGGCTGTGCAACATCAAGGTATATATATATGCGTGGCGTTAAGGGCGTTTTGGTTTTGGTGATGGACGATGCCTTGTAGATGTACCGGACACCGCAAGCCACGCGGTCGTTCACGCGGCTGTTCATTTTGATCTTGCCCTTCTTCTATGGCCCGTACTACATCTACCTGATCGATTCGGGAGATGGCCAGACGAGCTTTGCGTTTGCGCTCGTGCTCAGCGCCATGACCAGCATCACCATGATTGGTATCTTCAATGTCGAAAAGGCGCTGGAAGATCCGTTCACGGAGGAAGGCCTCGACGGCGTCCAGATCGACGTTGCCATTCACCGCATCTTCAATGCCTTTGATGCTATCTACCCCACGTCATAGTAGTGTGTTCCTGTCAGCATACTAGTCAGCATAAACCAATGTACAATAGACCCCGAGAATCTGGCCCCCGTTGTTTCTTACGTGGCTATGTAAGGGGTGGTCGTGACGTGGCAGTACGTGTACTATCCCATATGGCACTGCACTTTGCAGTTTGCTAAGTGCAAATCGTCACCTAACGCTAGTCATATCGTATTGTTGCCCTAAACAAAGTATGGTTTCCAATGGTTCTACTACTACATATTGCAGTTTGCAGTGCTGGCGATTCGCATCCGCTACTATCTACTAACTACAGTAGCAGCGCACACTTTTAACGTGAACACAACAATAGCCACGTCGTCATCATCGTCATGATGGTGGTAGAATTCTATTTCTTGGCACGGGGGGTGGTTGAAGATGGCAAGACCACGTCCAACGCGTCGAGTATCCGGTGCATCGCGCGCTCGACCTTGACGCCGTAAAAAAACGAAGGGAGGGGACTGCTGCCGCGATAGTTATGGTTCAAACAGCAAGCTGTTTTCACCCACCTCTTAGAGCTAACTAAAGCTAACTTACTTAAAAAGTTAAACTTTAACGTTAAATGTCTTTCCTGTATAACAGTAAAGACCTCAAATTCACTGTTATACTGTTATACTGTTATAACACTATAACACTATAACACCGATTCTCCCCCTCAAGAATTTCCAAAACAGTATAACACTATATAAGTGAATTTTATATTTTTCAAAAAATTTCCATAACAGTAAAACATCATAACGGTGATTATCATATTTTTCAAAAAAATTTGCATAACAGTATAACACCAAAACAGTGAATTTTATATTTTACTCCCTCGAAAATTGTCATAACAGTAAAACACCATAACAGTGAATTTTATATTTTACTCCCTCGAAAATTGTCATAACAGTAAAACACCATAACAGTGATTTTTATATTTAAAAAAAAAATTGCATAACAGTATAACACTATAACAGTGATTTTTATATTTTTCATAAAAAGTCCATAACGGTATATCAGTATAACAGTAAATATGAATTGTTCAAAAATTTGATTACAGTATATCAGTATAACAGTAAATATGAATTGTTCAAATTGATAACAGTATATCACGATAACAGTACATTTCAATTTTTCAAAAAATTGATCGACAACAGTCTATCACTATAACAGTGATTATAATATTTTTTCAAAAATCGATGACACAAAAACACAAAAACAGTGATTATGCTGTATACTTCAATTGATACTAGTACTAGTAATATTTTAGCCAGTCAAATACAATAATCAAAATAAGTCAGTCCTATTGGTAGATTTGTTTTTGTCCGAATTCGATTCACACATTGTAGGTGATGATGAAGCGGAAGCGCAGCGTTGAGGAGGATGAAAAGGAGGAGGAGGAACTGCGAGACGCAAGTATGCTCCCAAACCTCATTCCTGGGTGCCGCTGGCGAGATATCCCGCGAAACACCAAGCTCACCGACGTTGAAACGCTCACGTTTTTCAGCGAGTTCAAGCGTGCTGGAGATCTCACGGACAAGGATGTCATCGACCGCTGCAACTTCCTTATGCGGCATGCGCCTCCCAATAGCTATCGGAAATTGAAAATCAAAAGCAAATTCATCCAACTGATTAAGCGCCTCGAGAAGGTATGTAACTTGCCGTCTGGGGTTGAACAGCTTTCTCTGATGTTCTAAAATCGTTCTGTAGGTCGACCTACAAGAGCACTGCCTCAGTCGTGATGATTGTCTTCAACCAAGCGGTGTTGTCTGGAAGACGGGCGAAGAGATTGAGGCCGCTGGGCGCGACAGTTTCCCCGACGACGTGATGTTATGCACCATCGACAAGGATCTGTTCAAGTTGTGGCCATTGCTGTCGTTCATGCAGGGCATTGGTACGCTACATCAAGTTGACGGTCGCGCAATCGACCTTGGGCGAAAGATCATGCATCTGCTTGACGAACTGGGAAAGCAGTATCCGGCGCTCGCGAAGCTGCTCGATCCACCAACGGTTATCTTCAACCTGCAGGCTATGAAGATCAATCCGTCTGCAGTCGTTATTCCCGCTGGACTCGCACCTGGAAATGTGCCCGCGTTCCCTGGCGCCGTTGGCATCTGGACTTGCCCATCGGAGTTACGCGCTGGCGAACTTATCGGTCACCTCCGTGCTACGCTCGCTCCTGTCCTCCTGCCCGGCGTTGTCCCGCAGTTTCATTATTTTTAATGCACCTATGCAAAACCTCTAAAATGACAATCTGCCACACCAACTCGCCAATGTTGGCATTTATGTGGGAATACAAAGACAAACCCTTTGTCTCACAGAGCGTAACGAATTATGAGGCGTGTTTGGTCTATATTATTAAACGTAGGGTATGATAAGAATGAACTTTTATTATCCGCAACATGAAACGAGCCCTAACATTTACCCAATTTACCTCGAGCCCTTAAGTTAATTTTTTATTCATATTTACCTGAATTGACTACCATTTTTCAATAAAAAATGAAAAACAAATGTATTATTTTAAAATGTTGTTATCTTTAATTCATGCGTGTTGGCTTTCTCATCAAATTGGTTAAATGCAAATTGGTTAAATGCAGTTGATTGTTTATTGCGGATTTGGTACAGAATTCCAGATTCCGTTGAATCTAATCTCGCCGACTGAACCTATCACAAACCTCGCCCATTGGCTAATCCATTCATGCTAGACTATGATTGGCTACTCGAAACCAGCCTTTCAGAGAACAGGCTTTAAAAAGCCGCACAGCAACTCACAACATCCACGCAGAGTCGCGCGTGGATCATGATTTTTTCTATCCCTGACGCGGACACCACCATGGACGTTGCAGACACTCCCGCGAGGAACACGATATCCTCACAAAGCCCACGTCTAAGCCTACAACCAGAGGTGGGGGCGCACTCAACCTCGTTGTACGAGCTCACACTTAAGGCTACGATCAAAGAGACTGTCGGTCAGCGCAACGCGTCCGCTGTGAGGTTGGCAACGTTCGACTGTGTTGGTGCGTCGTGGGTGTGAAATGAATCGTTTTCTCGTCCTTCCCATAGAGGACTGCCAAACAAGACTTCTTCGGCCCTAGAAGTAGTAGTCGTAGAGGAATAGCATCATAGTGTTGGGGCTGGCATGTCGGTGGAAGACAACAGACTCAATGGCGCTCATGGGTATCGACGAGCGGCCAGAAGGGCGTGCGTTTGGAAATGGCGCGCAAATGCGAAACTGCCAAACTCACAGATAAACCGATCAAACGCCGTCGCGTGGTTTATGAAAGTACTAGTAGGGATTTGAACCTCTCTGTATCCGGAAATTCCCAGCAAATCGACAATAATACCTCGAATTTAATTGCTTTCAATCGATGTCAGAATCACAAGTGATCGCACGGCTTCTGGTATTTGACGATTTACTTGGTGAGGCTTGGAGCATTGGTATGCTGCTGCAAACCGAAACAATATCCGACGTGACCGACCGCGTACGCATCTTGACGATAGCGGTAGTGGTAGTGCTGGTGGACTTGTCGTCAATATCAAGATTTCCAAGAGAGTCGCAAATATCATCACTGTTGCCACATATTGAGAATGGCTTCTCTTCCTCTAGTTCACGCTCTGGTTCAAACTCGCTGTTATGCCAATCGGGTCGACGCATTCCTTGACTTAAAACGTCGTCGGCGTATTGCAGTTTGCATGTGCTGGCGACAGTACTACTAACTACTATCTACTAACTACTACTAGTAACTAGCAGCGTACACTTTTAACATGAACACAACAATAGCCACGTCGTCGTCATCATCGACATGGTGGTGGTGGTAGAATTCTATTTCTTGGCACGGGGGGTGGTTGAAGGCGGCAAGACCACGTCCAACGCGTCGAGTATCCGGTGCATCGCGCGCTCGACCTTGACGCCGTCGAGGCCTTCCTCCGTGAACGGATCTTCCAGCGCCTTTTCGACATTGAAGATGCCAATCATAATCAAACTCGTGGCCATGCTCAGCGTGAGCGCAAACGCAAAGTTGGTCGTGCCTGCCGTGGCAATGTACACATAGTACGGGCCGTACAGAAGCGGCAGCGCCAGGATGCACAGGCGCGTAAACGATCGCGTGGCTTGCGGGGTTCGGTACAGCTACACATCCATCATCGTCATCACATCAACATCACGATCATCGCATCGCCCCCTGGAGAGAAGCATCCTCGACGTAGAAGTTACCTTGATATGGCACAGCTTGTCGACGCGGGCTTGGATGTACCAGTGGTACTGGTTGATACGGGACGCTTCGTTGGCGGGTAACCCTGCGTCCTTCATGACTTCCACTTGGCGGTGCAGCAACGTCGTGGAAAATGTGATGCGCCGACAGAGGTAGTGAAACGCATGCATGAACTCCTTCGCCTCGTTCATGCCGGAGGTCGTGAACCGATGCCGCCCGCGGGTAAATGTCGGCAGCATCAGCACCCGCCCAAGGTCTGACAGGATGCCAACGAGGATGGCTTTGGTGCGGACGGCGTGGTCCGGCGGTAGCTTGGCGCGGTCGTGTTTGCCCCAGTCCCAAATCGCATTTGCCATGAGTACGTTGGACATGATGGCTTTGACTACAAGCCGTCGCATTACAGTAGATGGTAAAGTGGACGGGAACGAGGTGTACGCTCGGCAATCGCATCCAGCGCGCTCTCCCGGCGCGTGAAGGCTTGCTTGATTTGCATGATCTACGACATGGATGAGCGTAATGCACGTGCTGTGGTGAGAAATCAACCATGGGGGATATGATGGCAAAGGTGACCAGGGTCCATGAAAGGTTGGCGCCAAACGACGAGCCATTGGCTCGGAGGCCAATGTAGTAGTACGCGGAGGTCGTCGAAGCGGCCAGGACGACGACGAGAACCTGCGGGTTCCATATAACGTTAAGGGAACAACGTGCATGGCATACGCTACTTACTGTTTCCAGGGACATCAAGTGAATCCAAAAGACATACGTCGCAGCGTAGATGTCCATCACGCCCGCGTAGCAATGTGTGACGAGATTGTCCCACCTCTGTCCAGCCCGACTGCCGCCGTCGGGAATGGACGCATCAGGAAACGAGGCATACGTCGATGGAATCGCAAGGGCATGGAACGAATCGTACGATTCACGAAGGCAGGGGTCACAAGTCCAGTCATCTTCGTCTGGTACGTCCAAGAGGCGAACGCTTTGTGGAGGCTTCATGTTGGATCGGTTTGCACTTGGGATTTTTTTGCTTTTGAGCACTTCGAAGTAATAATGATGATCTTCGAAACCCTTCGAGTTGGAAAAAAGTTCGATTACGCATACAAATTTCTAGCTTAACGATCTTCGAATGCCATCAAGTTGTAACTGTCAGAACATGGTCCCTTTCTACGCAACTTCGACATCTTCATGGACCCATCCTTCGATGGCGGCGACGGCGGCGGGCAAGGCGGCGCGGATGTCGTCCCCCACGCGGCTGTACAATGTGACTTGGACGTTGTACGCTCGATCTTCAAACGCCACGTTGTCCTCTGCGAGAAAAACCCGTCAGCCTCGTCCTACCCGACCAATCTGGTACCCTTGAGGTTGACGTAGCTTCCAATCATCACCGACGGAAAGTCCTTCGCCACTGCTTTCAGCGGGGCGGCAATGGACCCCTCGAGTTTCTTCGTGCGTGCCTACGGATCACATGCTTTAGGATGACATTCAACGATCGTCATGCATCCATACAATCGCCTGGTGGATGGGAATGCCCTTGAAGTGATCCACGTTGGACTCGATCATCTGCTTCATCAGGCGCGGGATGCCAGGCAATACGTACACGTTTTGCATTTTCACAATTGGCACCTGCATCATTCGACATGATAATGACCAACATGACGTCGTCATCCCATGTATGTACCCATGTTGATGTCGTCAAGACGTCGCACCCTGCATGATCACGAGTCTTTTGAAACAATGTGATTGAGGACGCCGGTGGTTGCAGCATCTACCTTGGGGAAACGTGACCATTCTCAGTCGATCGTCGTTCAGGTCGTGGCCGCGGTGGTCGGCCACAAGGTACTGGCGCAACGCTTCTTTCGTAGGCTCATGTACTTCGAGGGGTACATCAAAGGCTTTCGCCTACGAGCATGTCAATGGTGTGGTCAAGGTGGAGGGAGACACGCGTTGACGCACGATGCTATCTACACATGTGGAAAGGGATTAGGCGACAAAAGACAAGCGTAGTTCGGTACCGTAAGTGATGTCGTCGTGCGTTGGGCCGATGCCACCTGCGCTCAAGGCGTGAGACATTGATTTGTAAGAAACAGCAGTATGTACCGGTCGTGAATACATAGCCATCGGGGCCGACAAGGGTCGAGAAGTGACGCACGGTGTCCACGATGACCTTGCAAGCATACACGGTCAGAAGGCGACAAGATCTCATCGTGGAAGGACCGGACGTACATCCTCTTCGTCTGGGATGACTGAAATCCGAACTACGTCGACACCACGGCCAAAGAGAAACTTGCTCAAGTAGTTGCTGTTTGTGTCGAGCGTCTACACGAGTCATGTGTCATGACTGAACCAATGGACGACTACGACGACAATGCCCCGCTTGCCTTCCCACTGAGGACTTCGTTGCCGATCACGCAGATGGCGGCTTTCGGAGGGACGGACGAAGCAGAGGTGGACATGGCGCGGCGCACACTGGTCAGCCGCACACAACGCAAGAGCATGTTTGATGGAACGTCGATGAATTCCCTCTAATTTATGTGACTATTTGGATTAAAATATGGATTGGATTGGCCAATCATAGTGG
This sequence comes from Aphanomyces astaci, assembly GCF_000520075.1. NCBI lineage: Eukaryota > Oomycota > Saprolegniomycetes > Saprolegniales > Verrucalvaceae > Aphanomyces > Aphanomyces astaci. The sequence continues at coordinate 468,592 of NW_009798269.1, read as the reverse complement.
AGGAATTTACAGAATATTTGACTACTTCGAGGTATTAATAACTGTACTGATATTTTGATTAAAATATAAAGTAGGACTGACAGCTTGTGATGGTTGGCGCAATAATCAAATCGCAACAGGATGCTATCTCGACGCGGAGCAGCCGTGGCACGCCGCTGGCACATGCATGCTCGATGCATGTCTTCACAGGATACCATCTACGCGCTTTCTTCTGCCGAAGGTCGGTCAGGTGTTGCCGTCATACGCATCTCTGGCCCCATGGCAGACCAATGCTTGCTTCAAATGACCACGTCCAAGCTACCGTCACCACGAATGTGCGACTTGATCACGTTAGCGCTCGAATACAGACTCATGAGTGGCGTATAGGGCCGTACGACGAGATCTTAAGCATCCATCTACCAAGGAACTTTTGGACACTGCTGTGGCGATTCGGTTTCTTGGCCCAAAGAGGTACCATGTTCCATGCTTCCACGGCCGTGAACGACACGGCATGCTAGTTTCACAGGGGAAGACAGCGTCGAGTTGTACGTGCACGGAAGTCGTCCTGTGATCTCTGGCGTGTTGCAAGCCCTCGGCACCCTTCCCGTACGAACAACTCCTCGTCAGCTTGTTCAAGTGGTCGTGATGACCATCGCCTTAGAGCTACCGCGCCGCCGAGGCTGGAGAGTTCACGGAACGGGCCTTTGAGAACCAAAAGATGGACTTGATGCAGGTGTGCCTCAAGTTGACATGTGTTTGCATCATCATGACACGGCCATGAACCACCAGGTCGAAGGCCTCGCAGATCTCCTCCATTCCGAGACAGAAGCCCAGCGGTCGCAAGCGTTGGCCCAAGTACTGTTTCAGTTGTTTTTAAAATGACTGGCTGTCAAGAATTGTAGATTTCTGGCACCATCGGTCAAGTGTACGACGACTGGCGGCGCAGCATCATGCAGTGTCTGGCGCACTCGGAAGCGTTGATCGATTTTGGCGAAGACGAGGACGACGTCACAGACGACGCGTACATTGCCGTGATTCAGTCGTAAGTAGCATGCGCAAAAGCTGTAAACTCATGAGCATCGTGGTGATATCAAACGTCATCCCAGGGTCCGTGACCTCAATGCATCCATCCAGCGGCATCTCCAAGATGGCCGGCGCGGCGAGATTCTCCGACACGGCGTCCATGTGGTCATCCTTGGCTCGCCCAATGCCGGCAAGTCCAGTCTGCTCAACCTCCTCGCACAACGAGACGCGGCGATCGTGTCGCCCATTGCCGGTACCCATTGAATTGTTTTCACAGTTCGATTTTCTGGTCGAGAAAACGTAAAGCAGCAGCATTTGTATTGGAGATGTGGTATGAATTTCCGCTTGATTGGCTACAATATCATTTTGGGATTTCTACTGGAAAGGGCAAAGTGGTATTAGCCAATGAGATGTCTCCGCCCTCGGTTTGTCTGTCCCATGGAAAATGGGAAATTTAAAGAAAATGGACAATACCATACAATATTACGTAGTATATGTATTATATATTATATACTACGTAATATTGTATGGTATTGTCGATTATATATTGGTCGCGATCAATTATTTCAAACTACTGCCTGTAGGTTTTATTTTTATATCATTCAAGTATACTATTCCTATAATTTCTCAATATATATTCAATGTAGGCACGACGCGCGATATCGTTCAAGTGCCGCTCAACTTGGCGGGGTACCCCGTCGTCTTGCACGACACAGCCGGCATCCGCGATACGTCGGACGGTTCGATTTGACAACTCATCGACTTCTCCTATTCTCATTGAAATGATCTTTGCTTATTGGTGTTCTTCTAGTGATCGAACGGGAAGGCGTCCATCGCGCGCTTCGATGCAACGACGCGTCGCAGCTCAAGCTTGTGGTCGTGGACGTCCAGGACGGCGCGGTGGACGCGGCGCTCCTGGCGCTCGTCGATGCCAGCACCATCGTCGTGCTCAACAAAGTCGACACCGCTCAACCGTCAGCGGCTCTATTGAACGTATGAAAACTCAATCCAACTACTCCCAACCCAGCGTTTAAATGAGGACTTTTATGTTTGAGTAGGCGGTGGCCCACGCCCCAGTGGTCTGCGCCTTGTCGTGCGCCAGTGGCGATGGCGTCGATGGGTTGTTGGCAACGCTGGAGCAGCGTGTGCGAGGCGTCTTCTCGTCAGAGGCGACCGACGGAACCCATGCGATCATCACGCGGGAGCGGCACCGGCAGCACCTCCACGCGTGCATAAGCCACTTGGACTCGTTTCTGGCCAACCCCCATCAGGTAACAACCAACACATCGTTCCACGGATGGTCGTAACGTCCTAGTCTTCCTAACTGGTTGTTGTTTATATATATATATATATATATATATATATATACAGGCGGAATTGGCGGCGGAAGAGCTGCGGCATGCCGTGGCATGCATCGGGCGCATTGTCGGGCGGGTCGACGTCGAAGACATTTTAGACGTGCTGTTTGCCGACTTTTGTATCGGCAAGTAAACACTTGCATACGACCAAGATGATAGTTATTTCAAAGAAACAAAAGTGTAAACTCGATCGTAACCTTGGTGCAAACAAGTTCCCACGTTGATATCGAGATCAAGTAATCAAACTAGTACCACTATAGTAGCAGTTCTATGTGGTATGCAATATGATTGACGTTTGTCGATGGACTTCTTGTCGCCCGCTAATTGATATTGATAGTATGCTGTAAAGTTAAAATCACTCAGCGGGCACTTGATAGCCTCGGCCGCGTACTAGCTGGGTTAGCAGCTAGCGGACTTTACTACTTGAAAACCTAACTGTGTCTGCTCCAGGGGAACAGGATGCTTAAACCGCTGGCGGTGGTATCCCGGGGTCCGGGGGGTGTCGCGGTGGCCTGAGGCTCGGCTCGGCGTACCTATGGGAGGAGGGAGGGCAGGTGGTAATAAGGAGATTCCACGGGCGTGCCATTGGAGCGTCTTGGCTGTGAGGTGGGCTCTGCGGATGCGGCGGTCATGGTTGTCGCCCGCTATTTACTATTACTAGTAATACTACCTAGTAAATCATTGTACTACGTAGTAGTACTGGCGGATCTAGAAGTACATGTAAAACGAAGGATTCTGTACAAACTCTAGCAAGGCAATACACACTACTAACACGTTCCTTGTGTGTTATGATATATTATATATTATCGCTACGACAACGTCATGCCAGCTTGTCGATAGCTCGCAGCGCTGTTTTGGCCATGCTCGACGTGCACTTGGTGGCGATCGCAAGGAGCGCGTCGCGGTGGCGGACACACAGCGCCGAGTACTTGGTGACGACGGTGAACAGCACGGACGCAAACTTGATGGAGGCGGTGGTGGTGGCGGGGGAGGCAGACACAGCGCGGGCCAGTGCGTGGACGACGAGGTCGATGGCGTCCTGCACGTGATTAGATGTACTCTGTCACAGATTCCCTCGACGATGCCAGTTAAAGTACCTGGGCGAGAGGGGCTTTGGCGTTGAAGATCTGCTGCACGACCAGCAGGACGCGGTCGTGGGGGCTGTGGAGGACGTTGGCGGCGATTAGTCGCGTAACAATCAGCGGCGTCAGGGACGGCCCGAGACCGTCGCGCACGAGCCGGGTCATGGCTTCGCATTGAGGCGCGTTCGCGGTGGCGCTAGTAAGGACGGGCACGAGGATGCGGTCGATGGCAATGTGCGGAAGGGATGTGGCCACCACCTGCAGGGCTTTAAGGAGGGAGCGGGGGATAGCGGAGGTCGCCGCTTGGACGCGCACCAGCAGCGTCGACTCCAACACGACCGCAGTGTCGTAGCTGGTCCACTTGGCCTCCACGAGTTTGCTAGCCAGCCATAGACACCATCAGCGAAAGTTGTTGAAATGGTAGCATTGGAATACATACGTGGTTAAGACGAGGACAGCGTCGTCGGAGAGGGAAGTTAGCGCCAGTGTCGAACACAGCAACTCTAAATACACGGTGGAGCAATACTCGGGGAGTTGCAGCAACGACGACGCGGCATGGAGGATGGCGTCGCATCGGCTGGTAATGTCGCTGGTTGTAGAGGAAGATGGTGTTGACTTGATGGACGAGACCAGGGCCAGGATCTACAACATACATGCATGCCAACGATTGAAGGTAGGAACTGCCGCGCTCTCGTGAGGATGGAAGCACCTCGTCGGGAAGTACAAGCGGCTCGATGGGAAGAGGTGCGGATGATGGGACGGATGTTGACACCTGAGATGCGCTAGCTCGTTTGTCCATCTTCATGGCGAGGTACGTAATGTCGTCGATGGGGTCGATGGGGTCTAGTGGCGCAGCAGGGATGCCGCTATCGTGGTCGTCGTCCACCTTGATTCGTTTACTTGACGGGGTTGATGGGGAAGAAGGCTTTGTCAAGTCGACGTCAACGGCGCGCTTGCCGGTACTGACGTTACAAGTGGGCACAGACATCCGAGCGATGACGCACGTGTCCACGCTGGGCATCCAAGCGGCTGGAGGTGGTGGTTTCTGCGCTTGGAACACAAGACGTGCTAGATGATTCACATACCGATCTGTTTCGACAGCAGAGATCAGCGTCAACGCATGCGATGTACGAGTTGCGTCCATGGCGGCGGCAAACCTCGTGGCTCGATGCACCATGCCGCTCCAGATGACTCGTTTGACGCCAAGTGGTAAGTCCTGTGCATCCAGAACACACGAGAGATACGAATGAAGATCGCCCACGTGGTCGTCGATGTGGGCTGCTACGCCATGGACTCCACCCTTGACTGCAGCCGCAACAAGAGTCGCTCGCAATTCCATTGCGACTTCTTCAATATAAAATAATACAGGTTATATACCTCTATAAAACATGCATGAGGTGGAATTATCAATTGAAACAGGCTATTTGATTGTATAATTTCTTGTTTTCCCGATTTTCAAAACGACAGCGGCTCGTCCTCGTCGGGAACTGCAAGCCACGGATGCAGTTCCATGCTTAGAACGGTCATGCGCTGAGACGGGTCTTTATGCAGGGAGAACTCGAGGAAGTTCATGCAGAGGGGAGAGAACGCAGTGGATGGAATGGGCACGGGATCCTGCAGGAGCGCGTCGAACAGGTCCTTGGGTGTTGCGGCGTCGAACGGCAACACGCCGAACAGGAACACGTACAACGTGACTCCAATGGCCCATGCGTCTGCCGCGAAGGGATCGAACGGGTCCCCTGAACAGCACTCGGGGGCGTAGAATTGATATGTTCCCAGCGTGTTTGTGATTTTGTCCGTGGGGAGGAACGATTGCGCGCATCCAAAGTCGGAGATGTGGCATCGGTTGTCCGCGTTCAAGAGAATATTGTCGGGCTACCATGATGTCAACGTTATGATGGAGGACGAAGGAGGTGCATGTATGTTGTACCTTGATGTCCCGGTGACACACGCCACGTGCATGGAGGTACTTGACCCCTTGGACAATGTCTCGCATGTGCTGTTTCGCCCATTCTTCGGTCAATGGTCCACGCGTGATGGGACTGTGGAATGCCTTGGACACGGAATTGTACACCATGCACGGACCAGTAGACATGTACTCCAAGATGAGGTAGATTTTGTCGCTCCCTGGGTCGTTGATCACTTCGAAGAGCAACACGATGTTCCGATGGTACAATGTCCGCATGACCTCGATCTCGGCCTCCACTTTGTCGAGTGCCGTCACGGCACGCATCGATTCACCCACCCGCACGTATTCTTTCATCCGTTGCAGCGCTGATTTCGACATAATCTTGGCGGCAAATGGTCGTGGCTGCGCATTCTCCACGCGGCGTTCACATCGTTTCACCTTCGCAAACGCTCCTTTCCCCAAACTCTCCTTCATGAAGTACTCGTTGACGCGGTCCGTCCCATCACATGGCGCATCTTCATGCGTTGTGATCAAGCTCTGCCATTCTCCTTGCGCCATGTTGCGATGTGAAGTTGTGGAATTGTTTCAAAACGGACCAATCAAGCGTCGTTAATGACTTGATTGGTTGATAATCATAGCCAATCCAATGCCACGATTTCGATCTTTTACTCGTCGTGGTGTCGTTCGAACCACCGTCATGGAGGGCATTGGCGACACTCTGCCGCGCCGGACGCCACCGCCACGGCCAGCCAATCATCCGAAGGAAACGCTTTTGCGTATCTTAAAGCACGCGGTATGCACGACATATGTCTGTCCCGTGTACATGACGTAGCTGACCGCCAGTGGCAATCCTAGAAGTCGTCCGCCGACCCGTCGGCCCAAGGCTTGCTCTCAGTGGAATCACCCCGCCCACGCGTGACCTCGAGCGCTGTAAAACACCATCGTAGCCACACTCCGCTGAAACTCGTCCAGGTCCCCCTATCATCTAGCACGACGACGGCAACACCGCAGCACAGGCAGCTGTTTCATCGGCAGCAAAAACACAAGCCAGCCATGATCCAAATCAACCCGGTAGTTCTGTCAGAGGAAAGCAGCAGCGACTCGTCCGCGAACGAGACCACGATGCTCCACCGTCGCTTGCTGCATGCTGCGACTGCAGCCACCCGCCACTATCAAGGTACCAAGTTCAACCAGATCCCACATGTGAAAAAATTCTATTAGACCGGCGGGGCACAGCGACAGACGCCCCCCCACGAGTCATCGCGGTGCCGTTTCGACACAGCATCCAAGTGCCTTCGTTCAGGAACCACTGCTTTCCTCGCTAAGCCTCTACTACCGGCAGTTGCTCCATGGTGCACTCGGTCACTTCGTAGCCGACGTCGCCATCGTTTTCGTCGGCATCGCGGTGCCCAATCGTCAGCACAGCGTAGTGACCCGCGTCCAGCCACCCTGTCGTCGTGCCACGTCAATGTCTTGTAGTTTGCGTACGGCGCGTACCTGGGTTTAAGACCAACTGGCCTTTCTCTATCCATTCCATAGACCCTTCTTTAGACGATGCATGAGGGGCAATACGACAACACCACGGCAGTCGCGCCAATTTCGCATACACGTTGCTCTTCCAGTCGTCGTAGTCGTCTGCGGCGGCATATTCCGTGCGGACTTCGAACGCGTGATGCTCGTCCTGGGACCCTTCCACAATTAGGTGCATCGGTCGAGACGCATGCACTTCGTCTGGATGGAGGTCGTCAATGTCGGCCGTGAGCGACACCTTGACCTTGTCGCAATTGACCGAATACGGCGTCAACCGTGGAGACTTCGTGAGCTCATGGATACGTTTGGTGGATGGAGGGTCGTGCGGTCCAGGAATGTAGATGACGCGACAGACGATCATCTCCAGTCGTGATAACACCGCCGTCATATCGCCTTCCGCTGCTGCGACACACGCTTCGGAGGGCGTCACTGTCGACACGTACGGTAAGACGAAGTCCCCGCATACGAAGACCACGTCAACAGCATGGCACCGAATGATGTGGTCACACAGCCGATTAACCATGTCGATGTTGCCGTGGATGTTGGACAGCACGAGGACATTCAGCCGCCTCGCTGAGTCATCAGCGAAATCCATCGCTTCCACCATGGTATGGTGTGTCGCCTTTCGGGAATGTACGAGTCCTTCATTAAAGTACTTGACACCAGTTTTGGCATTCGTTAAAATACTTCGTTGTGCTCGACAACGTATCCTATCCCTTCATTAAAGTTCGTATGTAGAATACCCAATCACGTGCAACCAATCCAAACATAGCAAACGTTGAAGTTACTGTACCCCGCCATTTTGAACTCGCATCATTTTACATCCAGGCCTCGCTCCATGAACACGATCTTCACTCAATGCGAGGTACCCGCCCTTCTTCCTCCTTCATAACCCTCCAGCATGGTTCTCTACTAGGTGGCTTCGTCACCTGAGAACAGTGGCCGAGCGAGCAGTCCGTTCCAGCCCGTGTACACGTGCGAAGTGTGCAAGATCAGCATGCGGTCAGCCAAGAAGCTCGAAGACCACGTAAACCATTCGCCGCTTCATCGAGCGGCATTGAATGAATCCGACATTGCGTTCAAGGCGGAGCTCAGTGGGGTACGTCGTGTCGCCTCCACTACCACCACGTGACGCCAACTCCTCGGTAGCGCTTGTCGAGCGAAGCCGACCGCCCCTGCAGTCCATGCCGCCAGCGTCTCATCTACGACGGTACCAAGCTGTTCTGGCGCGTCAACGAAACCCTCGAGCTGCACATTTACGAAGCTGTAAACGCCAACCTCGTCACCGTTGTCGGGCAAAGCACACAATTCAAGCAGGTCCGTCTGTTGTCTCCTGTCCTTGCCATGCTCACTATGTTCTAGAAACTACCCCCACTCGCGTTGGACCTGGCGATTCTGCAAAAGGCGACCGATGGCGGCGGCGGGAAATCTGATGCCGACGCGGTACGATCGTCGCCACCTCCATGGCTCATGCGACAACGTTGAGGTTGTTGACCACGATGGGGCATATGTAGAACCAAGCGTCGTCGCAACGTGATGCCATCGTAAAGTACATTTTGGCACGCGTCCAAGCGGTCAAAGACGCAAACGACGGATCGCTGTCTCTGTACCTTCAAAAGCAGAACGGCGATACAGTTGACCCCACGCGCACATCCAGCGACCTGCCGACGCAAGTGGTGTCGGACACGGCGCCGCGCCGCCGTCACACGTACGAAGATGCGTGTGTGGTCCAGAAAGAGGTGCAGAGCCACGCCAAAGCGATCAAGTCGTCGCGGCAAAAGGCCGAGCGGTGTCACGACATGGTTCGACTGTCGCTGGATGCGTTCATCGACTTGGAAGAGGTGGTGAAGACGCGTCCCAAGGACAAGGGCGATCACTTGTCATGGCTTGGGGCGTTCAATCGCGTGCGGCAGCGCACCGACATTGAAGTCATCAAGGCCAAGATGCAGTCGGGCCAGCAACATCATCATGACCACGTCGTCTCCCCTGGAAAGCACAAGATGGCGGAGACCACCCCAGAAGACAAATAACGACATGATTTATGCATAACTACGTTATACTAAGTGTTTCAATCGACTGAATCTCCCTTCGCCATGTATACATACCGCCATAGACGTGTTGGAGGTCGGGAGGACATGCACATTAGTCATAAGCCATCATGACGATCCATCGATGCATGCGTGCGTACATCGCAGTCCTTTCTGATGGTAAGGCTGACTTTTGCAGTATTATAAATCAATAGACTAATTCAATATGAAACAATGTATGCAGTGAAAAATAATATCTGGAACGTGTGTCATTTTGGGCGTTCAACCCACCAGCAAACGTACACACTCCTCCATCAAGCAAAGTACGATGGCAGACTTATCTGGCGCGCCTGTGCAGTTGATCCGCGTGGACCCTGATGGATCATTCCACGTCGAGGAGGCTGCCGTCAAGAAGCTGGAGAAGATCAAGGGAAAGATTGCCGTCGTAGCTGTCGCGGGGTTGTACCGGACGGGCAAATCCTTTCTCCTCAACCTGCTCGTAAACAAGCAGACAGCCACGGCGACCGCCAACGTCAACACTGGGTTCGCTGTGGGGGGTACTATCAACGCATGCACCAAGGGCATCTGGATGTGGGGCGAGCCATTCGTGTTGGACAACGGCACGTCCGTGATCTTTCTCGACACGGAAGGCATTGGTTCCGTGGACCGAGAACAGACGCACGACACGCGGCTGTTCGCGCTGGCGCTGCTTCTCGGGTCGTACTTTGTCTACAACAGCCGCGGCGTCATTGACGGCAACGCCATTGAAGACTTGAGTCTCGTCGTGAACTTGAGCAAGCACATTCAAACTTCGTCGGCGTCGGGGCACGGCCAATCCTCCAGCGCGCTCCACGAGTACTTTCCGTCGTTTCTGTGGGTCGTACGCGATTTTACCTTGCAGTTGCAGGACCAGGGCAAGGAAATCACGTCGAAACAGTACCTTGAAAACGCCCTCAAACCCCAGGTACATACTCGTTCAACAAATGATATATATATATCATTTCATCTTGTACTCGTGGTACTCATAGTGCCACCTTTCTGTGCTTCATGTAGGGCGGCTTCTCGGCAGATGTGGCCGGCCGTGATCAAATCCGCATGCTTCTATCCGATTTCTTCCGCGAGGTACGCGCGTCGCCGCCAATCCATCTTGCATCGATTTGCAGATATTTATATATGTGTGTGACGTAGCGCGACTGCGTGACCCTAGTCCGCCCCGTAGAAGACGAAGCCCAACTGCGCAACTTGCCCAACATCCCCTACGGCGACCTCCGCGGCGAATTCCGGTCCAAGTTTGAAGCGATGAAAACGCGCCTCTTTGACAAGGCCGCCCCCAAAAGCCTCTACGGCAAAGCCTTGAACGGCGCCATGTTTACCAACCTCGCCAAGTCGTACGTGGAAGCCCTCAACAGCGGCAAGGTAACTCCCCCCTGCTTCCCCCCCCTGCCCCCCCTCCTTTTCCCTGGGATGTTGTTGAATATGCTCTTGCATTAGGCGCCCGTGATTTCAAGCGCATGGACGCGTGTGGTGCAAGCGCAATGCGAAGACGCCGTGGACGACGCCGTGGCCGCGTTCAAGAAGCACATGAACGCCCGCGTCGCCGACTACGTGGACGGCAAAGAGCAGTTTGCCGATCGCTTTGAGGGGCTGCTCACCAGCGCAACACAAGTCGCCGCGGACGCCCAAGTCGTCAACGCCGGCGCTGGCACGGCGCAATTCGACGAGTTTGGCAACTTGAAGAAATTCGTGCCCGGGGGCATGGTCCCGTCCCCGAAAGCGGTAGGGCCGTTGCTTGAGCGATGAGATGGCTTGTCACACTAATTGGTGGCGGTGGGTAGGTGGACGTCGACGTGGTGGTGGCGGCTCCAGCCAAGAAGGACAAGCCGGAGCTGCAGCATGTGACGCTGCCCGTGTCCGCGGCTGACCTCGAAGCCATCTACGACCTGTGCGACAAACTCGCCGACCGCACGTTGCGCGCCGCCGACATTGGCGACCAGCCAGACATGCAACCGTTCCGGGTACGTTTATAGTGTGATTTGTTCGACTCGTCATTTCTTTTTCTTCTGGCGGTTGGTTGAATGAACCGCCAACAATCGCCGGATCTTTGAAATATATATCTCGAAGTTGAATCATTGTGACGATCCATTCGTTTTAGCCAATCACATGTCCACATTCATATCCTTTTTTATCCAATCATATACTGCATTGCTCGATATTTCCCGTTGATTCGCTCCAAATTGGCAAATTGGCCACAAGATTAGGTCGTAACGAGTAGTCGCGTAGGCTTCGTTCCGGACGTCGGCGCAAGCTGTGTTTGACGTGTATCGGCAAAAGAACGCGGCGGCCTCCATGGTGTACTGCAAGCACCTTCTCTCGTTTTTGAGTGATAAAAAGTTCAACTCGTTCACCACGTCCACGCTGGGCCCGCTCGAGTACCACCAGCGCACGCTGCACTACCTGGATGACCTCAAGGACCTGCACGCCGACTACGTCAAGCTGGCCATGGGTCCGTCTGCGGACGCTGCGTATTGCCAGTACATGAGCCAAAGCGTGTTCAACCAAGTGATGGAGTGGACAGAAGACACGACTCGAGCGCACGCCGCCCATTTGAACACGTTGCAAGTACAGTTGCCATCCCAACAACAACCGAATCCTCCTCAACTCTCTGGTCCAAACCAAGTGTCGGAAAGGTCTCATGTGGTTGATGTAGGCACACGTGAACGCGACGGGGCTCCAAGTGGCGTCGGCGCAAGGCCAGGCGACGGCCATGAAGGAACTCGCGGCCCAGGAAGTGCAAAAGTGCGACTTGACCCTCAAAGAAGCCGAACGAAAGTCCAAGGTAAATATATATATATATATAGTATTCGTGGTAGGATTTTGTGTCGATTCTGATATATACGTATTGCGTGCGGTTGTTGCTTTGGTAGAGCGACATTGACGCGTTGCGAGCATCTCTCGAGTACAAGACGCATGAACTGGAGCATGTGCTCAACCACAATGCGACCTTGCGTCGGCTCGCGGACACGGCGGTAAAATTATTATATCTTTTTGAGTATAAAATACTGTATATTTTGCGTATTCGATACGAATTTCCAGACCCCGTCGAATCGAATATCTCGCCGCCGAATCACGAATCAACGCTATTGGCTAATCCAATTTTGAGTGGATTTGATTGGCTCTTACAGAAAGGATATTCAACCAATCAAAATTCGAGCGAGAGTCCATATTGATTGACACAAATCGCGCGAATTTTGGAAGTTTATAGCGAATTCACAATATATTTTCCGTATTTTTAAAAAGTGATGTGTGAAATTCTGCTCATACTTCTTTCCCGGTGGAATGAAACATCGCTTGCGTTTGCAAAATGCATTGTTTTTAGCCAATCATAATGCAACCTTCATTCTTTATAGCCAATCATACTGCTTTGCTGGCTTTGTTGGCGATTTCAACCATCCCCAAATTGTCAAATTGGGGTGAAAAGCACATCGTATCCTTTGACTATGAAACCCGCATGGGTATTCTTTATAACTTGACATTGATGCAGCAACAAGGCAATGTGCGCGTGAACGAAGTCGCGACCAACAAAAGTCCTCAGTTTTTCGCTGGCTACTTGATCAAGCAAGGCGCGGTGACGTCGTCGGGGCAGCGATCCAAGTGGCAGCAGCGCTACTTTGTCCTGACCGGCGCGGCACTTCGGTACTTGACGGCAGAAGGGGCTGCCATAGTGTAAATGTGCTGGTTAATAGGTACTACAACACCAAGGACGACTTTGAACGATCGCGCAGTGACGATCCCCCCATCGACGTCGGGCGCGCCGTGATTGAAGAAGACCGTGACGTGGCGGAAGCGTTTTCGATTGCGTTCCCCGATCACTCGCACGACACTCTGTTTTTACACGCCAAGTCGCCGGCCGTCAAAGCCGACTGGATCGAACATCTTCTCAAAGTGCGCCGCAGCGCCGCGCCCCCGACGCGACCCATGGCCAGCGCTAACAACGGCGGCGGTCACTATCAGTTTTAGGCACTTGATACTTTGGCGGTCTCGCAGTTGAATACTACTAGTACTTTTCTTGTGGTTTTGCTCAATATCGTCAACGTACAGTAAGTACACTTCGAAGGACTACAGTACCCCGGTCGTACACTTCACGTGCTCGATTAGGTTAGACATACTGGATGTCACTATCCTAGTACAATACTAGTGACCATGAACTACTCGCCCAGCTCCGCTGTCAAAATGTAATAGTGTCGGGGTTACCTCGGCAGCATACTGTACGATAGTAACTGCGATACTGTACTTGTCGTTTTGAGTTTGCTTTCGCTTGTCCGTCCATCGCTTTCGATCTTGTTGCTCGAACACCTCAGACTGTGCATGGTCAAGGAAGGCTACATTGAGCCCCCTCCTCCGCCCACCGCAACGTCGTCGTCCTTGTCGTCGTCATCCTGGCCCATGTCGGTGGCATCTGCAAAGTTCATTCCGCACAGCTGTCCTGCGTTCAGAATCGCAATCGGTTTCAGAGGCAGCCCCGTGGACGACCCCACGTCTTCAAAGTCCTTCAAGTACGCCAAGTCTTCTGCAATCACTTGGCCAAACGCAACGTGTTTGCCGTTGAGCCAGCCACACTAATACTATCTCAAGACGATTTTGTTTGAAGAAACCACGGGGCCTAACTACCTCTCGGAAACACACAAAGAACTGGGACTTGTTGGTGTTGGCTTGGTGCGCCATAGACAACGTCCCTCGCATGTGCTATGCCGCCGCTATCAATGCCAATCACGACATCATTGTATCTACCTTGAACATAAATCCCTACATAAGGTGCTACCGTCAGCGCACTGGATGAGAAATAATCACATGTGGGTGTCGTACTTCATCGTCAAATGTGCGCGAGTTTGCCGAGGACCCGCCAATGCCGTTCCCTAGAATGTTCATGGTCGTGGTGTAAGGAAGAATGTACTAACCATGCGTGATGTCCCCTCCTTGCATCATGAAGCTAGGTATCACGCGGTGAATGTTGGAGCCTTTGTACCTACGTGAAGGCGTAGCATATTGAAAAGAGGTACACAGCTGCGATCATGAAGCTGGGCTGTGATTACCAGAGCATTTTCTTTCGAGCTTTGTCGACGCCTTCACCCGTGCAAAGCTGTCGAAAGTTTTCCACTGTGATGGGCAATTGGGGATAAAACAGCTTGAGAAACATAACGTCGTTAGAGCATGGTCCCCGCTTGAGATCGAAGAACAAGTCTAGCCTAGCTGACCTCAAAGCGCAGACGTCGCAACGGATCGTGTCCGATAGCAATGTCCAAGTACACCACAGGATTGCCCTTTCCACTGCCCATGGTGAACTCATAGATGCTCTGAGACACTGGTGCTTCTGTCATCCAGTCCGATGTTGTGCTAGCGACGGTGGCGCTTAACCAACAAGATCCATTGGTTCCACGATGCGGGGACTACCGGATATTATCCGTACATGACCCTTGACCAAGATTCGTGGCTTGACAAGGATATGAACTACTTCGAAGTACGTTGGATAGCGACTTACTAGTACAGTACTATGTGCTGTAGTTAACCGCCTTCATCTTCTTCTCGACTATCTTGCGGATGTCCTTTGACGTCTTTCTTGATCCACGTCCGATTGCCTGTGCTGTCTTCCCAGCTCAACTGACCCGCTTTCGACGTGCTGAGTAACGTCACGCCGGTCTTTTCCTCGAGCAGCATTTGGATCTTCTTTTTGGTTTCGTATGTGGTCTGGGTTGCCTTTGCACTGCCGCCACCATGCCCGTCGTCTTCCAAGTCCAGGAGCTGCTGCCGCCTGGACGAGTCCATCGCGTTGTTGCTCATGTGCCGCGGATGCAACTGGAGATTGAAAAACCCTGGTGAATGCTCTGGACGCTTGTACGATTTGTCGCCCAGTGCGCTATACGTCAACATGTTGCGCTCGTCAAGCGTCTCTCGATGTTTCTTGGCCCCCATCCGTGTCTCCAACTTGGCTTGGATGTCCCGCTGACTTTGAGCAAGGACATTTGGATGGACAGTCGATACTTTGTACCGCACCAATGGCTGTGTTGGCACAAAGTTGTTGCCGTTGACGAGCGTGCTGATGCCTCGACTTCGATCTTCCATGACGGGTGGCATGCCAATAACCTTGACACCTTCCGTGCGCGGTTCCTTTGGAGACGGAAACATTTTGGGTTTGATGTTGGCAAAGTGGTCGACCACAGGATGCACCACAGGCAACACGTGCCGACGTTCTACTAGCTGGTCATATCGATTGCTGGCAGGCGGCAGGTGCCGCCTTTCCTGCCGCCACCACGGCGGTGTCGGCTCCATGCTGATCTATTCTTGCCCTGAAAAATAGGTCGTTTCGCGTGTGTGAAATTTTCGCGGTTCATTGGTCAATATGTTATCCAATCAAAACCTGGTATCATAGTACCGAAAGAATGAATGTCGCGCGGTCATTTTCAAAATTCACACGAAACCAAAGCATGCACTTCCGCGCGCGCTTAGTGCTCAAGGTCGACGGCAAGCTCAAGCAGTCCAAGAAGTCGTACGATCTGCTTGTGGACAAGAACATGGTGTGCTTCAAGGACTCCGGAACGTTCAAGAGATCGTTTCCCAAACCCGACACGGTCGTCGTGGGGAAGCATGTTGCTCGGATCCAACAAGGGTCGCGATACTTTCTGTGCAGATTTCCCGACCGACCGAGTTTACTCCGATGCGTGGCAATGCTTGGCGAGATGGGCGTCACGATTGTCGACTACTATGACCTTACGCACCAAGACAGCACAAAGCAGCTCCGGGTCGCGTATTGCGTCAGGTACATGGGCAACGCAACACAATTTACACAAGACTCTCGCGATGTCCAAAGCAGCCTCCACCGCGCTTTATTCGACCCCACTCGTTAAATTATGCTACAACTCTACAACGCGATGCTCTCCACGGCGCCGTCTGGTGGTGTGTACGTGGACTCTTGCGTGTAGGTGTTAAAGTAGTAGTAGACCTGGTACGTGTCGTCCCAATACTGCGTCCACCCGTTGCCCATGTCCATTCCGTACGGGGTCGCATCCTCATTCGTCGCCGCTGCTTCTTGGATCGCTCCGGTGCTGCCTTCATCCACTCCACCTCCTCGAAATCCTCCCTCATCCAGCTCGGCTTCTCCCATCGTCTCGCCATTTTCGACAAACGTCGGCGGTCGCTCAAACGTGCGTTGTCCCGTGCGTTCATTGAAGTAATATGCGACGTGGTTGGCTGCCTCTTGCTTTATCACCCACGCTTTGGCTACGTCTTCCGCGGTTGCCTTGAACGCATTCGGCGGCAAGTACGTGCTCATTTTGGTCGTCGGGTTGAAGTACCACTCGCGGTGACTCGTGTCGTCCACATACTTTTCCCAGTCGCCCAACACCAAGCTCGGCTCACGGAACGGGCTCGTGCGCAGATACCAGCCGTCCAGTTCATCCTGCGCAATCTCGGACGGCCACACAGACGGGAACTCGCCGTCGCCATAGTCGATCCGCTTGCCATAGTAGTCGAACAGCGTGCGGAAGCAATGCTTGCGGCGGCGTCCTCCGGCGTGGATCGCATGCCAGCACTACCAAAGGAGGTCCCATGGGCATCAGTCATACTTTCATTACGCAGCTAGTTCTATTCATTCGAATAGACTAGCTACAATCACATATAAGACATATTGCTCATGCAAACTGCACGAATACATACAATGCTCCCGAGTGTTGCTATGTCAAACGTCATAGACAACACGAATATTATATGCCATAAGTCATAGGGAATTGTTTTAATATATATCAACAGTCATATAGGCAAGTTATACGCACAAGAATATTATATGTCATAAGTCATAGGGAATAGTTTTAGTATTAAAATTATATCGAAAGTCATAGGCAAGTTATACGCACATGAATATTATATGTCATATAAGTCATAGGGAATTATTTTAGTACTACGTACTTATATATCAATAGTCATAGGCAAGTGATACGCACATGAATATTATATTTCATAAGTCATAGGGAATTGCTTTAGTATTTCAAATTATATCGACAGTCATAGGCAAGTTCGTGTATTTTCATACGTCGTTGCAAAAGAACTCGCCACAATCCCCGCATTCGACCATGGCGACCTCGACGTCTGTGTATCGATCGATATATTAGTAAATATATATATATATATAATATATATATATCCACCGCAGTCATTGCAGCGGGGTTTGGGTAGCAAGTCCAGCAAGTCTTGTGGCATGCGATGTCGAATCTCGCCCGTGTCTTGGTGCTACAATCATTCATTCACAAGTCATCACTTGCAATCCATAACGATGTCGAGTCGACATCTCTTGACACTTACAAAGTACACTTTGGCGCCAGTGCCTTCGGCGTTGGGCACTTCCTTCCACCGTCGTTTCCGCGCGTCCACAGCCTCGCGGTACCGCTGCCGCCCTTTTTGGCCGCGCCATCCCGCTTGAATGACCGTTGCCAAGTGGTTTTCCAGCTTGGTTTGAAGCACAAGACGCTATTCCATGATGATGAGGAGAAGGATGCTTCCCTCTGTTTTCATTCCAAGCATGCCAGTAGGACTATGTACCTGAATGGCGGCTTGTTGAGCTTGCGCTGCCGCCGCCCGTCCCAGCCGACCCCGCCATCGAGTTTGCAGTTTGGTCGCGGCATTCGCTCGTCGTTGGTACTGCTCGTCCTTGAGCACCCGTAGCATGTGCTTCGCCATGTGTCCTGCCATGTCGATTTCACAAGATGGCGTCATTATCCATGTCCTGTGACAGTACCTTGTTTACGCCGCCATGCCGCTTGGAGCCGCAAGGCGGCGTCGGTTCGCAGCTGAAACTCGCGGCCAATTTTCATCAACTGGTACGACAGCATGTCTTGGCGTCGTCGAAATCGGCGCTGGATCTTCGTGGCCGCGCTGCGAGCCGCAGCGTCTTCGTCCAGCCGCCTCTGGTGCAGCCGGTTCTCCCGCCGCCGCCGGATCACCCGCTGCAAGCACATCGCCGCGTGCTCTTTTTTTCGTTCAAACAGCTTCAGCGCTTGGCGCTTCTGCTGGGCCTCCAGCCGCGCCGCGCGACCGCGGTACAATGACTGAAGCTTGTTGGCCGCGGCTTGTTGTTCGGCTTTCTTGGCTTTCAACGCCTTAAGTAGTTGAAGAAATTGAGATGATGCACGCTGGTAAGCTGCTGTTGGTTCTTACGGTCGAGAAGAGCGAGTTGCGGTTGCGCCACCCGTATGCCCGGAACGCTCGCTGCAGCACCGCCGCCGCTATCTGCCGCCGCGCCTCCCACGCTTGCTTGAGTAGCCGCTTGGAATTGAACACGTCGCGTGCTTTCTTGCGTCGCCAAGCCGACTGCACGCGGATCACCATGCGAACGTACCGGTCGCGGTCGCGTTGTTTCCGCAGCCGTTCGGCCAGCGTTCGGGCGACATGGGCTCGATACGATGCCTGGAATGAGGGCGAGGAGGAAGACGAGGGTTGATTCATCAAGTCTTGAATGCGAATGGGATATGGATTATATTCATATGATGGCCCTACTTGAATCCTCGTGGCGGCGTCGTGCTGTCGCCGCCGCAACATGCGCTGGACCGCGGCGTACTGTCGAGCTTGCCGGCCGCGGAACACGCTCTGCATTTTAGACGCGGCCCAGTGGACAAGCGCTTGTTCCCGTCGACGCGCGGCATCCCGGCGCGCCACTTTGGCTCGATACAGACACTTGAAACGTGTGAAACAAAAGCAAATCGTAGAAAAAACAAAGTTGTACCTGGATGCGAATCGCAGCTTTCCAGCACGTGCCATAGTGGTCGAGGAACATCATGTCCATGGCTCGATATTTTGGCACGATGCCTCTCACTTTGCCGTGCTCGCGGAGGTCGCCATACTTCCACGCGGCGCGCAGCGGCTTGAGTGCCATGTACGAAATGGCCGAGTTCTGTGTAGAGTTCGGCGTGTGTGTGTCGAAGTACGAGGCAATGTGACAACGTACCGTCACGTCCAACTCCATGAGGTTTATGCACCGATCAGCCAGCCAGGACACGCCGATGATCGTAATCGAATGCAGCCCCGCGAGCCACAAGTGCTGAAGTTCGGTCAAGTGGTCGCATATCGCGAGAAGTGCCATGTCGTCGAGGCGGTGGCAGCCTACGACAACGTTGTCGTGACTTGGAACTGAGAGGTACCTCGACGACAACGACAGTACCTGCCAAGTCCAACGTGCGGATGTAGATGCAGCCCTTGCACAGCTGCTGGATGCCAGCGGTGGTGACCTTTTCACACTCTCGAAGCCGCAGCGACTGCAGTAGGGGCATGCCGCCATCCGAGCCGCCTATGGCGACCAACGCGGTGTCGTCAACGAGGCGGCAATGTGATAAATCCAACAGGGTGAGTTTGTGGCACTGGCGGCTCACGTCGCGAACGCCCGTGCTGGAAACACTACAGCAACCAAACAGAATCAACGTGCGGAGATCGTGGAACCCGCGGCCGATTTGCTTGCACGCGGCCTACAATACCGAGATCCTGCCACATTCAGCCAATTTCGGTTCCTTTTGTGTGGCCAGTGTCTTACGTACGTCGTCAACACGAATGCACTTGGTTAAATCCAAGTGTTGCAGGCGCTTGCAACCGTGGCTGAGTGCCGCCAGCCCTTGCGCATTCTCGCGGCCAAGGCTCAAGCCGTCCGAAATGAGAATCGTACTGCGTAGTCCAAGGGTGTGCAGGTCCCGGCAGTGCACTGAGAGGTAACGGAGCCCAATGTCCGACATCCGAGGACACCCGCTGATGTCGAGAAGCCCGAGCCGGATGCAACCGTCGGCCACCGCTCGAAGTGACAAGTCTGTCAACTTGACGCAATGAGACACGTTGACGTGGGCTAGCGCAGGACACCCCATCGCGAGCCAGCTCAGCCCTGCGTCCGTGAGGTAGTCGCAACCTGACACGTTGACATGCTATTCCCATGTATACAATATTAGGATGCATAGAGAGGGTTCTGGGGTACCGTACGTACTTGAAGGATTTTGCAGCGTTCTGACAGCGGCAACAACGCCATGTCGGTGAGTTTGTACTGAAAGTCGCTGCGACTGAGGTCAATGTGAAGCAAATCGGGGCATCCGTTGGACAAGGACAGAATACCCGTGTCTGAAATCTACATTCGAGTTTGCATTACCCAGGCATCAGTAGCAATAGTCAACCCGTCCGACCTCTTTGCAGCCTTGCGCGTAAAAGAGCTGCAGGTTGTGGCACGTGGAAGCTAGTGTCCGCGGCACTAAGTCAGTCGCCTACCATCAAACAACGTTGACAGCATAGTTTCAAGAGCAAACTTGTAGTTTTTCGTACATGACAACAATGTGAAATGTCATAATGCGTGAGCAAGGGGCAGCCGTGCGCGACCTTGAGCAGTGCAAACTCGGGAATGTGCTTGCATCCGCGGACAGAAAACGCTGCTCCATGTATTCATTATGTCCGTAGATTGTTCATGAGATGGAGTGAATAAATACTACCGTGGAGAAGGGGACATGACTCTCCAATGGCGCAGACGCCCATGCCACCCAAATGCACCATGTAGCTCAAGTCAATTTCGCGAAGGTGTTTGCAATTCGCCGCCACCCATCGCACCAAGTCGTCTGTTAGCTACACATGACAATCTGGTGAAGTCCACGTTACGTTTTTGTCGTACTTGTACCTTGGTTGTGCGGCTGAGGTTGAGCGCATGTAGCCGAATGGATAATGCGGCTATGGCGTGGCGAACCCCCCCGTCCGAGACCTACGGAGATTTTGTGTCAATTTGAGCAATGTCTGTTCCTTTCAAACTCACGAGCTCCGCGCCTTGGAGGTTCAGAGTCACAGAGGTCGGTGGCTGCTTTGGTGGTACAGTTGGCGACGTCTTCCGCAAGTCTACCGGTACAGCGTTGGGATGACTTGTACCCTAAGCCCTTCTCTTACCCGTGAGCAACGTCATGATGGCATTTGGGGTAATGTCGTCGGCAGTTTGATTCGACGACGGCCATCCGATTTGAGTTTGTACCGTGGCCAGTTTGGCAAGGCACGAGTCGTGCACAACAAGGGTCCATCTCTACGTTTGGACGACTCCCCAACTTTGTGCACATGTGTCGTCCTCGTACCGAAAGATTCAGGTCATCGCCGGCCATCAACTCTGTCGGCAATTCGTCGTAGGCCAAATCCAATGGCGACAGCAGTCGCTCCTGGTCTGACGTGAGTTTTCTACGTGACCAAATATGAACAAGCCATCCCCAATCCCGACGCTGCCACGTACGACGTCGACCGTTTTGCGCGCAACTTAATCGGGGACAGCGCTTCGTCCACTGGCTCGTCAATCGAATTCAATCGGATGCCACCATGGGACCTTCGCTTGCGGCTACAAAATCATATACGTGGCCACGTGAGCTGACCGATCAATATTGGGGTAGATAAGGGCAGCAAGATGTACCCGGCACTTCGAACCATGTTGGCCGTGGCGACATCCCAGGGGAATAGAATCGGTTACACCTCGAAACCGCCACGGTTACTGCATACAGTATCATCATGCTCGACACAAACAAAAGTCATAGGTGGATGAGGCGAACCATGATGACCACGCAACACGACAACAACGGCATCAATAGGTATTACTATGCGCAATGACCAACACTTCGGACGAATGGTGTCGATTGTTAAGATAGATCAGCGGCGGGGGGGGTTGGACTGGCATCATGGAGATGGAATTGCCAAGTAAAAAGCTGCTCTGTGAAGGTCCAAAAATCAGTATATGTGCTTTACAGTATTTAGTGTATGAATCAAGGACTTTGGTGGGTTAATAGTGTGAGTCTCGTTCTTGGTTGTGATTGGTTGTTAGACTTAGTACCCGAAAATAATAGTAACTGTTACTATTAATATTGTGCTTTTCACCTTTTTTGGCTGATCCAGGACTAAAACCATGCATTAATAAAAATTCGTCGTAAAATTACGCCATCCATCCATGGTTTTACGGATGCAAGTGAAGTTATTTTACGGTTCAGCGTTGAATTCTTACTATTCGTGATGCTTTGATTGGATAAGAATTGGTGGAGGTGCTCGGTTTCATTTGCCCATTTCAAATGGGCAAACAAGTTGTTTTACAATGATCAGCATCGACAGCGTTGGAGATGTGTTGTGCTTGTCCAAGTATACGGCATTGACGTTGACATCGTTCGCGTCCTACTCGGGCTGTCACGGCGTAGCGTAACCAGATTCAACACGATGTTTACATCTACTGGTAACGTGACCCAGGTGAAGACGCGCTCGACAGGGTCACGCTGGCCGGCAGAGGTCAATGCCTGGGTGAACGAGTACGCAACAGTTCACCCTTGTTTCTACATCGAAGAGCTTAAAGACGCTCTGCGACACCAATTCCCGACGCTCAAGAATGTATCTGCGGCAACGATATGTAGAGCACTCATGCATGACTTAGGTTTGACGCGAAAAGGTATTAAATGTTCGAATATATTTCCAGTATTTATTCGTTGTATATTAGTCTTAGAACGACGAGCGCGTGAGGCTGCAGATTTCGAGTTGCGTGATTACTATCGGCGACTGAGCCCGTACTACTCGTACCCCGACCAGCTCGTGTTTGTCGACGAGACTTCCAAGGACGGACGCGATTCGATTCGCAAGTACGCTTGGTCGAAGCGCAACAAAAAGGCAATTGTAAAGTTTCCATTTTCTCGTGACCAGCGGGTGTCAGCGCTTGCGGCATTTACGACCTCCGGATTTTTAGCGTGGGATTATGTGGACGGTATAATATTTGCCTATTTTTGTCCTTTTTGTTATATATTTATTTGCATAATTTAGGAACATTTGATCGTGCTACGTTTCATGACGTCATGGTCAAAAATATTATGCCGTATTTGAACCCGTGGCCGTTGCCGCGTTCAATTTTGGTTTTGGACAACGCAAAAATCCACATGTACAAGGAGCTCCAAGAAGCAGTTCATAGTCGTGGAGCATTGCTATTTTTTCTGCCACCATATTCTCCGCAGCTAAATCCTATTGAGGTGGGATTTAGTTTGCTGAAGCGCTGGATTGACAAGTACTGATTTCCCTCGCTATTGGAAACGCAGAAAACTTGATAATTTTTACAATCCAATATTATCAAAAGTTAGAGTACGTTTGAAATTTTGAAATGTGTGGAGGTTTATGATATCTGCTTGTCTGACACATTGCAAGATGAAGAAACCTAAGTCAAGGATGACTTTGGATGACAAGCATGCATTATACACGAAGCATATGGGCGATCCTGCAACTACGTATTCCGATTTGGCAACCTGGGCAGCTAGTGCCTTTGGCCTCGTGTCAACGCCGACCAAATCCGCAATTTGCAAAGCCATCAAACGACACACCACGAAAAGCGAGCGCGCTGACAGCCATGCTTGAACACAAGAGCGTCAAGTTTCCCGGCCAGACGTTGAGCAAAAAGTCGTTGCTTGGGTCCTCCGCTGCGAAGAGCTGGGTGTATGCATCACGGGCAAGCTGATTCGCAAGCCATGGCCTTCAGCAGCGAGTCCGGCGTGTCGACCAATCTAAAGTTCTCAAAAGGTTGGCTCCATAAGTTGCAAAGGAAACACGGTTTTACCAGCAAGGTCCAGCACGGCGAGGCGGGTTCGACTCCTCAAGCTGTCGTAGACACTGGCCGTGCTCAGATGCTAGACATCACTGCTGGTTACTCACCTGTCAATGTCTTCAACATGGACGAGACCTCGTTCTTTTACTGCTTATCACCCCACCGCTCCATCACGCGCAACCGAGTGCCAGGCACGAAGAAGTCGAAAAAGCGGATCACGCTAGCCCTGACGACCAACGCCACGGGAACGGACATGATCGACCCGCTTTTCATTGGGACCGCAGCCAAGCCACGATGCTTCAGCGGCGCTACGGGAGCTGACTTGGGCTTTGATTACCAATCCAGCAAGAAAGCATGGATGAATAGGGTCATATTCAACAAGTACCTGACGGCGTTGGACGAGAAGATGGTCGAACAAGACCGCAAAATTCTGATGCTTGTTGACAATGCCCCGCCGCACCTGCTTCTTGATGGCACTAGCCTAGCAAACATCAACCTCCACATGTTGCCTCCGAACACGACCGCGTACCTGCAGCCACAAGACGCCGGGATCATTGCCTCGTTCAAGGCGAAAGTGAAGCAACGGCAGCTTCAGAACGCGCTGGAACAGATCAATTCTGTTATGAACGGTCGTCAAGATCGGTTGTATGAGGTACCTCTTGTGGAAGCAATGGGCTGGGCAAAAGAGGCGTGGCGGTCGGTGTCGTCGTCGACGATCACAAACTGCTGGGCTCGTACTTGTATTCTCGACGACGAACTTGCTGTGTTCGGTCATCGGTTGTCGAGTTTGGAGATAGGCAGCCCTGTAGACGATAAATTGGTTGTGAAGCACTGTTTCAACAATTTATACCTACATAATTTCATAAATCGTATAAAATGTTCGAAGTCCAGCGTTTCCAATAGCGAGGGAAATCAGTATCCCATGGCATTTCGATTCAATATCCGTGCTGTACTAGACGTGGCGTTTGTAGAATGCACAAAAAAAGTGAGCGCATAGGATACAATTTGTATCGCCATTGCGGTAATGATTCTACAGCGCTAGACCAAGAAACTTTTCTAATGTAAATTCGTTCGAATTGTTTTGCAAATTGCTTGACATTACTAGAGATTAATGTGATCAATGTCATCCATGTTGACACTTGGACCGACAACTTCCCCCACAAATGGTTCGCGATAGGATGGCGTCAGGTCAAATGGAGGAATTCCTAGAATGCTCCGAAGGTCTTCGACCAACAGAAAACAATCCACTGGGGCGCTGGCCATAGTGCCAAAACGAACACGAACCCTACGGTACTTTTCCGTGGTCTGGGAATTCATTTCGTGCCGAGCAGCCATAACATCAATGTGACCGAGTTGTTGCATCGTCGCATTTGTCGGGATTTTGACGGGGGCGGACGGCGGCAAACGAGCCGTCACGACAGTAGCGTAGTCGGTTTGGAGCGGGCCAATGTAGCGGGCTAATGTAAAATTGTTCGAAAGCGGGCTAATGTAAAATTGTTCGAATTGTTTTGCAAATTGATTGACATTACTAGAGATTAATGTGATCAATGTCATCCATGTTGACACTTGGACCGACAACTTCCCCCACAAATGGTTCGCGATAGGATGGCGTCAGGTCAAATGGAGGAATTCCTAGAATGCTCCGAAGGTCTTCGACCAACAGAAAACAATCCACTGGGGCGCTGGCCATAGTGCCAAAACGAACACGAACCCTACGGTACGTTTCCGTGGTCTGGGAATTCATTTCGTGCCGGCGTTCGTCGGCATGACGAGCAGCCATAACATCAATGTGACCGAGTTGTTGCATCGTCGTATTTGTCGGGATTTCGACGGGGGCGGACGGCGGCAAATGAGCCGTCACGAGAGTAGCGTACTCGGTTTGGAGCGGGCCAAGGGCCATGCTCTGGTCCTCAATGTACCCTGCAACGCGAGCTGCCGCAGTCACGAGGTTGTTCGAGGTTGCACGTCTTATCGCCGTGCTCATGTCTTTTCCTATTTCGTAAATTACAATATGTCTTTTTCTATTTCGTAAATTACAATATGTGAATAATGTCGACAAAAGTTTGATCTATTCATATCATTCGAGCTTTTTACCGGCGTAAATGAAGAGTTGCAATGTGAACGATGCCTGGGCATTGCGTACTTTGCTAGCGTTATCCCAAACTTGTCGAAGAACATCGGTGTAGTTTACCAGTGTGATTTTGGTGTACTTATCCTGGGTCGTGTTGGCTGCAACCTTTACATACACTTCCGTTGGAACCTGTGAGTCCCACAGGAGCTTGGCATTCGATGCGTCGGCGTGGTAGTCGGCAATCGCAGCGGAGACGTTGTCAACGACCAGGGCAGACACAACACCAAACGTCGTGTCGCTGGCCACGGTGAGTTCGGTTGGCTTGCCAACGCTCGTTCTACTCTTGCCCAAGGGTTTACCTACCTTGGTAGTGATGTGGCACCGAAAGTTCTCCGGGAACTCGACGGTCAAGCGTTCGCGCTGCATGCTGGTGTCGACCACTTTGTCAGTGAGATGCTCCAGTGAGTAACGACCGGGCTATATTTAGGTCGAGTGCCAGACCTACGGTTTGCGTTGTTTAACGTGTGGTGATATATTTGACATCCATTGATTTGCGTGATAAAACAATGGGCAAATTGGGTGAAAAGCACAATACGTATTAATAGTACTACTGGTACTCGTACTACTTCGTACGTTTACAATCCAACACTGTGCCAACTACAGTACCGGCCGGTACCAATGTGCGACGAGTTGGAACACGTTGCGATCTCCATAAAAACGAGGCGCGATACTTGGTGGTTCTACATGTTTTGGTTTGAGTTTTTTCGTGATAACGCAACTAACGTTAACCTGCTTTTGTAATCGCAGTTTACTGTTACCCCTCTCGCGCAACATAATACTACTACTAGCGTTACTACGTAGTAGTAACACTAAGTACATACATACTTAGTATTACCGGTATTAATGCCTAGTATTTATAATAACGTTACTTGCTGTTAGTGCATAGTATGTGCGCCGCTTGTTCGACCAGCTTTTACACCGTTGCAAGTATGTACCAGGAGACAACGCCATTCAAGTCCAAGATGTGAACAGCGTCGCCAGTTACTGACCCGCCAACGAATGTTCGTGCATCGTTCGTGTACAATCTCATCAACGTACCAACTTGATGTTTGGCTGGAATTCCACTACACTGCCATCTGACCACTAGAAAAGTGTTTATACCCCCCCCCCACATCATTGAGATACCTTTGAGGACAACTTAGACGCAGTATGTGAAACGTCAAAGTGCAGTGGGGGGACCCATCCGTTTTGGTCGACGACCAACACCATCGTCCGAACAGGTGTTTCAGAAATGCTGATTTTCACTGTCGTGGCGTTGCTCGATCGTCATGTGCTGGCGACCACCGGTCATTTTCGACTTTTCGTCCGAGATATATCGACTCCTCACATGGGTCAGTCTATGATGGTGTTACCCACCGAGCCGTTTTCCACCAGTCGCATGCACGTGCTGCAGTACGTCGACGTGGCGGTGTGTGCGACCAACGCAAGTGACCACGGGTACAAGAAGCACATCAATTACATGGTGCAAGTCAATGAAGTGGGCAAGGGCCACTGGGTCGTGCCTCGTCGATACACCCAATTCCGCATGCTGTGGCGCAGCGTGCAAACCATTGCCCACGCTTCCAAGGTCAAGCCCGCCCCAGCGAACGCGGCCCATGTAGGTCAACGCACCAACCTCGCCGACTTTGACTTTCCAAAGAAGACGCTCAAAGTTCTCTTTGTGGGCACAAACTCGATGGCCGCGTCGGTCATACAAGCGCGTGTGGGTCGATTCCACACGTACTTGTCGGCTTTGGTTCGATTTCTCCTCGACTTTCAGTGGGGCGAAGACCGACGCCACCAGAACGCCATTACGTCCCGCGACGCCACCAAACTGTGCTGGCTGGTCGCCAACTTTCTTGGGGTCCCCAAGGATTTCCGCACCTCCAACACTGACTACCTGCACAGTCATCCCCTATGTACAAACTCCCCCGCTGCCCCCTGCCACAAGTTTCCATTGGTCCATCAACCTCCACCAATACAGCCCAGACACTCGATGTTCAAACCCAAGGCATCATCCCAAGCAATGACATGGAGCCGCGCCTCGTCCGACATGACCGATGCTGCCAACCTCGCTTTGAGCCCTGCCAACGAGCCGTTTCGCAAGCAGAAGAGCAAGAGCGATCCACATCCCCATCGACCGAGCGTGTGGATGGAGTCCATGCGCAGTGACGGCAGTGCGCACTCGGACATTTTCAGCATGCCAATGTTGGGCGATGCACCGGATTCGCCTCGAGACACCATCATATTGGGCGAATAGGTCAACTAGTTAACGCTTGGCCTTCCCCCAAGTATTTATTTAACGTTACAAACCTAACACTTCCAAGTAATATTATTGACTTCGACAGTTCTACTTTATTTGAGTTTTGCTTCATAATCGAATTATCAGTTTAGACGATGAAATTCCCAAGTAAATTTGTTCCTTTCTAAGCATTTGTACGCACATTTTGATAACCAATTTAGGATAACCATTTTATCTTTAAGTATGTATATGTCGAAGTATTGAAATTCTGTGTTTAGGGTAAGCAGTTACAACAGGTTTCATATAATCTATAGAAGGGTATTGTTTTATAGAGTTATATTTCTGTTAAAATTACCGAACAGTTTTGAGCTGACAGTGAAGTAGTAAAAGGCCAATGGAAAGTCCTCAGCCCCTAGTGTGTCTATAAGAGCTAGTACGATCGAGCTGCTTGGTATGCTGCCAATTCATTTGAGGTTCGCTACTTTGGTCATTCCCTGCATCCTCTTATATTCGTGTTCCAATACTGTTCAGTTGTGGGGCCAGTGCACCTCGAAGCCAGTGCACCTCGAAGGGTACACATTGAAACGTACAGTATTCCACACTGGCATCATATACACCAGATCATCATACAGTATCCTACATACAAATGTTTCGTACGATGACAGGAGAACTGTATCGCTTAGGCTAGTCAGCTACACAACAACAGTACCACCAGAAGTGGCAATGTTCCGAGTGATGACGGCAAGATGGCTTTTGACGCCACCGTTGGGGGACGGTTGATGGGAGACGGCGATGGGATGGTGTTTTCGCATACTTTGGCGAGTGTATACGCCGGAGTGCCGCCGACGGTACACGACAGCCCCGCGAAGTACCGGACAGCTTGGACGCACGGATCCAGCATGCAGAGCGGGGCCCAGTCGGCAGGCCCGGCGGGGGGGGATTTGAGGTTGGCGGCCACGAGGCACTGCCGGAGCTGGTCTGGATACGCCAGCGGGGTGTCGTCTAAAGCGCACTCGGTGGTGGAATTCGTGAGGACGGACGGGGGGTTCGTTGGGGGGCGAGTGGTCAGACCAACATCACAATACCGGGCGATGGTGGAGGCAGGGGATCCATTGATGGAGCAGTTTAGCGGCGTGAATAGCTTGGTGTATTGGACGCAGATGTCGTACTTACAAAAGATAGAGGCTGTGGTGTTGGTCACGCTGTTTACACCAGACAGGAGTTGGCACTGCTTGAGGTGCGGGGCAAATGCCGAAGTGTCGGATGGCGTGCAAGCGGACGAATTGGTGGCGTTGGGACGGCACAAGCTACCGATGACTGTAACTGGCTCGTTGTTGATAGTGCAGTTCATGGATCCCATAGCTGCGATCATGTTGCGGCACGGGTTGAACACGCAGGACCGTTGAATCTCTTCGAGGGTAGCATTGGTCAATGACAGCTTGGACTCGGCGATACATGCGTTAACGTCCGTCGCGAGTGGAAGCACGTCGGCCGATTCGCATTCGCGGCCACTGACGACTGCAAAGCCTAAGGCGGCGACAGCACCCGCGATCCGCATCAATATGCAGTGCGTCCAGCACAGGCAACTGTTGATTGAATACTACTGGAGTATTTTGACAAGCATGTTTATCCCACAGGTGGCGGATTTCAGTGCACGAAATGTTAACGATTCAGTTTCGCGAGATTACTATCCAATGATAGTTCCTAAATTGTGCTTTGCAAGAAATATTTTTTATCTACGACGCCTTGCATAGTGTACTACCAGTACTAGTAGTATTAATATCAATAGTACTACGTAGTAGATGTAATCGTTCGAGCAGTTTCGGCCCGGTTTCACACTCTTTGGCATGGCGGCGGCTTATTACGTCCACGAGACCAGTGGCGGTCGCGAGGGTCCATTTACGCTCCCGGAGCTGCAAGCTGCCTTCGCTGCTGGCCGAGTCCACAGCACGACGCTGCTGTCGAGCGACGACGACCCGGCTGAGCATGTGCTGGTGGACCGGCCGTCGCTGCATGCGAAAATGCCCATGCACGGACAAGCCATATGGGCCACTCCACTCGGTCCCGCGCGCACGAGTCCGTCCAAGTTGATGCCGCGACCGCCGCCTCCACTGGCCAAACGTGGCACTTCGATCGAGTCAAGCAACGAAGCGAGCAACTCCAAGTGTCACGCGACAAGCCTAGGCATTCTAGGATACTCACCGCCAGAGCCAAACCAGACAAGTCATGCGGAAAACACGTCGAACCAAGAGCTCGTGGTGCGTGACTACAGCCCCAATTCTTGCTACAGTAGCTTGCATTGAAACATCACATGCGACTAGGAGAACGACGGTGCCTTAGCGTGGTGGGCAAATCCAATGGATGGCTATACACTTGTGCGAATTGTCGAAACCCAGCCTCCGAATCTCGTCGTGCGGCCCCTTTACGAACCAGCAGCGACGTCGTCGTGCGTTGTGGTGGCAGCCGCCGCAGTGGTCCAGCTTGCGTCGCTGCCACCATCGTCGTCGTCGGTCGACAACCTCGTGCACTTGGGCTCTTCGGAGGAGGCTGGGGCGTTGCATTGCCTTAAGCGGCGCTTTCTCCGCCACCATATTTACACCAACGTGGGCAAGTTGCTCGTGTCCATGAATCCGTTTCAGAAACTTGCTGCCCCAGAGGTACTGGACGAGTACCAACTGGTCGTCAAATCCTCCAACATGATGTTGTAGACCCTGCTTCAGCAGTACACGCAACCCACCCACGTCGAGATGCCGCCGCATGTGTACCAAGTAGCGGCGGCGGCATTCGAAGCTGCTTTGAGATGTGCGACATCGCAGTCAATAGTCATCTCTGGCGAGAGTGGGTCGGGCAAGTCTGAAGTCACGAGACTGTGCATGCAGTACTTTTCCAGGGTTGGTCCATGCATTCAAACATTTCAAACGACGTTCGATGTAAACGCACTGTGTTGTGTAGGTGACTGGCCACGACGGCATCAATTTGGAGGGCATGTTACTCGCGTGTAGTCCCATCTTGGACGCGTTCGGCAACGCCACTACCATGCACAATGCAAATTCCTCACGATTTGGTAAGGACCTGGAGCGGTGAGTCGTGTTGATTGGATGATACGTGGATAGGTAAACTGGTCAAGTTGCAGCTGAATGCATCTGGAAAGATCGATGGCTGTACCGTGACGTCGTACTTGCTGGAGAAGTCGCGACTAACTCGGGTGGAAGGTCGCGAGCGCAACTACCACATCTTCTACCAACTGTGCGCAAATATGGAACACAGCACCGCGGCAGGCGAGTTTGCCTTTCTTGGGCAAGTTGGCGCTACACAAGAAGACAAGGCCGCGTTCGGGGTGACCATGGCAGCGTTGGATGCGCTGGGGTTCACACCTGCTGAAAAGGAAGGCGTTGTGGCCATCTGCAAAGGCATCTTATACCTCGGCAATGTGCACTTCCACACCAACGAGTTGTTGCCCCAGAAGGCGTACGACCAAGTCACATTTCCCTTGTGATGTACACTGGGCTTTCTTAAGGACAACATTATTAGACTGCAACAAGCTGCCGCAGTACTGCAATGCCTTCCACAAACCCTCGCCACGAGGCTAAGTGTCCGACGGCTCAAAGTCCGCGGCGAGACGATGGACATGCCACTGGACAAGGAGCACGCGTCGGACGCCCGAGACGCCTTGGTCAAAGTATGCAAAATCTTAGGGCGACTTTACAGAAATCGTCTGACACTGGTGATGTGGTTGGTGGTAGGCCCTGTACAGCCGACTATTTCACTGGTTATTACAGCGCATCAATGCCACCATGATGAAGCATGCCACGTCACCGCGGAGCCACATTTTGCTCGTCGACATTTTTGGGTTTGAATCGTTCGACCGCAACGGATTCGAACAATTGTGCATCAACTTCGCCAACGAAAAACTGCAGCAGGTACGATAACTGACCGACTTTTGCTGTCTAAGGGAATATAACATGGGGTTTCATTCCATCAGCTGTTCCACACGGTGGTGTTTGACGACGCCTTGGACCGATATCGACGTGAAGGACTGGACGTTCCGAAGTTTGAGCTCCCGTACAAACAACTAGAGGTCGAACGGTTGCAAACGATTGTTTTATCTGTATATGTTAACGGTAACGAATCAGGTGCTCGAGGTATTGGACAGCAAGCCCAAGGGTATCTTCACGTTGCTAGACGACGAAGTGTCCATTCCAAAGGTAGTTAGTTTCTTGTAGTAATACCGACTAACGATGGTGTGTGGTTGTAGTCATCCGAGTATTCGCTGCACTCGAAGCTTGTCACAGCGCACGGCAAGGCGTCGACCGTGTTCAAGGCCGGAAAGTCCACATTGACGTTTACTTTGGTTCACTACGCCCTGCCAGTCACGTACGACTGTGCCGACTTGCTGGCGAAAAATAAGGTTTGAGACGTTTCAATGCCTGATTCATTCAATGACTTGCAATGTAGGATCACGTGGCAGACGACATCTTGGAGTTCTGCCATCAGGAATGCATGTCCTTGCTTGGAGAAATGGCGCCCCCTAGTCCCCCCACCACGAGGGGCGACGCCACCATCAGCGCAACCTTTCGACGGCAACTGAAGGAGCTGTTGGCACGACTCAAGGACACGTCGATTCACTTTATCCGGTGCATCAAACCCAACCACGATCAAGTACTCTTTGGAACGATCGAACTACGATGGGATGTTGAACTGGTCGTAGGTTCGTGACGTGTTCGACGGACCGTACGTCCTGGACCAGCTGCGTCAAATGGGGATCTTACAAGCATTGGCGCTGCACCACGATGGCCTGCACCCGTTCCAAGAGTCCCACGAGTTGTTTTACCATTCATATCGTGTAATAGCCCCCCCTACCGAATCAACGACAGGTGACACACCACAAGTGATTCCGATGGCAGAGCGATGCCGCGACCTCATTCAGCACTTTCCCCACCCCGGGGGGTTCGCTGTGGGGATAACGAGTGTATTTAGCTCGTTGGAGATGCACCAGTGGCTCCGTCGCCAGAGGATCGCCGTGGAAGGTGCAGCAGTGACGATCCTTCAGGGGGTGTGGCGGCGAGCAGTGTGGCGACTTGCATGTCGACACGTTGGCCAGAGCATGGCTTTGCTCCATGACGTGGCATCCCTGGATGATGCCACCTTGTCACAGCACGTGCAACATGCCACCGACTTGGTGAAACGATTCCCGACTTGTTACTTGTCTCGCCGTCTACTGCTTCAATGCCACGAGGGCCAAATGCACTTGGAACGGCACCGCCGTCAACACGATTTACTCCTTCGCATCCAGCAGCCCCGGCACGATTTAGGTACCCCATATCCCAACAAGCATGCAAGACAAGCACCAATCGTCGGGTGCTGCGTAGAGGCGATGGAAGCGGACTTGGCATTGTGTGCAAAATGGCGACTGGAGGCTGACCCTCATGTCATCGCCTTCACGGCCGCGTATCATCGCCTGCAGACTGAGCGGCAGGCGGTGGTTCAAGTGACCCTCATGCTTCGGTCCAAGGTCATCCACGTCGCCACGGTGGAGAAGGCGCTTCGATCGCCCATGATATCGGCACAGGTGGCGGAACGAGCTCGGGCGGCGTTGCAGGTAGGACAGTTCAACTTGGACTTCTTTTTCGTCTGACCATGTTGTTGCTTGTAAAGGAAACGGCCACCGAGTCGACAGACGTTCTCGCGCTGGCGGATGCGATTGCGAACTCTGCCGTCACTGTATCGACATTGCAGTCGAACTTTGTCACATGGACAAGCACCCCTGTGGACGACCTTGTCACAGCATTGCAGACAAAACGCATGTGGAGCACATCGTTGCATGCGACGTTGCAACTGTGCCACAACTTGGGCAAACTTCGGGCAACTTTACGGGTTGAATCTTTACACACGCACATACCACCAGCTGCGATCGATTCCCTGGAATTAACTTTATGGTCCTGTAGATCATGGCGCAGCACACTGCCATGGAAGGCCTTGCGACTTTGAAAACGTGCATCGCAGTGGCTGTGCCAACCGATGCCGATACCAGCATCACTTCCACGTGGCACAACGAGGTGGCACTGGCTCGGCACATTGTCGACGAGTATGACCGTATGCACAAGCTGCTGGCCAAAGCGTGGCTGTGCAAAGTGCCCCAAGAAGGGGTCTTCTTCGACCTCTGCGACCAAATGGCCGAGGTCTCGTTGAAATTTGGAATCTCGTTCGACCCCACTCTTGTGCGCGAAGCACAGTCTATGCTCGAGGCCATCCGCCAGGAAAAGCTGTTTGTGAGCGAAGTCGAGAGCTTGATCGCGGTAATAGCCTCCAAAATCGTAGCCCACATTATCGTATGTGTTGAGCGATTGGTTCAAATGTCGTGTAGGTTTGTCCAGACTTTGCGGCGAAGTCGCACATCCACATTGACCGCCTAACACACTTGGGCAATGTGTTTGAGTTGGCGCCACTGTACGACAAGACCGAGATCGCGGCCAACGTGTGCTTGCTGTTAAGCCAGTTGCGTCGGGCGGCTAAAGTAAATGCCGACTATAAAACGCAAGAGTGTTGGCTCGATATGATTGTCCTTGAGCATCATTCCTTGTGTTTGTTTGTGGGTAGGACTTGTTTGAGTGCACGTCGTTGGGGACTGTCGACGCGGCGTGGAGTAAAGTGCAGGGCATTCTCAGCGCGGGTCATCGCCAGGTTCGACTTGCTCCGTTGATGGTCCGGCACGAGTGCACTTCATCGCATATGTCTATCTAGTTCGACCTGCTCGCGTCCGACAAGTGGTTTCGAACGATGTCGCATGCGTTGGAAATGGAGCAGCAAGCCGCCACGGACCTCGTCGACTTTAAGCGGATGTCTGTTCGAGTAGCCAAGCAGCTGCAGCTTGCACTTGCGTCCAAATCTTACGAGGCGCTGGTCAAAGGACTGGGCCAAGTGGATCGTCACCACCTACATCGAGACTACACGTTGCGGGACCTCGTACTTCGCGCCAAGGATGCCGTCCAAGCTTCCAAGAACATTCGCCACGAGCTGCGTCACGTAGGGTTTCGTTTACTCTTATCATCATTTCACAGTTCTTGTTAGGCGATTGATCTCAAGTCCCCGGATGTCCTCGAACATGCCCTTTCCAAGGCGATGAGGTAGGTACCCATGAGCTTCCATTTCTTCACTCTATGTACACCATCGACTTATTGCATTGTTAGCATGCAAGTGCATTCGCGCCTTGTGAAGCGCGCGGCGCGGCTATTGAAGAGCTTGAAGCAGTTGGAGCTCGAGTTTGCCCTATGTCAGTTTGACATTGACACTGCCCGACTTGCAGAGATTGCTCGGCGGGGTGCGAAGCTCCATCTTCCGTCGCCCGCCCTAACCAGGGTTGAAGGCCTGCTTCAGATGTCGCGCGACAAGTTTCTACAGGAACAGCTAAAGGTTTACAATTCAAGAATGAATCCAAGTTGAATCGTCGTTCGTGCGTAGTGGGCCATTCACCAAAACGCGCCGGCAGCCGACGTGCTGGGCATCACGTTGGCCCTCAAGCACGAGTTCTTTCAACACTGCGGCGACATATTTGACATGCAGCACTTTCCACGACTTCGCGACCCCACCAAGTGCTTGTTGCTTCCGGCCACCATCTCCTCCGCCGAACGTCCGGCCCTCACCACGTCGCTGACGGACCTCGACGCAGCCGAAACCAAGTGCGCCGTCCAAATATCGAGGTGGATTCACGGCTACGTGGGTGCTCAAGACCAAAATGACCTCTACCCCCTCCGCTATGCCCACAGTTTAGTGCACACGGGTCTGTCCAGCCGTCGCCTCGCAGACGAAATCTACGTGCAACTCGTGCAGCAGCAAGGGCTATCCGCCGCTCATGTTGATGCCTCATGGCGTGCCACCAAGGTATAACGATTGTGATGTATATTTTTACGAGTTGCTTGTGGGGGGCTAGGTATGGGGCTTGCTACAGCTGTGCGTGTCCACGTTCTCGCCGTCAGACAGTTGTTGGAACTACC
Source organism: Aphanomyces astaci (assembly GCF_000520075.1). Classification (NCBI taxonomy): domain Eukaryota; phylum Oomycota; class Saprolegniomycetes; order Saprolegniales; family Verrucalvaceae; genus Aphanomyces; species Aphanomyces astaci. The sequence continues at coordinate 432,748 of NW_009798269.1, read as the reverse complement.
TCGAATACTTCCTTCGGCGCCACGACAAGCTGCCCTTGGTGACACAACTCCACGCCCCCAAGCCCCCCGCCTTGACTTCCCCCAGTCTGGCGACGTTGTACCGATTATTGGCTCCTACGTCCCTTCGGTCGGACGGATGGGCCAAGGTGACGCGGGTGCGGCACCCACGCCGCCGTCGCAAGTGGTAAGGAACCTCATCCGCATATGAAGATCGTGAGTGTGTGTGTGTGTGGATGGTCATCATACTATCCCTACCACAAAACATAGTTTGATCTCGTCGTGGTTAGGCTCGTGTTGGAAGGCACGACGTTGTACATGTTCAAGGACGACTCTGTCAAGCGCGATGCTATTGCGGCCATGGATGTGCTGGACATCGACATTCAAACCCACGCCGAACATGGCACGTATTCGATCGTGTTGCCGTGGCGATGTGGTTCCGACACTTGGACTTTGTATCTCGAGTCCCTGGACGAACACTCGAGATGGCACCACGCCCTCCACGGCGCCAAGGTGGCATATTGGCACAGCGTCATGTCGGGTCGATGACCGACGAATGTGTCGGCAGACTGTGGCTAGATGTACAGGGCGCGATGGTTTGATTAATAACCTGTTGTTGGCTGTATCAACCTCGCAATAATGTCGAATGCTTGTGGATTGAAACAATCGATAGTATATGCAAGTCTCAAAACGGAAAGTCATACAGTATGATCCTCAATGGGACAATTACTCGGATTTCCATCAATCATGGCGCAACTTCTGTAGCCAAATATTCACCGAACTCGCTCGATCTGGTCGAGGCGGCAATGTACTTTTGGCATACGAGGTCTTAGCCAAATCGCAGGGGGGCGGTGCGTTTGCCCATTTGAGGGGATGACGTGGGCGAGGACGGCTCGTGTTGGTTGTTGCACACTGGCATAAGAGCTGTTTGCTGTAGCGACTCGATGTGCTGTTTGAGCTTGACTACCCGGTCCTCTTCGCGGGTGAGATCTCGTCCTGCGGCGCGCAACAGAGCCTGCAGTTCGTCGTTGTCGGCTTGGAGCTGACGCATGGTTTTGTCTTGGGCTGAGAGCTTAGTGTTGGCTTCGTCCAGGCTGGCGGCGAGACGTTGATTTTCGTCCTCGTGAGTTTGATTGCATTTCGACTGTGTATTGCCTTCGTTGGTGGCTACACGCTGATGATGCGAATGGGGGAAGCTGGTGGCTGGAGCAGGTGTAATCGACTTTGCACAAGGTTGCGCCATAAACAACGCGAACTGCTTCGTGAGGTTGCCAACGTCGTCTTGAAGCGTCTTGATCAGGGCCATTTGTGCGTTGCCCAGAGCTTCCAAGCGAAGAACTTGCACCGACGTCATATCTGATGGCCGAGGTGGCCGCGATGGTGCTGACTCTAGGCGGGAACGCTCTGGCTCGCTTTGATTGTCTCCATCGATACTGGGAGTGCTGACTTGTGGTGTCAAGCCTTCGTCGGGGCATTTTTGGATTGGTATGGATCGCCACTCGACAGTGTTGTCTTGGCTAGCAAAAATTGTTGGTCGAGCCGTCCACCGCCGTCGGTTGGATGTGGTGGGTGGTAACGAGGGTGGTGGTGGGCCCTTCTTCGAAGCTGACGGAGGATGAAGGTGGATGCATGGCATGTTCCGCTTGACGCTGCTCGACGTCGCACGCATGTACGACGGGACGAGGCGCGGCGCCGGATCCATCGCGAAATGTATTTTTAAACTTGGGTACACACTTCACATCAAGTAGTTCATTTTTCAGAACAAATCTGTACCGTGAAAACTCACGTAACTTCAACGAGTAACTAGTAGTTAGTCGTGGCAAGAGAATCATCCCTTAATAGTATACGTAGATCACGTCTAACACTTCGATCGCATTTGCATGTAGTAGTTGATCGTCGTGTGCTTTGTGTGTTCCTAGGACTTCTAACTACATTGGGCTACCAAAGTGCACTTTATGGGGATCGAACTCGGGACTAATTGCACGCACCTATATTGGATTTGAATTTTCTATTGTACCGGGCTGAGTGGCTTCAGCTTGTAACCGCAAGTTTCTGGCGGGGTAGGGTTCTTTAAGGGAGAGGTCACTATTGTGAGGGATCTATTCACGGCATGTGGATGGGGGGCCCATTCCAAACCAGGAGTGAACATTGTGGAATATCCGGAAGGAAAGCCACGAGGTTCTTAAAGAGAGGTGCAACGCCTCAGGCTGGTCACAGAGCAGGGAAAAGCTTCCGCTCTTGGTAGTGGAAGGATCACAACCCAGAATGCCGATGGTGTCTCACAATGGAATATGGCGACTTTCGAAGGGAATCTGCAATTCCTTTTTTTGCCCATGGAACATACAGATTGCTTTATCATGACTCGGCGCATGCTTCCGTGGTACAGACGTCGCAGCTCTGAGCAACGCGACGGAAGGCCATGACGCTGGGCAGTCCGCTGTGCCTGTTCCTGTCGTTCGTGATTCTGATCTTTGGCGTAACTGCACGGCAATGTCGTTGACGGCCGGCAACGCCGCAAAACCACGCATGCGCCGCGAATCCATTAAGCTGGCCTTAGCGTGGCGGACATCATAATCACTTGACCGCTACTTGTAGCCGTGATCATCACGAAGTCCACGCCGATTTCATGATATCGCTGTGGAATCGAGCGTCGAGATGACAGCGGAACCGGCAGCTTAGTGGTCCTGTAGTATCCAGTCGTATCCGCACCACCGCAGATATCGTCCCTACTGCACCCCATGATCGAATGAATGGTTGTGAGGAAGGTACAGTAGAAGTTAGCCATTGCCTTGGCTCCCTTCGTCCCTGGTTGATTGCTCCTGTCTAGAGCATCCGCGTGCTAGCTGTTGTCGTTGCCACTGCGAATGCATGGTAATGCCTGCGATCACGTTGTCCTCACCACGACGACGAGTCAGTAAGTTCCGAATTCATTTGCCTACATGTACAGCTATGTGTCCCAATGCTACATCTCCACATACAGGTCCTTGCATGTATTTAGATACCATGACTCACTTCAGCCGAAGCGGCGGATCATTCTTTCTTGGTCACGACCAAGTACGTTTCCATTCCAATGGGTTGCCCTGTGGCCAGCCACGCCGCCGCCAATTCCACGAACTGCATGCCGTCGGAGGTGGAAGGCCTCGTCGTCCACGGGGAACAGCCGGCCCGCCAGCGTCGCATACTTTTCTGCTTCCCATTTCTCAGCAACGGCCAAGTACGGCCACACGCACGTAGACGAGTACCCCGCGGTTCGAAGTTTAGCCCGGAGTGTCGGCAGGTCTCGTCCCAGTGCGTAGTTGGATGTGAACCCCGAAGGGACGCCGAGCTTGTCGTTGGCGGCGGCCAGCAGCCGGAAGAACGCAGTGTGCTCGACCTGGCCCCAGATCACGAACCCAGCGACGCCGCCAGACCCGAGCACGCGATGGGATTCGCGCAACATGGCATCGGGGTCCGGTACCAGCTGCAGCACCAGCATCGAGATGTAGCGGTCGACAGACGCATCAGGAAGCTTTAGATCTTGGGCTAAGTCAGGAATTGATGAGTCATCAACTGCTGTACTTGACATGTGGACCAAGTGTAGATCCAACATGGATGAAGACAAGTCCGATAGAATGTACTTAGTTTCAAGGCCAGACGCTTCCAAGTAACGCAAGGCATCGAGGGAGCCCAAGCCAGCGCTGTTAAATATATATTTACGTGTGGACTTCACATTGGATTTTTTGTCTTGGTTGGTTCCCAGCGGGACCGACGTCCAGCATGTCAAGTCAGTGGACGATCAACGTTGCAACAAGAACGCGGTACAGGGTGTGTCGAGGACAAGGGTTTCCGGGGGCGATGAAGCTGGCCAAGAAGTACTCGGGCCATCTTGTTGGTCGGTGGGTTGCTGCTGACGTTGGCACAATATTTCGACGTGAAAACTCAAGGCAGTGAAAAATCATTTATGTATTTCGTTGTTGGTTGATCAAATCACACGTCCAAGCTACGCTCGTAGTCTTCAATGGACTTGAACAGTTCCGAGAAGTTGCCCTTGCCAAACCCGCCGCAGCCCGCGGCTTGTTCCAAGCGCCCGCCGATCTCTTCCATGCATCCGACTCGTTCGATGATTTCAAAAAAGCACGTGGGGCGGTCGCCCAATGGCTTGGTGAAGATCTGCAGCAAAATGCCTTGGTCGTCCTTGTCAACCAATAGACCGAGCTGCTCGATCTTCTCGTACTGCGCCGCCGTGAACACGTCGCCAATCTTCGCCGGGAGGTTCTTGTAGTACGCGGCGGACGGCTTGGGCATAAAGTCAAACCCGCCCAAGTGCGTACGCTTGCGCATCTCGGCCAGCGTGTGGAAGATGTCGTTGGTCTTGAGCGCCATGTGCTGGAGCCCCGCGCCTTCGTTTTGCTCCAAGAACGTCTGGATCTGCGACTTGCGCTTGGTGCCAAACGTAGGCTCATTCATAGGCAACAAGATCATTTCATTGTTGTTGGCCAGCACCATCGAGTTAAGTCCCGAGTCGACCGTGCCGACATCTTCTGCCGTAAACTCGGCGTACTCGTGCCACCCCGTGAACCCGCAAGCGTACTGCACAGCCTCAATCAAGTTAGGCACGTTCCCCACCGCATGGTCCAGTCGGTCGAGGCCGATGCCCACGTCCGGCCCTTCAACGTCGTGGTAGCCGGGCTGGAACCGGCCCTTGTAGTCGCCCGACACGAAGCGCAACACGACGTCTCCGTACAACTTGACGCTCGAAATGACTTGGGTCGTGTGGGTCGCGGCGTCCTTGATCGTCTTGGGGGGGCACACCCCCACTGCGCCGTGCTTGGTTGAGAGTTCGTACGCCAGCGCCGCATCGTCCACGGAGATGGCCATGGCGCGCACCGCCAACCCGTGCTTGTTGCAGAATTCATGGGCGTAGTCGACGTTGAAGCCGGGGTGGGGAGGGACGTGGCCGCCGTCCTTCTGGTTCTTGCGCGAGTACGGCGCCGTGATGGCGATCTTGAGGTCACCCGACTGGAGGACGTAACTCGCGTACGCGTGGTTGCCCGTGCTCTGGTCCGACTTGGCAACCAGCTTCAAACCCGCCGCCCACCCAAATCGCTTGGATACGTTGGTCGCATCTTGCGTGTAAAACTCGATGTGGTGGAACTTGTGCATGGTGAAGCGGTCCGTCTTGGGGTTGTGCCGCACAAAGTTCTCGTACCCGACCAACTTCATCTTCTTCTTGGGGCTGCTGTCACCCTTGTGAGGACTTGTGGCCGCCGCGCGCTTGGCGGGGGCAGCGCCTTTAGGACTGGCTGCGCTTTTTTTGTTTGGGCTGGCAGGTTTCTTGCTGGGGCTGGCAGCCTTGGGACTCGTGGCTGTCTTTTTCGACGGGCTCACGGGCTTCTTGGTGGTGGTTCCTGGCATGTTGGCAATTGGAAAGTGACACTCGTGAGGATATTCTATTGACAACCCCCGCTCACAACGACGTTTGTCGATGCCAATTCAAGAATGAAACTGCTCCTAAATCAATTTGGGTTCTAAGGATAGAACTGACGCTGCAACGTATAGTGGTGGTGTTTCTTGGCGAAGCTGAACATCGCACTCGATTCCCCAAGACTTGTTTCTCTCAACCTCGTCGCTGAAGCCCCATCTTGGTTGTTCATTCACATCTATCGCTACCAGTACAGTATTTCATGCACAGAAACCCTAGACAACACACCGTCACATAAGATTCAATGAGTCTCCATATTGGCCACCCACGTTTTTTACTGCGCATTCTATCCTTAGAACTACCATAGATCGGGCGGTAGTTCAAGTGTCTGTTCAAGCAGGTATTTGTGACGGTGTTGCTAAACTTATACAGTACTACTACTTGTAGTGCGTAGTGTAGTGTACTCTTAATAGTATGTAGTTAGTGTCCCGCTCGTCGAATAACGTTACCCGCGACTGAAGTATGACGTGGTCAGAATGCAGTGGGCTCAATGGCACCTATGATCATGCTTGTGTGGCCATGGCCAATAAATACCCTTGAGATTGCATCCTGCGAAGTTGCCTGTCATTATCAAAGCATCATGACATTTCAAATCCGTGAGAAAAGACATTTGACCTTGACCTCACGAGTATTTTTTTCGTCATAGAATTAGTTCGAAATGTGATTATACTTTTCGCAAACACTCACAGTACTTTCGCAAACACTCACAGTACACATCATCTAACTGTACCGAACTTGCACGAAGCTCTGACGACGACGACTGTCATAGTATCTCATATCCTGATTGGCAACGTTATGACTACGCCGCCTCTCGACGTGATCACAGACCTGCGGGTCAAGTGGAACGCGTTCTCCGCCGACTACACGGAGGTATTCAACAAGTCCATCTCCATCCAAAGCGCCCGCGAACTCCACCGTCACTTGGACCTTGACACTGCTACGTCCGTGCTCGAAGTCGGCGCCGGCGCTGGCTTGGGCTCCCTCGATGCCTTGCGTTACTTGGAATCGTCTGGCCTTGGAACCAAGTACATTCTATCGGACTTGTCTCCATCCATGTTGGATCTCGCCAAGCAGAACATTTTGGCGTCGAAGTGCACCATCCCCATCGACGTGGTCGAAGCCAACGGTATGAACGTACACTTGGTCCACATGTCAAGTACACTAGTTGATGACTCATCAATTCCCGACTTAGCCCAAGATCTAAAGCTCCCTGATGCGTCTGTTGACCGCTACATCTCGACGCTGGTGCTGCAGCTGGTACCAGACCCCAACGCCATGTTGCGCGAATCCCATCGCGTGCTCGGGTCTGGCGGCGTCGCTGGGTTCGTGATCTGGGGCCAGGTCGAGCACACTGCGTTCTTCCGGCTGCTGGCCGCCGCCAACGACAAGCTCGGCGTCCCTTCGGGGTTCACATCCAACTACGCACTGGGACGAGACCTGCCGACACTCCGGGCTAAACTTCGAACCGCGGGGTTCTCGTCTGCGTGCGTGTGGCTGTACTTGGCCGTTGCTGAGAAATGGGAAGCAGAAAAGTATGCGACGCTGGCGGGCCGGCTGTTCCCCGTGGACGACGAGGCCTTCCACCTCCGACGGCATACAGTTCTCGTGGAATTGGCGGCGGCGTGGCTGGCCACAGGGCAACCCATTGGCATGGAAACGTACTTGGTCGTGGCCAAGAAGTAAAGCAGAAGCGTCGCTGTGTTGGGATTGGGGCGTGTACAATGTGACTTCGACAGAGTGGGGACGTAGCAGCACTACCATAACTAATGACGCTCTTGGCACACCACAGTGGGCTTCTCAAGTCAGCATTCCTACCGTCTATCTACATTTAACTTTGCAAAGTGCCAACTCATATTTCACATGGGTCAGATCGAATTCGTACTAGCCATCTATCTACATATCGAACCATTCGCGATTCGACTAAGAATCCACTGCCGCCAGTTATAAGTGTCGAAACAGTCAACATTTGCAAGTCACAGCATCGTGTTACTTTTTCGCCTTTTTTGCCGCCTTCTTCGGTGGTGGTGCTGGCACCTCTTGTTTTCGCTTCTACAACCACATGAATACTAAGGATAAATAAATATATATATATATGCTCGTACCGGTGCTGGTTTTGTCACTTTCTTGACGAATTTAGCTGTAGGTTTCGCAGTGTCATCGTCGTCGTCGTCCCCTGCAATGTCACTGTCGTCTTCTTCATCATCGTCGCCAATACTTGCATCGTCCCCATCGTCGTCACTGTGGTCCTTGTAGAAGATCGCGTCAATGTCCTCTTCGTCATCCCCGCCGTCGTTGGCCGTTTTTCCCTTGCGCTTTGGCGCGTCGTCATCCGAGTCGTTCCCGTCGTTCTCGTCCTCGGATCCGACCAACTGCCGATTCAGAAACTCAAATTTGTTCGCGTCAAAGTCCTCCTACATAGTTCCACGTGAATGACATGATGCCCTGCAAGGATCGTACGTCGTCCTTGTCGATTTCGGCTTCGTCAAAGAACTTGACGTGTTCCTTCATGCGCACGAACTTGCGACCTTGCATGTGCTTTTCCACCTCGGACGGGATCTTGTTGAGCACAATCCCCGTGACGTTGCAGAAGAGACACTTGGGCTTGCGGCGGTGGGACACAATGTACGGCTCGAACTGCGAAAAGTCGTAGCTGTACCATTCCGTCGCCTTCTTGAACCGCTTCGAGTTCACATGGGCGGTCACGATGTCGGCCCGAGGAGGCATTTCGTGGCCTGTCGCTGTGCACTTGATGCGACTGACCTTGGCGCCGTCCTTGTTCTCCACGGACGTCACCTCCAGAGCGCCATTGCTGGAGTCGATCAGCGCTTGGACTGCCGCGTCGATGCTACTGTCGGTCATTGTTGCGCTTTTGCCAGTTCAATTCCCTGGTTCAATTTGAACGAATGCCAATCGATCCCGTATCCGAATTATTCCGGATAAAAATGGGGATATATAAGAAATACTATTAATAGTAATATTGATAGTATTTATATATATTTATACTACTAGCACTACTAAAGTACAGTAGGTATTAATACTATTAATAGTATTAATATCCGAAGTACTATTAATAGTATGAAATTGTTTTCTATTACTACTAGTACTAAGGTAACGCATCGAAATCCCGAACACTTTTTGCCGAAAATTTGACCTGTCCATTCAAGTTGATGTCCTGGAGAAACTACCGTATTTACCGTACATCTGTAACCCCCAAAATGTTTCCGAAATAGTTACAACTCAATGGTAAAGCTGAAATATATACTACTATTGTTTCCGCGCATTTGAATAACTATGATTGGACAAAATGTTTCGCGCGGTTTCACATTTATTCAAAGTGCACGACATACACGTCACAGGCCAAATGACTGCAGAACCACCACGTAGCCGCTCCAAGACAAGGAAGCGCAAGGTCATATCCTTACGCTTAAAAAGTCAAAGTCATTCAAGCTTACGGGGCTGCACTTGGCCCTGCCAAGACATTCTATGCAATAGACAAGGCCTTCGGCGTGCAGACAGGCCAAGTGTCGCGTTGGGTCAAAGACAAGACCCTCATTGCCTGGCGGGCAACTGTGAACCCTTTGGCGCTTGTGATATGCAATAATACATGTAATTCAACATCAAAGTACATCATTGATTGAATGGATTCATTTTGCATTATCTAAGATCTATTGTACTCCTCAATGTGGTCCATCAGTACAGCTCTTACAAGTCCAAGGCACCTATTCGATCGATTGCGTTTCCAAGCACTGTTATCGACTCTGTAGTCTTCTACAACAATTGCAAATTTGTTCGCATACTTGGCTTTCGTGTTGACCAAACGACGGGGAAGAACGCCCACAGGGCAGAGTTGCTCCGCACCAATAATCTTGTAAACCTTGAGGGTTTCTTCGAGCCCATCAGCATTCAATTGCATGACCTCGCACCAAAACACAACCACATCGTTGACGGCCAAACTGTCACGTCAAACCTCGTGTGCAGGGCAGCTTCGAATCCCTTCGCCGCTCGATAAGCCAACAATGTCGATGGCCTTCAATTCGATCCTGAAGCAAATTGAAATTTGATTTTAACATGGTTTTACTGGTTAAATAATATCCAATCATGGCTGGGTAGTTACAAGTCAATGGTAAAGCTCAAGTTTGCTTAATCAGATCTCACTTTTTTTATCTTGAACAAAGTATTGGAGATTTCCATCGTTACAACTTAAGGGTCAAAAATTGGGGTTACAGATGTACGGTAAATTCGGTAGACTAGTCTGAGAAAATCTGAGGGTACCCAAAGAAAATATAATTCAAGCTCCATTTTAATGTGCCATTTCCAGCACAATTGAATGAGTTTTGCGATTTGGACGAAAATTATTATCACCACTTTCACGCTGAGATGGGAACTTCAAGAGTTCCGAAATCGCGAACACTCAAATGTCTTGTGTTAAGTATGATGCTATAAAAATTTGCAAAATAACAGCGCCAATTTTAATCTGGATGTTTAAATTCAAAACGTCAATGAAAATCATTATATTCGACACCATTTTAATGACAGAATTCAACCACATCATAGTGGATGCAGATAATATATTACAGTTTGGAATTAAATTAGATTGAATTTGATTGTGCCAACATGAGTGGTGAATATAATCATAGCCAATAGAATTTGATCGGCCACCAAGGGAAGTCATTAATTGGTCAAAATTGACACTGTTCGCGATTTTGATGCTGTTCGGGATTCGGTACGTAGAAGTTACTAGTAGTAACGTTACCTTGAAGTACTAAGTAGTATTAATATTACTTTTGCGATTTCCAAAGAATCCCAACGTAAGTACGAACGTCTACCAAGTGATCTTGAAAAGTTCACTCGAAATATATATTTTTTCACCTTAAATTCTCAAATATATATTGCCAAAAGGGAACGTGAAAAGGCTGGAGATCACAAGATGGGATTGCCGAGTTGCACTACTCATCGGCGACCTTGGCAAGAGTGAGTACGGCGAGGCTGTCGCTGTACACACCGGCTTCTATCCGCGCTTGTATCACCGCCGCCGTGTCTTTGAGGATGTCTGAGCTCTCGGCGTTGACGACAACCGGTCCTTTCTTCAGCCCGTCCAACTCTATCAGTTGCCCGAGAGCGTTTTGGACAAACGTGACAAAGTGATGCTTCACGTCGTCCTCGGCGGTGGGGACGGAGGACTGACCCAACGACGCGTACGACGTATGGACTTCCTGGAACTCCGTCATGTTTTCCAAAGTCGTTGCGCGGTCGGCGGGGGATTGGGTCTTGGTGGCGCGGTAGTATTTTTCAAGGATCGAGTTCTCCACCAACGTGATCGAGTCCAAACTGTTCAACACTGAGTGGATACAGGCTATCACGCCACATGCATAATCCAGCTTGGGCGATTGCTTCATGAAGAAGTCCGCCTTGGCCGCTGCTACCGCATCAGTCTCCTTCTTCAGAGACTCGAACGTGACAATCACCGCCACGACGGGTCGAGGGACGAACCCGAGCGAATCGTCGTCCAAGCCGAACACTTCGCCGACAAACCAGTCGGACGGAAGGCCCAGTTGGTAGAGGTATTCGGTGAAGACTTCGGGATTGCTCTCGAGGGGCGGCCAGCTGAATTCGGCGGAGGTCTCGGAGGCCATGTCGCTACTACGTGGAAGAAGATTTGGCTTTGTCATGGAAAGATAGCCCCAAGAACTGAGAATGATGGTCGAAACATCGATAGCCAATCAAAGTCCTTGAATTGTTTAGATAGTCCCCTCATTAGACCCCTAAAACGTGATGGGTTATTTTGAACCTACGTTAAACAGTACTTAGAAATAAATACCGTAATATAACGTGTCGAATCAAAAGCGTTGAATTAAAATAACGCGTTTATAGAGCGGTTTTTCTAGGACCTGATGGTCATTTTGGGGGGTCCCCGCACCCTTTTGCGAGTGTTGCCTTTGCCGCGTCGCCATTCATCTTTGACGGAATCAACACCCATCATCATGAGCAAGTCGTTCCAGGAAGCATCGCATGACTACTTGCTAGCCCGCCAGCGCATGAATGAAAAGGTCAACGTGTGCAAGGATATTGAGGTCAAGATGACCGAGATCTTGCACCAAATCCAAGATGCGTACACTGCCCGCGGCGATCAAGCCAAGACCGTCGGGTCGTTGTCGTTGACGCTCGTCGCCGCCGAAGGTGAGGTTCCGACCGGCACGGTCATCAAGGTGTACGTTGAACCGGAATCGATCCCCGACTTTGAGGAAATCGACGAATCCAGCGAAGACAAGAAGAACCAAGTGGCATGGGCAGACAAGGACGCGTTCCCAGCGACGTTTGCCTTTGAGGCGATCCAACAGCGCGAGGCGGTGGCGTACGTGACGGTAGGCGAAGACAGCGACGACGCAACACCTCTCAAGGAATTCACTATCCCCATTGCATCGCTTTTCCGCGGGGATGTGGATGCATGGTTCAACGTGGCCACTGGCGAAGCTGACCAAGTGCCTAAGGTCGTGGAAGAAGCCGTAGTTGTCGCCGAGTCTGTCGAGACTCCCAGCAGCACTACCCCCTCCACCACCGAAACCATCTTTGGTATTCCTCCGGCCACTGATGCTTCCACCACGGACGATGCTGCTGACAAAGAGGAGGAGGCTGCGGCGGCAGATACGTTTCACGACGCTGTCCAACCCCCACAAGTCGAAGACAAGCAAGACGAATCTGCTCCAGATGCCGCCACCGCCGCCGCCGTGGAGACCGAAGTAGAAACCAAGACCGACGACGAATCATCCAACGTGGTGCAAGAAGTTGCCCAAGCAGCCACAGAGTCGGAACAAGTTGCTCGAGAAGCCAAAGTGTCGGACGAAGTTGTTCAAGAGGCCGAAGTTGAAGCCAAATCGGAGGTTCAAGCGTCCGCCGAGGTTGCGGTCGAGACTACAGTCGAAACTGAGGCCACGGTTGAAGGTGTTGAAGACGTCAAGGAGGAGGCGGACGTCAAAGCCGCCGAAGCGGCCGACGATGCCGAGGACAAGGCAGAAGTTGACGCGGCGGAAGATGGGACTACGGTCCCCGTGGTCGAAGGCCGCGTGCGCATCCAGGCGTCGTTCGAGTTGTCCGAGATCGAATACCTAGCTCAGCAAGCCGTGGCCTTGTCTAAAGCCAAGGCGGACATGGACGTGGAGATCCGTCTGTGCGACCAAGAGCTGACCTCAGCGCGCATCCGCTACGAACGGTTGAAGGCCAGCCAGAAGCCCACGACCGCCTCGTCTGCCGCGGGAGGCCTCCTCGGCGGCCTCAAGACCAAGTCCGTCCGTGCCCCTGCCAAACCCCAGGTACAATTAATCTATACATTGGTTGTGATGATGGGAAAATGATTACGTAGACTTTGTACGAACGCACGACGTCGGCGCTGTCGTCGACATTCACCCCCCAACGCCGCGCTTTGGCGTGGAGCGTCACGTTTTTCGTGGTCGTGTCGGCAGTGTTCCACACCAACGGCGACGATCTGTTGATTTAAACCACGCCAATAGAACTAACTTGCCTTCACCACTGGATCATTTCATTCGAATACTACAGTAGTATTCCGTGGATTCGATACAAAGATCGAATATCTCGCCGCCGAATCGAACCACAAATCGACGCGATTGGCTAATCCATTTTTGAGTGGATGATTTAATTGGCTCTTAGAGGAAGGAAATAAGTATATTCAACCAATGAGAACTCCGGCGTGATTCACAGTCAATAGTGATTCGACAAACCAGGCGAATTCACAATATTTGCAAACACGTTCTTCAAAGTTCCGTTAATTCTTCATGGTTCGTACAAACTGCTCCGAGACATCGGATTGGCTATTATCCACTTTGCCCTTAACGTTACTACTGGTAGAAAACATATTCGAAAATGGATTATAGCCAATCAACGGACAATATGTTTCAGATTGACCAATGGGAGAGATTGTACTCAACCGAGTCTCAAAGACCAAAACTGTAGGGCACGAGCCAACGTAGTTAACTAAGAACATGAGATGCATTCCCACCTTCCTGACCAAATGGATAGTATATAGAGTGGTATTGATATTAAGGGGTTGTTCGTTACACCTGCGAATCGGCTTTGACGGGGATGGGGGAGGCTCCAAGGGCGACGCGTGTGCCGTCGTACGCGGGCGGGGCCTCGCCGGCGAACGCCGGGTGGCTCGATACGACAAAGTAGTTGAAGAACGCGTTCAGGAACAACAGCACGGCGTCGAGGATGGTGACCCAGTACGTGCCCATGGACAGAGGCCAGATGGCAATGCTGTGTGAGACGTCAGAGAGACAAAGGAAGGAAGGGTGCTTACAAGAGGAGAAAGATGGTGCGGGTCTTGTAGCCGTACATGAACCCAAAGTTGGCTCGCAGCAGCACGTCCAGCGTGGCGGTGCGCAGTTCAAACCCGAGCAAGAGCAACCCAAACGTACTAGACATCATGTCATGAGATGGATCACGATTTGAGGACCTAACGTTACATGATGTACGAAGACGCAATGAACGTTTGAAAGTCCACCACGTAGCCAGCAACCCACGACAAGATGCCCGCCGTGACGGTCAACGCAGCGAGAATGATGTTGACAGTTTGCATGACCTTGAGGATCTTGGCCGAGTCGGTTTTCTTGATCCTGCGAACAGTTGTCAACCGACACGACGCGTATAACACGACGTTCTTACGACGAGCCAACTTCTTCCATGAGGTTTTCGGCGGCAGTCTTGGGTGTCCCAGGGGGAGGGGCACCACCACCTCCTCCGACCTGCGCAGGGTTGACAGTAGTGGCGATTGGAGCCACATGAGCAGCGCCAGCTTGATTAAACGAAGGTTGCTTTTGTGGCATGGCCAACGTCTGCTCGAAAAGTCCACGTTAGTGTTCGTATCCTGTCGTGAACGGACGCCTTACCTTGGCGGCGCCAGAGGGAGATGTGGCAGCCATGCGCACGGACGGATCTTCAAATGGATTGCTCATGGCGATGTGGAAGGATGGGGTGGCTTTCGATTTTGGAAGTGGTTACCTTGATGCGTAGTAGAAATAATATGGAGAACAACAATCTTGAATGTGTAGGTAGGCACCTATTTTTATTGGCCAATGATATTGATGCGATCCAAAACACGCATCGCTGATTGGTTCAAAAGATGACCTTTTGCCTTGAGCCCCACTCGATATGCTGTTTCAACGGAACACTGGACATGATCCGCAACGCCGCCGCGTTCACCCGACGGTAAACCGACAATCGCTCCACATGACGTGGATGCGAAGACTAGTACTCAATGTGGATGCATGCATGTGGGAGTCATTCCATGAAGGAATACGCAATGAGGTACCCTAGTGTACATAATAGGCAAAGAGATCAACTGGTAATAAGGTTGCTGCAGCTAACGAGTCCAAAGTAAGCACCACATCAGCGTTATATAGCTTGTTAGCAACTAGATACTTCGATTAACAACATCCGCCCTTATTAGCGTTGTTCGCATTGCCGCCAAAGCCCGTCGGTGTGGCCGACCCAGTCATGCCGACCTTGATGCCGTGCGCCTGTACATGGCCGTGGTCAACGAACAAGTGACGAAATGAAGGAGCATACCTCGTTGGTGACGTCGCAAATACCAGCTTGGATGTTGGCGTGGATCTTTTGCGCAGTTTTGATGAAGGCGTCCTCCACGTTGGCCGCCGTTTTCGCCGACGTTTCGAGGAAGATGAGTCCGTTCTCCTTCGCGAATTGCTCGCCTTCCTTATAACTCACGGCGCGGCGGTGCTCCAAGTCCGACTTGTTGCCGATGAGCATGATGGCCATGTTTGAGTTGGAGTTTTGGCGCGCTTCTTCCAACCACCTCGTAAGATGGTTGAACGTTTCCCGGCGCGTAATGTCGTACACCAGCAAGGCGCCGGCGGCCCCGCGGTAGTACGAGCGGGTGATAGATCGGAATGATTCTTGGCCCGCAGTGTCCCAAATTTGCAGCTTGATCTGCTTGCTGTCGATGTTGATCATGCGTGCCCCAAACTCGACGCCAATAGTCAGGTCGTGGACAGGTTGGAAGCGCTTGTCCGTGAACTGCAAGAGGAGGCATGACTTGCCGACACCAGTGTCCCCAATGATGATGTACTTGAATAGATATGCGTAGGACATCCTACATATATATGTCAAGCGTCACGACGCATCGTCGATCCTGCGTACCTTGAATGCAACCCGGCAACGTGATTATGAAGGGTGAGTGAGGCAAGAAAGTCGAAGATGATCCGGATACGCCACATCCATGAAACGACAACTGCAGTTTGCGAGGTCATTACTGCCACCACGAACTCAACCATCAAACTGTGAAACCTAATATTTGTATGTAGAATTCACAAAGGAGAGATTATTACCTCGGTTTACGGACTTGAGAATTCGACTTGAAGGGGTTGGCCTCATCCGGATATTCTTCTTGGTTTTGACATTTCAGGACATGAGGAAGGAACTACTACTAAGTACTTACGTAGTAATCGACATGTTTCATGATTGAACGACAGCTACTACACTGATACTGTACGGCCACTTAATGGACAAGTCGAGAGATCATTGCTAATATTAAGTGAGGTCCGAAAGACTAGCAGAAAGAATACCCCGGGCTTGAGCTTTGTATTCAACTCTGCGGATGCACTGGCGCTGCAGACGACACGACGGTCACTCCTCGAGCAAGCCGCCTTGTCAGCTCCTGGTGGTACTCTATGGCCTTGGAAGAGGCATAGCACAAGACGGGGACGTTCAGCATCCAAAGCATACAGTGTGCATAGTCCAAGTCGACAGCATTCGCGGTGACTCTGATCAAGCTAAACACCACTTCAGACAGAAAGCACGTAGCCAAAACGCCGTTGAATATGGCAAAGCACACGGTGGCGCGCTGGCGACGAATGTCCACGTGCATGTGACTGGCATACACTCCAAGGATTCCAAATGCCCATGCAAGGGCAGACGGGAACCAGGGAGGGAGGAACAGGATGAAACTCACAGTGAAGTAGAAGAGCTGGAAAATCACGGCTTTTCGGAGCACCAACCTTTGCTCGAGGCCAGACATGAGCGCGGGAAGCACGCGATAAGTCGTGGGCGGCGGGTCCCCAACATGGATGGCCATGGCGACATCGGCATTGCTGGCATCGTTTTGTCGTAGCTGTGCTTGCGGGAGGTTGTTGTAGTCACTCGTGGGTGTGACCGGCACCGCGATGGCGACGGGAGGTCGCATGACGAAGTCGAAACTGGCCAACAGTCATCAGTTTCCCCCGTGTTGTTCCCTCAAACATGCCGAAATAATTCACGTTTATCCCGTGGGATAATGGGCCAAACATATCAGCTCCATTTTGCCCAAGTGTAAAACACCCCGTCAACCTCTGGATACATAATCACCCCTCGCATCTTTATCCGGACGGTTTGCATGTCTTTGCAACCTCCGTCGACCTCCCGTCGTCATTTTGACATACGCTCATGATTGCCCGCCGCGTCCTCCGCACCAGCATCGTAAGGACCGTGCTTCATGCAATCCAAAGCTAAATGGTCTAATTAGTCACAAGCACGACGCTCGATGTCCTCGGGTGCCGGCCCTGCACCGCATTCTGGAGGCAACGACAACTCTTCGTTCTTCCAATTGTTGGCCATGGCAGGAGTAATCGGGTACACGACGCTGCTTGCTTGACCCCCGTTCGTTCGTTTCTCATCTGTCCACTCCTTGTAGAGTGTCCGTGTACATCTACCAAGACCCGGACGTATTGCCCGAACCGATCCGCAAGTTCTTGCCCATCAAAGGGGTCGAAGGCAAGAACATGACGTTAGAAGAATATGAAGTATGGCGCGCGAGCCAATCCGTCCCCAGCGGCGCCCCCGCCATCACAGGCCAAAAGCCGTATGTTCATTCGATATCCTTCATTGTTCCGGTCTCATGAATGCACGTTGCCAGGAAGGAAATTGTTGCCGTCGTGGCGACGACCGAGCCCGAAATCGATCCCACGGAGGTCGTGTCTCCGCATGCCACGACCAAGGACACCGTGGAATCCCTCACTCAAGCGCTGGAGCTAGCCCGCGCCAACGAAAGCACGTTCCTCGCGGAACTCAAGGCCACCCGAGCGCCGCTCTCAGACGACGACAAGGACTTGGTATGTCTGTTGCAATATGGTCCATCATTCCTCACCTGGTGATGGGTACGTCCTAGTTGCAAGCATTCCGCAACGAAAAGGCGCGCATCAAAAAGCAGCTCAAGGCGCTGTCGGTCTAGCCACCTCCTTATATTCCACATATACACATACCATTCAGGTCGTGTCGGCGCAACTCGACGCTTCAACGTAGCAACGAGGCGAACCAACACAGCAACTTTGCCCAGAACGAACGATATACTGTCTGAACGTCATCTATCCGTGAAGTGCATTGCATGATCAAGATGGGGGGCTACATAGTTACTGATCTACCGAATGGTCAACGTGATCGTGTCTGGAATTGCACAGCAACGACCTGCATTCCATCTAGTATTACTATATCGCATTAGCGTAGTCTACATATGTACTAGTACACCACGATGGATCAAAGTTGCCATAATTCCATAGTGCAATGTCGGCCTCCCATGCACTTGCGCTTGTGTAGTATGGACTCTACTTCTGTGAACCTTTGAGGCCAAGGTACTCTAGCTTGCTTTCGAAGTGCTGTCACAAGGGAAACATGACGTCGGTCCGCAGCACGTACTTTTCGCCGCCGTCCACGCGCGCGCCTTCGTGCTCGAGGCAGTGGTCGCCATGGCCGTGCATGAGCACCATGCCTGTCTCGGGCATCACGTCCAACGCGCATTCCTTGGGTTCCTTCTTCGACTTCTTGGAGGCTCGGCGGCTCGACGTGCTCACGTAGAACCGGGTGGCGCCGCCGACAAGCCCCGAGTCCGCCGCGTCGTTCAAGTACACGAGCAGCGTGTATCGACTCTCGGTGGACGTGGGTTCGTCCACGACGCTCTCGTCTACATGGCATCCGAACGCCTGGCCGGTGCGGTATCGATAGAACTTGATCGCGGGGTTGCACCCCACTGCCTTGTCGAGCGACGGTGGAAGCAACGGACGAAGGCGCTCCCACAATTGCGACGCCAAGGCCGGGGAACGAAGTAGGAGTCGGTCGTTGTCTCGGAACGCGTACTCTGACGTCTGCGGATGAAAGACGTGTGCGAACCCAATGCGCTTGGCGAGAGCGATGGCGTCTTGACACTCGGATTTGGTCATGAAGTGCCGGAGGCGCTGGATCGACCCGTCGTAGAGGTTGTCCAACGATGGCTGGCGAGCGTACACTGGGATGTGAGTTTCAAGGAACGACGCAGCATGCTGCACGGCAGGACTCGTCTCAAGGAGGTATGTGAAGGCCGATCCTGCTGCCGATGTCGGCGGGACGTACGGCGTCGACTTGGACTTGCGTGTCTTCGACATGACTGAACGAACGATGGTTGCAATATAAAAAGAACGCAGTGAGGGTGTATACAAACATTGAATAAGATTTAAATATTGCGTATTTTATAAAGCATTCGCTTGTGCGATCAAATTCGGTAAAAATACAATTGCCAAATTGGGACCAAGGGCGATGGAAGTTGATCCGAGTGTGTCTGCGGCGCCAGTGTCCCCCACCAACAACAGCAGGCGTCATGCCAGCAGTGTTTCGTCCATGCACCATCATCCTGTGCCGATCACTCGGTCGAATACACTCCCCCGCCGTGCCATCGATACGACCGCGACGAGACATGGTTTCCTTCGCTCGCTCACTGCGCCGATATCGTTCTTCTTTCCTCCGAGCCCCACGTCAAACCATGCTGCGTCCGCCACTATCGCCGCAGAGGCACCGCCACCTACGAACCAACTGCATCGCGACGACGACGCATACCATCACGACAACCATGACGAAGGCGGCACCGAGCGCTCCACCCTTCTCCGAAACATCAACGCGGATGTCGATTACTACAATGTTGACGCACATCCCCCTGAAAACTCGATCCATGTCGGCATGTCTGCCACCCTGCCCACTCCCATTGCATCATCCGACCAAGTCCCACTACCGGCCAATGGCTCTCCCGCCACGGAGACTCCCGTCGCCGACGAGTCAGGTACGTCGATGTCGACGTTGTGTGTCATTTCGCCACATGCCGTCTCGTGTAGAAGAGCAACTGCGCACGGAATTGCGCCAATTGTACCACCGAGTCCGGTACAGTGCGCCGTTTGTGGTGCTATTTGTGCTATACATCTCATACCAGCACATCAAAGGTACAGTACCGACTCAAGTCATCACCACATCGTCATAATACATGACGTCTCCCCCTCCCAGGCATCTTCATTTGTGTCCTTGGAACGACCTCCATGATTGCCCTGGACCAGCGCTTCCGCGGACTCGTCGCGAAGAAGGACAAGGCGAGCGCGCTGTCCCTCGCGGGCATCGTCGCCGTATGTTTCATCGACTCGGTAGCCCTCTCCGCCTTCAACGGCGACCGCACTCCCGTCCACACGCTCGTGAAACCCATCGCGGACCCGGCCGACATCGCCGACATCCTCTGGACCGTCATGCTCAACGGTACATGATGTACACTACTTGTGTGTGACACTGTTTTCTCGACAAGCAAGTGCTATGAGATATGCAGATTGAATCGTGACATTGGAGGCAGCATTCTTGTGGTTCTAATGCGTGACTCTACCTAGACCTGCTGCTACGCCTTGCCAGCCTCAGCCTCAAGGCCGTGGTCGCCCTCGTCCGACTCGACTGGTGCTGCCCCACCGCGCCCCCCGCGTCGCAGTACCGACGAAAGCGGCGACTGTACGCCGCCATTGAGACGTCCACGCTCATGGCGCGGTCACTTGCCGCCGGGTGTCCTTGGTTTAATTACTACAACGCCGCCGATTCCAAGCACGTTGCCATGTTGTTTCGATGCGTGTACATTGGCTTCAAGGTAACCTTATATATATATATAATATATAAATATAAAATATATACATATAATATATATAATATATATACATATACGGTTATATATAATATATATATAATATATATAATATATACACATATTA
Organism: Aphanomyces astaci; assembly: GCF_000520075.1. Classification (NCBI taxonomy): domain Eukaryota; phylum Oomycota; class Saprolegniomycetes; order Saprolegniales; family Verrucalvaceae; genus Aphanomyces; species Aphanomyces astaci. Next base: position 412,249 of record NW_009798269.1, on the reverse strand, counting down.
TATATATAATATATATACATATGATATATATACATATAATATATATAATATATATACATATAATATATATAATATATATAATATATATACATATGATATATATACATATAATATATATAATATATATACATATAATATATATAATATATATAATATATATACATATAATATATATACATATAATATATATACATATAATATATATACATATAATATATATATATATACCCCCGACTCTACGGTCAAGATACGGTGTCACGTGTTTGATTTGATTGCTGTTTTTGCCTAAGTGTTTATCAAACAACAACGGTGACTGACGTGGTTAGGTGGAATGCTATTGTTATTTATTGCCACGGTTAATCGTTCAATCAAATTGTTTTGACTTGTATATGGTGCCAGTGCTATGTGTGCAACGACCATCTTTCCCAAGTCGCCACGGCGGTGCGCGCCGCCGTGACCGCCCGCCTCGAGTATGGGACGTACGTGAGCCCGACGGAACTGGCCGAAGCCGGCAGCCCCGAGTGCTCCATCTGCTACGACGCCATGCATGCGCCGGTTCAACTCGCGTGCGCGCACATGTTTTGCGAAGAATGCGTGGCCGAGTGGTTTGATCGCGAACGATCGTGTCCGCTCTGTCGTGCCGACGTGGATGCCGCCCCATCGTCGTCGACTAGTACTACTAGTCCCCCCGTGCCACAAGCCACAACGAGTAGTTCTAGTAGTACTAGTAGCATCCGACACAAACCGCTCTACTTGGACGGCGGCACGAGTCCGCTTCCGCAATTCTTATAAGCCACATGTCCCAACGTGATGTTATTTCAACAGTGTTTTTGGTCGTACAATAGGTTTGAAATCGTCCAGGTATTGTTTATTGTTGCATTAGGCCGAGACCGTGACGATGGCCACATGTCCTGGGTCCGCCGCGGCGCCAAAGGTAAATGTGCGGGTGAGGGTACCCGTGAGCACCGCGCAGTCGCCCCCCGGCTCTGCCCGCGGACTTGTCAACAACTCTCTAGGGGACACGGGAGTGGACGACGACAACGCCGCTCGGGGGGACGTGACAGGGCTCGTCACGCAGTGAAAGTGCGGCATGGCCTTGAACTGCATGCACACTTGCATGTGCACATGGAGCTGCTGCAGTGGGTGGGCGACTGTATCGACTGTAAGAGTCACGGGGAGGACGTCATGTGACACTGGGCAAAGTGTGACGAGGGCGGGGTTGGCGCAGACGAGGGCGATGGCGTCGTAGATGTCCCCGCCGCTCTGGGTACGGGCGCTCCCTCGCAACACCCGCTCCACAAACGACAGCGCCGTGGCTTCGCTAGATAGATATACACGTTGGAAGTGGCCTGTAGCTCCGAAACTTCAACGTCGGGATGGGGGGCAACGTGTATGTACCTGCTGCGGGTGAGGCGGGCGACGGGGGATGACGACGACGATCGCTGCACGGACGGAGATAGGGGCAGCTCGAGTTGGAGGAGAAACGGCAGGACCTTGGCCATGAGAGCCCGCACAACGTCGTCGGACGTCGCGACGGGCACCCCGTCGACCACGTACTTGTCCCGGGCAATGTCTTTGAATACTTGTAGCATGGACAGGTTCTTGCTGTCGCGGCGGTTGAGGCCGGCTTGCTTTTCCTGCTTCTCGACGACCCCACGCTGCCACGTCAGAGGTACACGAATGGGGCTCCACGCCGCCACCGCTGCCTTGTACATGTCTATATGACATGAATATTGATGTCATTCCACGATCGTTGGTAGTTCAGACAACGTCTACACACCGGCGGACGCGGCCCCGCCCACCGCCACTTGCATGGCCAAGAGGTCGCTGCGCGCCACAGACGTCAAGGCGTCGATCCATTCTAGATGCATTGCTTCTGACGGAGCCTCGAGAAAGACCAACGACGCCGGCGACCCAGCCGAAGGCGGCACCGCGATCTCCACCAGTTGCGAGGACGACGATGTGACCACACTGCGCACGGTAGCGCCAAGCACGGACACGGACTTGGTAGCTTGAGATGGGGCACCCTATTTAATCCCGTTCACTTTGCACAGCATGAAAACCTGCAGTACCGACGCCGCGTCGCCGTTGCCGCCATCGAGAATCCAAGCCAGGGACGCCGATAGCTTGGACAACCCGAACGGATCCGAAGGCTGCGAAGAAGACGACGGGGGAGTGTCTGGGACCGTCGTGAGGTCCAACCGGCCGTGGTCGTGATGTAGCACGGCCCACACTTTCTGCCGACACCCCGACGACGACATATGGTGAACGAGTTCGCCGGACTTGCAAATCTAGGCGTAGGTGAGCCTGATCTACTGACATGTTGGCTGGCTGTATACCCTGGTGCCATCTTGCTTTTCCATGGACAGGCCTTTGATCACTTGTAGCAAGTCGTTGCGAAGGATGTCCATCGCAGTCGTGTCCAGGTGGCCGTCCCACCGAAGCCGTTGGATGAGGTACCAAAGGTTGCGCACCCGTTGGCGTGTCTCGCTTTGTTGCTGAACGAGCTGCATTGATGCATGTAAGAACACATTGTCGTCGAGGGCGGCGACGGTCGTTTGAGGTGACGATGGGGTAGACTAGGTAAGCACACCAGTCATAGCCTGAAGATGAAGTTTGCACACTGGGGTACCATTGCTTTACCCAATACCAGCGAAGGTATGGCGTCATTGTGATCATCGTCCACGCACTCGGCAGGTCGCGCCATGAAGTCCCAGTCGTCACCGGCTCCTCGTGCGTCCATGGCAGCTCTGATGGCGGAATGCGAAGATCCAACGAAAATGTCGAATGAAACGGCGGTGAAACTGCCGCATATAGTTTGGTGAAGTAGCCAGGTCACCCTCATGTCCAAGCCCATGATATGGTGGGACGGTGGTAGGCGGCAGAGGAAGGTCACACCCATCGTCGTGATGACTTCGGCATGGTGCGCTTACGGAGAGATGGCAAAGCGTTGGCATGTCAAATTCGCAAGAATTTGAATGTTGGGCAGCCAATCAGCGCGCTTGATTTTCATCCCCATACAAATAAACCCTGCATACAAAATGGCAGTCACTTGGGGCTGGAATAGTCATATTGGGCGGGTGCTATCTTGAGCAGCAAGAAGCCATCACAATGAACGGAGAAGGCGGCGGCAGTGCGCCCCATCAGACGTTGTCAGCAATAGGAAAGGCACTGTACGAGACATCCCTCTCGATGTCGTCCGATCAGCCCAGCATCAACAGGCAGACACAGCAAGGTGGCAGCACATCAACGCCTACGACGACGGCATCTGGCGTTAAACGCGAACGTACCGACAGCTTGAAGCAGCTGCTTCCGCCTCCAGCTGCACAACGCGCCAAGGGAAAGGGAATCAAACCCAGTCCCATCGTGACCACCAACCTCGACCATGTGCCCGACGCAACGCCAGGATCGGCGCGCGGCGGCGACAAGAGCAACCCGCGGCGGTGGTCCAAAGCCGAAGACGAGTCCCTTCGCGTCGCCGTCGAACGAAGTGGCGAGCGCAACTGGAAAGCGATTGCCGACCAGGTCGTCGGTCGAAACCACACGCAGTGTCTGCAGCGATGGACAAAAGTTCTCAAGCCTGGCCTCATCAAGGTACACACGCATACAGCTCCAAGTCGAGTCCTTTGAACGATGTACCGCCGTAGGGGCACTGGACGCCCGAAGAAGACGCCAAGCTGCGCGCGTTGGTCGCCGAAGGACGCAAGAACTGGGGCCAAGTGGCGGGCCAGATTCCTGGCCGAACGTACGTGGACACGAGTTCCCCTTTAGCTTCGATTGTTAGCTGTGGTCACTCACCCCATTATCAAGGTCCAAGCAGTGCCGCGAGCGATGGTGTAATCATCTGGACCCAAATATCAACAAGGGGTGCGTCACATATCATGGTGCCACCGCACTGTCTCATGGAGTGTGCATGGTAGCAATTACACGCGGGAAGAAGACCAGGTCATCGTGGACATGCAAGCCAAGCTCGGCAACCGATGGAGTGTCATTGCCCAACAACTCACAGTACGGACAACGTTGGACTTGGTGACCCAAGCAAGGTCCTTAAACCGAGGGGTGGTGATAGGGGCGCACGGAAGACGCGGTGAAAATCCGATGGAAGTCGCTCATGCGCACGCGCCGCAGCTCCCGCGACAACGCCGCCGACGACGACAGTGGCAACTCGGACGAGAACGACGACCAGGCGGCCAAGAAGCCCCCGGCGACCCCCGAGAAGCCCCACGTGATGGCCAAAGCCCGCGCCAAACCAGCGACCAAGGGGGCAGTTCCACCTTTGTCCAAAGGGGGGACGGCGCCGCCCAAGCCGGCGACCCCCACCGCCACAAGTGTCCGACGCCACCAACCGTCCGACACGTCGTCGCAGCCCCCGTCGTTCAATTCCAATGGACTCGCTACCCACCACTACGCGCGGCCGCCATCTGCCGACTTTTTACACGAGGTATGTCGTCCGATATCTCAAACGGTGTCACACAAGGGTTGTGACAGCGTTTGAAACGTCGTGTCCTGGGGTGGTGATGTTGCATGTGTATTCTGTGTGGTAGCCCCCTCGCCCCCCCCCCCACCACCACCAACCGCCCTCGTTCAACCCCTACGGCTCGCTCCGTCGAGAAACCCACGGCACGTACATGCAGCAGCAGCAGCACCCCCCTCCTTTCCATCCGCCGTCCACGGCCGTGTACAAAACGTCGGCGGCGTACCCTCGCTTGCCATTCTCCGCACCGCCGTACCCCCCCCAGTATCACAACCCGTACGAGTACCCGCCCCCGCCCGCTCATCTCCACCACATGCCCCCGCCCCCTCCGTACCTCCTGCCGTCCCAGCATCCCACGCTGCCGTCGGCGTACCGGCTGCACGCAGCGGCAGCGCGCGAGGAGTGGGGCACGTCCTCCCACGCCCCGCAGCTCCCGCACGACCCCGCCGTCTCGTCCGAGTACGACCTGTTCCATCAACAACGGTTGCGACTCATGGTCCAGGAGCGCGAGCGCGCGGGTCCGACGCTGTCCCCCGCCGCGTCCCCCGGCCAAGCACTGCTCACCAAGGAACTGGCGGCCAACAGCGAACGCCAGAAGCGCCAAGCCATCATGCAAAACGGGTGGAAGCATGCGGCGGCGGCATCGGTTGGCGACGACGACGACGATGCCTCCTTGACACAAGACTTGCACACGACCCCCGCGTACATTGACCAGGATGACGACGACGAAGACCATCACGTGACGGTCCGATACGGCGCCGACGACGAGTCGCATTTGGCCCCTCCCGACGACACCATGGACGACGACGATCTGCATGACGACGACGAAGGGTACAGGAGTACGAGTCGCGTCGGTAGTAGTACTAGGACGCGCCGTCATGTTGTGGTGGCGTTGCCGCCGGTGGAATAGGTAGTAACTAGTCTAGTAGTAGTAGTAGTAGTACATACTAGTCGTCGTGTGTTGGGAGGATAAAACACCCCCGTTATGTCGTGTTGGTGGTCGTTTATTGTGCTTTCGAGTGAAATGTCGTGGCGTGGTTTCTCGTTCAAATTTAAATCGATTTGATTGGCTACCTCAGTATTATTAGCCAATCAAAACCTTCTCAATGAAATTCAACCAATCAGATCGATTGTGGATCGGTTTGGTCGGCGCGATCCAATTGCACAACCCCTCCCCAAATTTGTATATAAAATCGACAATACGTGACCTACTAGTCTTTGGTTCGCCCTTCACTGGTCGTTGTCTTCGTCGTCGTACATGCCATCCTCGTCCTCCCCGTCGTCAACTTCAAACGTCAAGAGGGATAGCCCATACAGCACTATCGCGAGCACGCCGCCAAGCAGGACGTTCCGCGTGCCTTTGTCGAATGTGACCACCGGGTCGTAGTTGGGGTCGTCAGCTGCCACGTGGACAGACTTGACCACCTCTCTGGAAATCAAAACTTTTGAGTTTTCTTGTGGAAACAAAGGTAGAAACTCACCGTTGACTCCAGCTGAGGCTCTGGAAAGGCACGATATACGCGGCATGCGGTACCACGTTGAAATCGCCGGCCAAAAAGGCCGCGTCGAGGTTCGCAAATGCATTGGAAGTGCTTTGCGTGCACAGCGCCGCGTGCGCGGCCGACTCAAAGTACGCGTGGCGGACATGCGATGCAAATTGCACCAGGCGCGGACCGTGGATGGCCACCACTTCGCGGAGTTGGCAGTCGCTCAGCGCGTCCACAACGTGCCCAAATACCACGGCATCGACTGCCGACGGGCTAGACATGCGTCCAAATGGTGACATAATTCGCCAATTTTGGAAGATATTGTTGAAATCACCCAGAAATCGAGCAAAGCCGTATGATTGGATAAAAAGAATGTAGGTTGCGATATATGATTGGCTAAAACGAATGAATATTCACAGAGATGCCTTGTAAACTTCAATAATGTATCATATGTCGCAGGTCCAGCTATTGATTGTTGGCCAGAGGAAATATTGACAGTAATCTTAGCACAATACCATGGCAATCTCTGTCTTACAGTGGTCGAGACCATCCACGACCCTTTGTGTGCTTGTATTTGAGATTCTTAGAAAAAATATATGAAATTCAGAAGGCATTCGTAGTTTTCCTCAGTGAATATCGATTCTGCCATTAAAATACCTTGATTCACATTACATGGTCGAAATACCTTGCAAATGTCGCATGAAAAACTCGCATAACATTATATATTGTAACCTTCAGTTGCAACGGTTACACAATTATTTAAAATGGTCAAATCAGATACAGCACTAAAGTGTAAAAGAATACGTCATTACAATTAAAACTGTGAGAACATAATAATATTTTTATTAGAATAGTAAGACTGTTTGTTAATAATGATAATCCAAACTCAATTATCCATGGCAATCGACTTGGGCAAACTCAACGCACACACAGTAGAAAAAAACATTTAAAACGTGTTTCAAATAAAAAACACCGTCTTTCAGACGTCACGAACGCGTTTCAAACACTTTTGAAAAGATCACACAAGACATGATGGACGGACGTACTTGGTCCCAAAGAAGTACGGACCATCCGAAGCTTCCAAGAACGAATTCAGCGCGACATACGAATCCCGCGCGGTGAGGTAGACGTGTTCCTTGGACAAGAGCGACGTCGATGCGTGGAATGCGGCGGTGTGGCGCACATGAAGGAGCTTGGGAACCACGCGGTTGAGAGGAAACGGCATCACGCGCTGCACGGCCGGACGGGTCACTTCGCTGTACGTGATGGGGTCTACCCATTGGCAGTAGTCCAACACCCGCGCGAGCTTTTCCTGGACGAGTGCACGGAACGCGATGGATTCGGCGCGCTGCTTATCCGTCAAGGGCGCATCCAGGTCTTTGTAGTACTGTACCCATACACCAAGTCAGAACGAGGACGACAAAGGCGGAACGTACGGTTTGAAGATGCAGGATAATGTCTCCCGCCGGGACGAGGAAGTGCCCGTCGTTCAACTGCGGCAACGCACCTGGATGACGACATGAGACAAGACGCATACGCCGATATATTCGTGTACCTGTGGTCTCATATTCTGGGTATTGGGAGTTCACCATGTGCAGCTTGATTTCGGCGAACCGCGCATACGCTTGAACGTCCCAAGCAGGAAAAAACTGATGAAGTGATGGACGGGCATCACTTCCCAGCTCGGCGGATGTCTTTGGGAGAACGCGCACCTTCCTGTCAAAACTGCGTGGATTCGCCGCCTTGGATCGATCCGTGGGGAGAAGGGTGTCATTGCGGTCAGGAAAGCTCAAGTCCACTTCGTTGAGGAGCCCGCCGCCGATGTCGGTCATCGTGTTGAGCGCGAATGGAATGGCAGTGCAGACCTGTATTCCGGATAATGTTACCGGATACTTCCGAAATACCGGATAATTCGGACTTGAAAAATGCGATTTCGCGGGCAATTGACGGCAGCGTCGTTCCCGATCTTGATGGAAGTGTCCCAGTTCATGCATCGAGTGAGCAGCTCGGACACGTGCTTCGTGATGCTGAACGAGGAGCGCATGTCCTTCGCGATGAAGACCAGCGGGGAAGACATGCAGACGTTCGTGCACTTGAGCGTAGCCAAGCTATTTGCCGACGTCGTCGTGGAAAGTCGCGCCGACAACAACATTGCATTTGCTCTTGGGATCGCAAACTTTTCAAGGGCGCTTCAATCGGGCAAGGACGCTAGCGGCGTCATGCTGCGCTTGCTCAAACGCGATGGACGTTCGTTTCTTTCCCTACGGGCTCGGGTGAGTTCAGCTTTTAGCTCATCCATCGAGTCAACCGCTGTGGGCTTAGTGGCGTCGCGTATGGTAGACAGTGGACCTCGACATCATCCAAAACATTCCCATTGAAGTCGTGTCCATGGCGACCGCAGAAAACTACCGTGAACCCAACATTCCGCCGCCCACTGTCGCGCTGGAAATGCCACCGCTTCGCGCGTTCCGCACCATCACCGATCGCCTCAAAACCATGCAAAAGTACCTCCTCGTGCGTACGATTCCGCCACGCCATCACTGTTTAATGCACATTATGCACATAGATCCAAGCTGGGATGGACGGCACCCTTCGACTTCGCGTGCAAAGCGATACGTTTGTGTTGCAGACATTGCACACGAACTTGCGCTGTCGACCCGATTTGGTAGAGCGTCCAAGCAGTGACGACATTGTGGATGACGAAGCAAGCGACGACAACGCCGCGTCGTCTGTGCGAGTGGACGCGCGGCACGCGTCCAAGATGCTATCGGTGGACGGAAATGCTGTGCTCTCCGTGCTATGTTGTACGTGACCACATCTACCTCTGAATGTGCTATATATATATGTATCATTTACATTATGATATATCAGGTTTGATCGACCAACAAGCACTGGTGATCCATGCGATTCTCGTGGACCAGTTTGGGTCGTTTACGTGCTACGTGCCTGTCGTGGCCATGCATTGAGCTCAAACGAACCAGCGACAGACGACATAACGAACGAACGACGCATGCTATTTACCTATAAAAGTTAGTTGACGGGCTTGATGGCGGACTTTGGTGTGCAGTGATAAGATATCATATTAAGCAGTGCTCGAATTGTTTGGCCTTGATGAGTACTAGTATGTACGTGATTTGCCCTTCTTACAGTTCGAATGGCAACGGTGTCGCTCGCTCTGGTGAGTTCACTACTAGCCGAGAAGCAAACCAACCCCCCGTCCAGGCAGGAGATCCTTCCATTAACGTAGTGCCGCACAAGCTCGACAGGCAGACAGAACGTTTTGCATATAGATTTATGTGGTGCTTAGGCGAAATCATTACCTAGAACTTGTATTATATTGACTGTAATTTATTGGTTGTCCCTCATGTTAACACCATCTACAGCTTAACGTGTCCACACTCTACTGTATGTAGTACAGCCAGCCCTGCTGCACTCGGCAGTGCTACTAGTTTGAAGCAAACCATGGCCTGCATCCACTTTCGCGCTGATTGAAACATAGTAGCGCATTGAGCTGTAAGTTTCACTTGCGTAATGAATTGATTGGAAACATGTTACAGATGAAGGCTCAACGCAGGTACTACAACATGGCGATGGAGGTGGCCAAACACTTGTTCAGGTAGAATTGCCAAACCTGTAGCAGGTCAAGCAGCCTCTGGATGAACGTTACTCTGTACTACTTCTATCTGATGGATAGATTTTTGTCCTCAAAATTGTATGGGACCAACGGGGGAGTTCGAAGTAGTAGAAGTATGCTACTCCGGAGTATTAAGCACTACTATTGCATGGTTCATTAGGTTATCCGGCGATACTGTACAGTAAGTAGCGCTACCCAAAACTACTCACGTTAGTAGTTAGTAACTTATTTATGATGTTCACGAGTGCCAGAATGTTCTTGGGGGTGGTCGTGATGGGCATGCTGGTGGAGGGGTGGGCAAGCTCTGGACGTTGACGTAGCGCGTCCGAAACAGAAGCAGCGCTAGCCCACACAGCACTGCCCCCACCGCGCCCATGCACACATACACGCCGACCCACGTCGCTCGGTTGTTGTCCTGACTTGTCTGCATCGTCGACGACGTTGTCAGGTCTCGGAGGTGGGCACGGAGGTCGGTCAAGAGCAGCGCGACGTTGGCATTCTGAAGGGTCCACGCAGCCACGATGTAGTCGGCTGTTGCGTTTCCCATGGCGGATTCGATGGGTCCAGGAACATGCAGCGCCGCGAGACACACTGCCGACGACGATGTGACGAGGGGGGCGCCGATGCTGCCCCGGACGGACGTGTCACACCCGTGGGTGGCGTCCAGTATCGCAGACGAGGACACGTTCAACGGGCACGCGGCTTGGGCCACGGGCGCCGACACAAAGTCCGGCGCTGCAAATTGCACGCACGTGACGTTCACCACGGCTCGGCCTATTGGAAACATCAGTAAAAACAGGGGGCAAACTGCCAAACGACGACATACGTTGAGGGGGGATGATGGGGCAGCCAGCGTCCCCCGGGACGGCAAGAGGCGCGAGGGTGGTCACTGGCGACGACAGCTGGAGAAGCAAGTAGTTGTACGACGGGGGGGGGAATGAGCTCCGCTGGAGGATCACGCGGGCGACATCGGTCATGATCGGGACGGACGCGTTGCCAAACATGATGCCCACAACATTGGACGCATTTAAAGACGACCGGTTGCCGCGTTGGAACACGCACGCGGCAGCCGTCACGGCAAACTACACAGTGCACCACGAACTTCAACATTATTACGTACTCCCTCGTGTTTCCATTCAGCAGATGCCTAAGTACATGGAGGGGACAACGACGTACGCTAGGATGGACAAGGGTGGCAGTGCACATGGAGCCATCCCGCAAGACGACGCGGCCCACGGCGACACTCCACGGTGACAGCCCGGTCCTGGATCGGTGGTCTGTACGAAACACAGTGGCCGACGCCGACACGAGTAGCAGGCAGCACCACACGACAAACGCGAGGTTGGTCCTGGTGGATAGTAGCTGGAGGTGTAACATGTCCAAATCAAACGTGTCACTACATCGACGATGGCAGAAGGATGTTGCATGGTGAGTCAGATGATTTCCAGCAAGAATACAGTGATGAGATCAGTTGCCGAGGCGGTTCAAACACAACGGCAGATATATCACCGAAACCTACTTGATGGATGCGATGGCACGAGATGGCGAGAACGATCTCAAGTAACATATGGAAGGTATACCAGAATTCTAAAACAACATCTAAAGTGGGCTCACGCAGCATGATTTAGTGTGTTTCATCATATTTCACACCGGTTGCCAAACTCTACCGGTACCTGGTACTTCCACTGTTTCATTATTTACCATTTGACTTCGAGTTGACCCCAAAAATTTATTTCTTGTCCAAATTTGAGGGCCATATATCCGGAGTATCGTTTTGGAAAGAGCATGTGATACTAGAGGTACCATCTATTAGAACCATCTATTGACAATGAACACAAAACACAAGCAATGATAATCGACTTGGTTTAAACAACCAAAGAATAAAATACGAAATAAATATATTTCTATTAAAAATAGGGGATGTGCATCCGAATCGAGTTTTGCTGCCATGGAGCGCGTGCGCACCGGACGAGAGCTCACCGAGTCCATGAAGATGGTCGTTGTTAAACAACTTCAGCACTCCTTAAACAAGGGCAAGTTAGCACATGGCGTTATAAGCACCGCCGCAAGTCACTTCAAGCTCTACTGCAGTACCGTCGCAAGGATCTGGAAGACATTTCTACTTGGTGACATCGAGAACAAGAATGTCCCACCCCCCTCAGTGAATATGCATGTGCAAGGCACGACGCGTCGGACGAAAGCCACTCTACACTCCTGATCAGGTTATTAAGATCGTGCGTGAGATACCTCAATCCCAGCGATCGACAATGCGCAACATATCCGAGGCAACAGGACTGTCGACGGCGAGGTTCAGTCGCAGCCTCAAAGCAGGGACACTTGAGCACTGTTCGTCGCGACTGAAACCGTTGCTCACCGAAGCGAACCAACTAGAACGGATTGTGTTTTGTGGCTCGCATGTCCGGCGCGAAGCACCAGACATAATGCTCGCTGAAACCATCGACCAAATCGGCGACCTACAAGAATGTCCATTTCAGGAAATGTGGGACATCATCCATCTCAACGAGAAGTGATTCTATGCTGACAAAGATCGCAGAAAGATGTACCTTATGAAGGGGAGACGCCTAAACGACGTTCTTGTAAAAGCAAATGGTTTATCCAGAAAGTGATGTTTCACGCAGCTGTTACACAATCGCGGTTTGATATCGCTCGTGACAGGCACTTGGACGGAAAGATCGGTATGTGGCCAATCGAAGAGCAGGTGCCGGCCATGCGAAACTCTCGTAACCGCGCAGCGGGAACTATGGTTACAACGCTGGTCAACGTAAATACTCTGGTGTACCAAGATTTCGTCTTAAACAAGGTCGTACCTGCGATTAAGGCAAAATTTCCAAGTGCGAACAAACAGGTGGTATTGCAGCACGACAACGCGAAACCGCACCGATCCATCAACAGTGCCGTCTTTCAGGGTGTGTCCACCGACGGTTGGACGTTTGTCGTGCGCTGCCAGCCGCTTAACAGTCCCTACCTCAACGTACTCGATCTTGGCTTCTTTGCTTCGATTCAAGCGCAACAGTACAAGTCTTTCAGCATATTTGTGGATGATGTGATTCGTGCAACCATGGGTGCCTTTGACCCTCTCTGCAGCAACAAGCTGGAGGACGTGTACCTCACCTTGCAGGTGGTCATGCGGCTCGTACTTCACCATCTCGGCGGCAACCAGTTCCGGTTGCCTCACCTGAAGAAGGAAGCAATGAGGCGCGCTGGTACTCTCATGGCGATTGTTACCTGCCCTTTGGCGCTTCTTTATCAAGCGGACTTGCACCTCCAACACCATGGCATTCCGGTGCGACAAATTCAGGAATGAGATTTATAACTAATGAAAATCGTGCATATTCGTTTTGAGCCAATCACAATCAAAAGTGTACACTAATTTGAAAAAAGTGATTGTATCAAATGGACACTAATATGAAACGGAGGAAGTACTTGTGTGGATGAACGAGAGATTCCTCAACTCCAAGCAGCAGAATCGCCTGGATAAAAGAAGTTCAGGGCAAAGCAGCGATCTCTGGGAAATAATTACTACCATTTGGCAAGCGAATTATAGTGAAAAAAGCTAAAATTAACCGCAAAAATGTGTAGTAGGGAATATCGCTTACAAAGCCGCATCCGCAGAGTCAGACCACCTGTTCTGTCATGAACATCACAACTGCCCTGAAACAGCAGGTACTGTAGCAGCATTGACTGCAGCTATTAGGGCCTGTTCCAAGTAGATATTTTTTAGAAATGAAAAATTGGTTCCAAGTACAGTTTCCTACCTTTTTACTAGTACCCTTTTTCTATGACGTCTTTTTCTAAATCGGTCAAAAACAAGGTAAATCGATTTTAAATGGCCCAGGCTATTTCTGGGCCTTTTATAGAGGCTTTTCCTCACATAGTAGATATCCAGCCATATCCACGGTTCACCCATCAAGTCCACGACATATTTCGCTTCCTCAGTTGGTCGTTGTTCACATTCAAGAATCCCTTCCACGTTAGCCGAATTTGACGACCGCCAGTGACGGTGGACCATCATCCATGCGCCAGGAGGTTCGCATCTTCCCATATTCTCGTTAGAGTGTGGGAGGGTGTCACGGTTCCTGATATATGACTCGGATCCACGTTGTCGTACCTCGCCACAAGTTGAAGACAGCGTCAAGACTCGAACCCACGAGCCAATCAGGTAACGCCATCATTAGGATGCCGTTCCCTGATTGGCTAGGCATTAGCTAGTCCGTGGAGCCTCTAGAGCCAGTTGTTCTCACTGGTTACTAACAGCAAGCTAATTCACATTCCGTTTCACGCGCAATCACCCAGTGTTCCCCCTGGCTACTATACCCTTCCACTGGTTATGTGCTCGACCCCCGCCGCAGCAGAGGATGAGCCCTAAGTTTTTTGCTTTGTCTCGTAAGCGTCTTCTTGACGAGCTTAGTAAGGATGCGGACGACTCCGATGTTTAGATAATACAGCCACTAATACGATCATCGTTTTTGCATATATCTATGGGGATGCGAGTTGACATAGGGCGATGCGAGGCAATTCGACTGTGCGTATATGCGAAGATACAAAGATGCGACAGGGATGCGGGAAGATGCGATGAGTAAAACTAAAAGCTAGTATGGCACTAACTAGATATACTTGTGATGTGGTCGACAAATGCCCCACGCAGCGCATTGTATTTTCGACGCCTTCAGAATCGATCAAACTGAGAATCGTCTTTGTCAATGGTCGTTGTGTCGACTTCAAAGTGACCGCAGTCTTGGTCACCCTTCACCACGTGTCGCGTTCGCCCTGGACAAGCATATTGTGCATAATAACACAAGCTGTCCTCACGGAGACGATTGTATCAGGTGCCAGAGTCTGCAAGGACGGTCCATGATGTGGAATCGAGCCTTCATGGCCCTTAATATGATTTTGTCATCGTTGCGCGCTGCTTCTTGGGCCTTGACGTATGCGGTGGCCTTACGTCCCTGCGCTTCGCTGATCGTCTTGACAAAGAGGGTGCTCGGGGTAGATGTCGTCCGCAAGAAAATAGGGGATCTGGAAACTAGTTTGTGATTAGTATGTTATGTATGGTATGTCAAATTACTTATCATGGTTGATAGTAATTTGTAATTTGCTGGCCAAACATGAACTACCATTGGTTAGAATTTTGGATTGAAACAATTTCATTGGCTAGGCGATTGTCTGCCTTTTGGCTACTGCTATTTGAGCGGGGATCTACAAAGTTTATGAAGCTACATGTTGTTAATTGGCTATGCTGCCTAACCGGTTCAAAATGTTGATATCGTTGTTCGACTCGGCTATACCGATGTACGAGTGCCGGGAAAATACTACTTATTCCAGTCATTGAGCAATAGAGTATACTTACTTGTTGTATGCAGCTTCATGGGTCGATCGTCGAAATCGACGAAACGTCGTTGAAAAAAGTCCAAGTACAACCGCGACATTCACCATCTGGACTGTTGGCTGTTTGGAGGTGTCGACCGCACGACGAAGAAGTGGTTTGGGATTTTGACATTCGACGACCGTACGAAGCCTACTTTGTCCGACTTGATTTGAAGTATATGAAACCAGGTACCAAAATCATGTCGGACAAATTTGGTTCGTACGTGTCGTCGAATGAGCGGCACGCCTTGGAGACCAATCCCCGGCTGCGTGGCATGAATTACACCCACGCTTGGGTCAACCACTCCGAAAACTTTGTCAACCCCATCAACGGTGCCCACAGACAGTCCATCAAAGGTGTGTGGGAGGTGAGGATCAAGAAATACCTCAAGGCGATGCGCGGGGTGCACCGCAAGCACCACCCTGGGCATTTAGACGAATTTTTGTGGCGTTCGTAGTTTTTTCCTCGGAAAGCTGACGGCAAAATGGTATTCAATGGACTTGTCATTGCCATTCGTAAACAGTACTTGAACTAATCTAATAAATACTTCGTACTTGATTTGGTTGCTTGACATTCTTTTGTGTGTGGTCGAAGGTTGTTTGGCGGTCGAGGCGGCGATGTTTTATCCGGTTGAATTTTTGGAATTGAATAAAGTTAATATAATTAGTGACCGGGGACTTATCTGGAAGAGTGCTCTTCAAAGTTTGACGGCAGCATACTCTGACGGCGATCAGTGAAAGCCCATTTCGTCACTTAAAACAGTCGCTCGCGCATGTTCGAGATTGGTCGCAGGATCGGGCAGTCCATGTATCCATTGCACGACTGCTGCATCTTGCGCCGCTTCTTTGCACGCGATGCCATCTACATGCAATCAGCATCCGACTTTCGTTCGTCATCTTGCACACCAGCAGGCACGTCGAGTCACATTCCCACAGTGCTTGCTGTACATGCCCAAGACAAGTCGATGTACTGGCACTAGTAAAGATAAGCCCCGGGCCCTGATTATAAGAAACACCGGTTCCAAGTGTAACAAATTCAAGTAATAGTGTCGCAACCGAAAAGTCAAAGCTCAAAATACTTAGTATTATTAGTAGTACTTTTTCCAATACCGTGAACTAAGCCGGTGAAAAACATCTTTTCGTCCGCTTGCGGTGGGAAAAACCAAGTGTGCCACATAAATTCGTCCAGATAGGCGGGTAGGTAATTCTTTCGAATTCCGCGCATTGTTTTGAGAAAGCGCTTGATGCGAACTTCCCACACACCCTCGATCGTCTTGGTGTGTGCGCTGGTCGCTGGATCCACGAAGTTTTCCGAATGGTTCACCCAAGGATCACCATAGTTCTTGTCGGCCAGCAATGGGTTATTAGACAGTGTGTGTTTCGTCCGACGACACGTATGGACCAAATTTTGTCTGATACGATCAGAGTACCTGGTCGGATGTGCTGCCCAATCATGGCAGACAAAGTTGGCTTCATACAGTCGTGGAACGTAATGCGCCCGAACCGCTTGCCCGTAGTTCTGCCCACGTCGCCGAACAACCAAACGTCGGGGTTCTGGGCTCTGCGGTTGTATTTGGATTTTTTAATAAATATCATATAATTTGACAACCTTGGATACATTAATTAAATGTCATATAATTCGATAATCTTGGATGCATTAATTACAGAAATAAATATCATATAAATCGACAACCTTGGATATATTAATTACAGAAATACACATTACATAATTCAACCACCTTGAGTATAAAAATTACAGGAATTAGTATTATATAATTCGATAACCTTAGATACAGAAATAAAATTGTATAACACGGCAACCTTGTATATATCAATAACATACATATATACTATACGGCACCCTTGGACGGCAACCTTGTATATATCAATAACATACATAAATATTATACGACACCCTTGGATGTGTTAATTAGAGAAATACATGGAATAATTCAACAACCTCGGATATATTAATTACATCAATGAATACTACGTAGTACTTACTATCTAATTCTAATTCGACATACCAACGTAGCACTGGACAACATCTCGTTAGAGCTCATGTCTCGACAAAAATTGAACATGTCAATTGTGGCAACTTTTGAGACTTCCGTCTCGCGGGCGGCGACCGTAACCGGCTTGCGCGAGGCCCATGCATACATTAGCAGCACCGCCTTCGACAATGGAAGTTTGGATCGTTCTTCGAACGATCAACCCTCATACTGCGCTCGATGGAACCGCAGCTAGCACAACGGCATCCCGCCTTGTCCCGCTCAAGGTCATGTCCTTCGCGCATGACGGACACATCATCTTCGACTTGAGAAGCCCGACCTCACCACGCACTACAAGCAGCTTCGTCACACGTGGCGGGCATAACGGTGCTGAACTTGAACTGCGTGGCGTTAGACATGTCATACTGTGCGACTCGCTGGGTTCCTCCATCGCGGCAAATTTGAAAGTGGGGGCAAAACCTGACTTGCGTACATTTTTGGTGGGAGTTTTTGGCGGTCAAAGTGCCTTTTATCTGGATGTATAAGTAATTATCCGGAATACGTTACACTTGGAACGGTGTTTATTATAATTGGGGCCGGGGGCTTATCTTCACTAGTGCCGATGTACTCAACATGCGCCACCGCGCTTAGTGAGTCCTCGTCGTTCATTGGCGACGTTGCCAAGAGTACTTTCTCTTATCCACGGAGAGAATTGGTGGCAAACATGGCGATATAGTGGGTGGAGCCAGCGATTGTCAAAAATATATTTAAATATATTTTCTGGTGGAGTTATTTATTGTTTATTTATTGTGGTTTCCGATAGAATAAAAATAATTATTGCAATATATTTTGCTTGGCCAATATCTTTTGCACTAACCATTGATTCGCCAATAATTATTGCACTAAATTTTGATTGGCCAATAACTAATGCAACCATATTTCAAAGGGCAATAACTATTACAATAACTAATGATTCGCCAATAAATATTGAATTTTTTTAATTCGTCAATAATTACTTGCACTCAAATTTTGTTGTCTACTTCCCCGAGTGTTTTTTTCCTTGACTTGAAAGCGCTTCTCTTTGGACACCTTCGCTTCGTCTTTCTTTGCTTTCTTTGCCGTTTCTTGTGGAGATAGCCATTCTGTCTCGCCCTCATCGCTGTCAGAGTCAACCTCGCGTCCTTTATAATACGAGGACGGTATCTGCAATTAATCTCGAGGCTGTAACCCATTTTTGGAAATGAAATAGCTGGATATCTGTGCATCCAAAGCAATATCTGTCACATGTTTGCACTGATGTTCTGTGTGCACATGTCATATGCTAAGGTATAGCTAAGATTCCGACTCGGTGGACTTATTTTTGCTGCACACAAAATCGACGCAATACCTCTTCAAATTCATGCGTATCCACAATTTCTAGAGAGGTGGGGTTGATCATTTCATTTACACCAACTCTGACAGAACCATTGGTTAAAGTGGTGCAAATACTTTGGCAAACAATTTACGAGTCCAAATGTTGCCTTTCGATTGTTTACAGAATTTTCAGCTGTTTTGCACGTCAGTTCCAGGCCAACGTTATAGATTTTGCAGGTTTCGAAGATGCAGCAAACTCCTATTCAAGCCAATAAAACTTACTTACGCATTTATAACGCGCTTTGATTGGCCAAATTCTGACAAAATATATATGGTGTGTATTTGATGTTTGTATTCAGAAATGATGCACAATTGATTAATAATTTCCAGCCAGAGTTTCGAGTATCGAAAGCCAAAAAACTAATATCGAGTTTTCTCGGCTCACAGATCGAAGGGTCTCATTTTTAGAGTCCTAGTGAGAAGGTATTTTGGCCATGAGGCGAAGGTACGGGTGGGTATGGACAGCCCATTAGTCCATATAGGTGCGTATTCGATAACTCAATCATTCGTTTACTCAATCATTTTGATGATCTTATCCTCATGCCACGCTATGATTACGCATGTGTGAAATATTTGTTCTCAATTTACAAACACAAATGTCAAACCTCATTTTCCATTTCCACCTCCACCCATCAAAGCACTATGGTTGAGCGCTGACATCAGTCAGAGGTATCGGTTCAAATCCGATTGATGTTTGCTTAATGCTCTGTCCACCTGCCGTACTTAAAGCGGCGCTTGAATGTCATGGCCCCGGAAACGGGTCTACGATCCGGGGGCCGAAGAAAACGTCCATGATTTCTTTCGTGGTCCAAGACTCACGCGCGGACTGGGGTCAAAGGACTTGCTGACGTGTTCCGGTCATTTGGTCTTGGTGTGGCGTGGATATTGCGAGCAGTTTCGAGTCCCCAATGCGAGAGAAGATTGGAACATGTGAGCCAGCCAAAAACTTGACCAGTCATACACTGTATTGTAGGGTGACATATATTGTCCAATCAGGGCTATTGGATTCGGAAAACCAATATTATTGCAATAAAACAACAGCAATAATTCTATGGAAACCAATAACTATGGCAATATTGCGTGGGGTCCAATAAAATAACTCTGCACTAATTCTGTGGAAAACAATAACTATT
Organism: Aphanomyces astaci; assembly: GCF_000520075.1. Classification (NCBI taxonomy): domain Eukaryota; phylum Oomycota; class Saprolegniomycetes; order Saprolegniales; family Verrucalvaceae; genus Aphanomyces; species Aphanomyces astaci. Next base: position 392,732 of record NW_009798269.1, on the reverse strand, counting down.
ACAATATATTTCGCTCTTCCAATAAATATTTTTATTGTTCAGGAACAATATAATAAAATAATTATTGCAATATATTTAAATAATTGTTTTAACAATACATTTTTGACAATCTTGGGTTCGGTGTTGGCCGCACTTGCACACCCAAATGGAGCTTTCCGGCGAGATGCGCGTGAAGTAGAGCACCGCTAGGGGCTTGCCCCGGATACGGATCGTGGTGCGTGGACATCAGAATTTGAATTGTGTTGGTATCGAGGTAATTTTGGAGACTTTAATGACTGGTTAGGGGCTTTGCGAAAATTGAATGGTAACGTGAATAATTCTCCTAACGTGACCGATCAGTGATCCGCCAAAATTTGGATTTTTTCCTTCTTGAATTACTCAGCGGCTATTTGTGCTAGAACAAAGATGGACACACATTCTGATAGCCAATTTCAAGTGCTTTCACAAGGATTCAAAACCGATCGGATCTGACAGTTCATGTTTCTCCAATTAATTTAGAAAGTTGAGCATTTACACAGTCGATCAGTGATCCGCCAAAATAAATACTTGAAGTGAGTATTGAATTCAGT